>NW_021703768.1:38112957-38712957 GCF_005190385.1 Monodon monoceros
AAGGAAGGAAGGAAGGAAGGAAGGAAGGAAGGAAGGAAGGAAGGAAAGGTGAGGGAGGGAGTGAGGGAGGGAGGGAAGGAATTCCCAGTTTAGAAATAAGTGACACAGCTTACTAGATGGAAACTTTGGGATTATTATATATTTTTCCAAATTCTTTTTTTTGTGGGTAATAGAATGGAGATTTTGATTTGAAGAGAATTCTTATCATGTACCTGTAATGAAATAAATGTATATACAAATTTTGTTTGTAATTTTGGTACCAGTAATTCCAGAATATGTCATCCTTTGTCACATCTCAGTTACATGATCAATATCCATATAGACATTGTCATCATTGTAGCTTGTCCTTATTCAAGGTTTTAATTAGCAAAATTAATTCTCTGATGACATCTTTCTACCTAGTTTTTATTTTTCATTGTCTTTTTTTCAATTGTTTGAGATGAGTAGTATTTGAAAAGTTCTGTTTTCTTCCACTTTCTACTCTGCTCATCACCATTTCCTTCATTATGCAGTCTGACACAAAAATCCATTATTTCAACAAGTATCTTATCAAAATTGTCAATTCTCTTCTCCTCTGTTCTATTCTCATGGTAATATCCTGTTTCAAGATTAACTGACTGTCCACATGCTCACTCTTATATATGAGCTTCTATATACTGCTAGAGAGAACCCCACAACTGCACAGCTAGCTCACGGTTTTAAAATCAACTAGGTTTTCAGTGCTGTTTAATGAGATTGGCATGTCCCTAGACTGCATATATCTGATTCGCAAACTTTCCCAGGTCTCCCAAAGTCTACCACACCTTGCCTGCTCACTTCATCACAAGAAAATATTTAACATCCAACTTTATTGAAAATATACTGTCATTTACAAACACATTTGCATCCTTTCTCCTTCTTGCTCTTACAGCATGACATGTCTCTTTTTTCTGTTTTTTTTAATCTTACTATATGCTCAGTGACCTTGCTTTATTAATTATCCCTTCTCTTCCTTCTCAGACTCTTCTCTATATTTTTCCTGACAGCATTTAAGCATGCTTAAATCTTTACTACATGTATTTTAAAAATTGTACAGTGTACATATATTCTACTCCATCCACTTTAATAACATCTACTCAAATATACTAAAAATGTGTTAACACGTTCTTCACTTTTTCTCCTTATATTCAACTTTTAAACATTTTGGAACCTGGTGTCAACTATCTATCAACTGAAGACATTCATGGTAAAATTGGCATAGATCTCATGTTGCCATCACTGAACAATTTCCAAATCCCATTTGCTTGACCTTCCTTCATATTCACCAAGTTATATCTACTCCTCTTGACACTGTGTTTTCTCTGTTTCTGATAATTCAATGTTCCTCATTGCTCCTTGTTTACTCCCATTTCTCTGGTCAATTCTATTCAGTGTCCTTAAGCTACACATTCTCTGCTTTCTCCAGGAGTTGAAATTAGTCAGTTTCCACTCTACACACTTTCCCTAAGGGATCCTTCCATGTCCATAACTTCAACTATTACTTATAGTCAGGGGACTCCATTACCTTGACCTGTACTGAAGACAACCCTCTTAATTTTAAAACCCACAATCCAGTTACTCTGAAGATGTCCAAAATTGTATCTCCCACCTTCCACATCCCAGCTGAATTCTTTGCAGGGACTAATACATATCAAGCCTCAAAGTAGCCTTTCATCAGTGTTATGCCAGACTTACTCTGTTCCCTCACCCTCCACATTCAATTACTAACTACATTCTATAAATCTTCCTCTGTAGAAGTTCTTAAATTTCAAAATCCTTAATTCAGACAATCTTCATCTTTCACATGGGTTATTTCAAAACTTCCTAAATTATTTGCATCTCTCTAGATTTGCCTTCCTGTACCCTGCAACTAGAGTTTTCTTTCTAAAGCACAAATATGATGACATCACTTTCCTGGTTAAGAATCTTCAACAATGCTCCAATTGCTCCTTTGACTTAAAGGCCAAAGTCCTAAGTGTAACATATATGGCCCTTCATGATTTGGCCACTGCTTACTTCTCAAGCCGCCTATATCCCTTTCTCTTAGTCTCCACATTATTTACTTCTGGTCATCATATTTGAACACTTCTATAATTCTCTCTTGCCACTGTCTCCATAAACTTGATGGGGAGGATCATATCTTACTGTCTTAGTATCTCAAAGTCTTTGGTACACTGTTAATTATAATAAACATGTTGAATGACTAGAGAATGGATGAGTGAAATTTACTACCTGTTAATATTAATTTAGTTTCAGGTCTATATAAAATAAATAGCACACAAAGATTGCAGTACAGGTGTCACTCAAAAATAAGTTGTATCATTTAAAAAAACCTGAATGATTTCAATCTGATATTTATTTTCCTATTAATTCCTGTAGAAACTAAGTGAAATATACATTTTTTTGTTGTTGTTTGAGTATCAATAATGCTTGCATAATGACTGTGTAAAATAAACTAGTGATTAAATTTTGATTACACATAATAAGTGTATGAAAATAATTTTAATTACATTTATGGTCATTTTAATATGTTCTATAATCATAAAATTGTTATTAAACAGAAGAACTTGGTTTCTATGGTTTGAATGCATGCTCTGCTTGCAGAATTTTTAAAATATTGCAGGATTGGCAATATTCTTTTTATGATGGTGCAGACTGTTTTGAGTTTTTGAGACTGTTGGATCCAACAACATAAATCCCACTGTGTTTTAAGGCATTCCAGAACCATTATGAATTTGAGCTAATGGGCTAACCCTGTAACAGACACCTAGGCTGAGCCAAAATTCACTCTAAAAAACTGTAGATTTGGATGTATCCCTATAGAATTGGCAAGAGTTAAACTCAACAGAATTCAGTATTTCTGACAAGTTCTAAATGGAGGAGTCCAAAAGGTTATTATTATCTGTGCTTTCACCCAGCATTCAAACTCACAAATCACTGTCATGTTTTCTGCTAAAATCATCATTGATTCTGGACTCCACAGTATTTCATTCATTTGGTATATTTATGTAATATAAGAGTTTATAGAAGAGAATATTTTTGTATTATGCTCAGTAGTTTATTTAGAAAGAAAAACATGCATTTTTATTTAAGACTAACAAGGGTGAAAAGTTTTAATATGTCTACCTCTATAGATATATTTCTGTAACCCCTTTTCCTAAAGCTCTTCAAAAAGAATCAGCATTTCCTAAAGGAAATGTTCTAATCTCATTCAGTTACATGTATATGTCCAGTTTTCCCAGCACCACTTATTGAAGAGACTGTCTTTTTTCCATTGTATATTCTTGCCTCCTTTGTTGTAGATTAATTGACCATAAGTGCATGGATTTATTTCTGGGCTCTCTATTCTGTTCCATTCATCTAGGCGTCTGTTTTTTGTGCCAGTACCATGCTACTTTGATTCCTGTAGCTTTGTCTTAAGTCAGGGAGCATAACACCTCTAGCTTTGTTCTCTTTTCTCAAGATTGTTTTGGCAATTTGGGATAGCCAAAGAGAATAAATGCCTTGACCATCACAATTATAAAAATCAAGGACTAGTATTTCCACCACCTTAGATGATTGTCTCATTACCATGATGAATTTCTCTGACTCTGTAACTGGCTTTTACTTTCAAAATACTCTGAGAGGTGTGTCTGTGCATGTGTGTGTGTGTATATTTGTCTTACATTTGTAATACATCTATTTATCTTTGACACCCTGATCATCTTGAATAACAGAGACATTTTGGGGTTTATATTTTGTTTAAACCAGTTTAAATTAATCTAAAATCTGCTAGCTAAATCTCTCACTGTGCCCCTACAATGATATGTGTATATCTTACCTAGTCAGGCCGTAAAGTATATAAGGGAAAAGCATAATAACACATTTTGGCTTTTGCACATTTTTTGAATTGAAACCTGGATTTATTCACTCTTTGAAGTATCAAAATTTAAATGCACAAACCCTAAAGACTGTCAAATTGTTCATCATAATTTATAAAAACTATTTAAAAAATATAATCATTGAAGTTAACAGAAAAATGCTTATCTTCTTGGCAATTAAAGTGGATGATGTATTTTCGACAGAAAATTCAGGTTCTACATGTCACTATGAAAGATTAAAAAACAAATATGTTTTCCACTGTGACATAGTTGTAATGATATTATTAAAGAGAGAAGAGATATATACACACCAGAGTTTACTGCAAAGTATGATTCGGTTTAATTCTAAGTGCAATAAACATTCTTTTAGATAAAGATAAGGCAATTTTGCATTTAAAAATAATCCTTGCTCTTTATTAATAGTTTTGTCTTAATTTATAGTTATTTAAATTTACTATATAAACTTGTCCTTAAATCTATCATATCACCTTTACTAAAACTAGGATACAATGATAGAAATGGTTTGTGATGCATTCCTTTTATTACAATTTGGAGATTATATATATAAATATATATAGACATATTTATACATATAATATATATATATTTCCCTAAAGACAGAAGACAATAGGTATAAATTAGAATTTGCAGAAAACTTAATTACATTTTTCAGCAAAACATTTTTTTCTTTATTTAACAGAAAAGAACTTTATACTTATATAAAAAATAAAAGCTGGAAAAACAAAGTAGCTTTTTACTACACTTAATAACATAGAGTTTTAATCTTTCTAATAGACTTCTTTATTAATAATGAAAAGTGAAAAGGGGGCTAACCTGTAATATTCACAAACAGAAATGTAATTTTCAAATGACACATCTATGCATATAGAATGAGCTCAAAAATAAAAACAATAAGTAGTGCTCACCATGAGTCATGTTTTCACCACCACTTATTCTTTTAAACTTCTTTAAAATATCTCATCATTTCAACAAAAAGCTTTAAAGTGGCCACGGTTGCCTGTGAATTTCTTGCCCTTTTTTTCATCTTCTCTACAACTTTGTCTAACTCCTTTACAAATTTGGTCTCAGCATAGCCTTTACTTCCTCTCGATGACCTTCCCTGTGTCCCTTGGGATTGTATTGGAAATCCTTCCTTATGTGTTTCACAGCACCCTTATGCTTTATTTTAGCACTTATCATGATGAGACACAATTGACTCTGTCCTCTTCATAAGACTGTGTTCATGTACAAAAGGACTATGATTTGTTTTTCATTATATTTCTAGTACTTTATATGTATTTTTAGCTTTACATACAGCTGGGTAAATATTTGTTGAATTGAAAATAATAAGAATTTAAACAAATTTGCAAGATCATGTATCTAGCTGATTTCACTCCATACGGTTTCCAGGATACATTTATACCACCCTAAGACATACTCAAATGAGCCATTATAAACACATCAGGACATGACATCCAACCTAATTTCTAAATCTTACCGCCTAGAATAAACCCTCGCTGTGCTAATGACAACACTTCGTATTATATCATCATCTCTCAAAATCAATTAAACCATTCTTTCCAGAAACAGAAAACCTCTGTTTTCTCACTTTATTGAGATCTGGAAGTGACAAAGAGAGGTGGTAAGTAGACTATGCTATCACACCAATATTGCTCAAGGTTATGGGCACAGGCACATTTTTCATGGAGCGATTCTTGAGGAAAAACTTCTAATCATTCAGAATGGTGATCTAAATTTAGTCTACAGAAGAAATATGACAAAAGCAAGTACCTAAAAAAGTGCTTTGAGAAATAATAGGAAAAGCCAAGACTAATTCTTTCAAAGTCAAAAGCAGGTTTTGTACAAAAGAACAGTAGAAAGAAAAGGTCAAAGAGAAAAGATATACCCCTTAGTTTTGTTGGTGAGGAGGTCAATAAACTTGGTAAAAAGTATTTATGGGGCTTCCCTGGTGGCGCAGTGGTTGAGAGTCCACCTGCCGATGCAGGGGACACGGGTTCGTGCCCCGGTCCAGGAAGATCCCACATGCTGCGGAGCGGCTAGGCCCGTGAGCCATGGCCGCTGAGTCTGCGCGTCCGGAGCCTGTGCTCCGCAACGGGAGAGGCCACAACAGTGAGAGGCCCGTGAACCGCAAAAAAAAAAAAAAAAAAAAAAGTATTTATGAAGCTAGCATAGGCAATAAACAAAAAACAAAAAAGGCAGAAGACAAATTATGAGAAAAGTAGCAATAATTTTTAGTCAAATATTTTTAAGTTAAAGGGTTAATATAATTAATACGCAAAAATGTATTACAAAGATACAAGGAAAGTGCCAAGATTCAAATAGAAAATTATGCAAAGAGTATAACTATGCAAAGATTTTTCCATGAAAGAAAAAATTTATCTGATTAAAAAAATACAAATAATGTTCAATCTCTGAATAATGAAAAACTATAAAATAATTTTGAAATGAGATGTCATGTCTCACCAATAATATAGGTTAGTTTGTAATATTTCTTTTCTAATGAAGACTTGGAAAAATGGATTCATTCACTATTGGTTGGAATACAAATTGGTATAACACTTAGGTAAAAAATTGACAACAATGCATCAATATTTCAAAATATTCCATATACTTTGAAATAATAACAACATGTAAGGGTCAGCTGTGTGAAAATACTCAGGCCTGTGTTCAAATATTTATCTGTGGCTCTCAGGACACATCAGTGAACAAAAGAGACAAAGATGTCCACTCTCATGAAGCTTACATTCTAATGGTGGAGAAGGGGGTACACAGATAACACAAATAAACAACAAATAAAAACCTTAAATCATGTAGTATATTAGAAAAGAGATTATAAGTTTTATGGCAAACAAAGTTGGAAAAGAAGAGCAATATCAGAGAGATCAGTAAATACAAGTGGCTTGGCTAGAGCGGGGCAAAGGCTGAGCAACTACAGTATAAAATGGGATCATCAGGGTAGGCAGGCCTCATGGAGAAGAGGCTTGAATGAAATGGCAGAGTTAGTCAATTCTGGAAGAAGGAATCACAGTGAGAGAGCTCAGTCAATGAATGTAAAGGCCCTAATGTGGCTGCATAGCTGACACATTCAAAAATTGCTAGGCTGGGGCTTCCCTCGTGGCGCAGTGGCTGAGAGTCCACCTGCCGATTCAGGGGACACGGGTTCGTGCCCCGGTCGGGGAAGATCCCACATGCCGCGGAGCGGCTGGGCCCGTGAGCCATGGCCGCTGAGCCTGCGCGTCCGGAGGCTGTGCTCCGCAATGGGAGAGGCCACAGCAGTGAGAGGCCTGGATACCGCAAAAAAAAAAAAAAAAAATTGCTAGGCTACCAATGTGGCTATAACGGAGGGAGTAGAAAAGTTTTCCTCAAAAATAATCAAGGAAGTAATGATTATGGAGTGTGTATGTGTGTTGGTTTTGTGGAGGAAAACAAGAACCTGTCTGATGTCAAAAAGTTAGCTAATCCTAGTGGTGGTAGGAATGGACACTGAGGAAAAATGAGCTAAGCACAGAGATGAGCTGGTAAAGAGCCTGGAAGTGAGAGACCCTGGTACGCAAGAAACTTTTAAAGAAATTCAGTATAAAGTATCAAAATGCTGAGTAATGAAAAGGAGAGAAAATCGGGATGGAAAGCATGGGCTGTGATGAAAGATGATATTGAAAGTCAAATATGAATGGCTTTAGAAGCCTTATTTAGGAAAATAAGAATGTTACCCCACGAGTTTTGAAAAGGGGAATGAAATGACCAGATACCAATTTTTAAAAATATCACTCCAGTAATGACATTCGAGAATGATTTGTAAAGGATAAAATATAGCTAAAATGATATCGACTTCAAACTGTCATTGGAATAACTCAAGTTTGAGATAATGTCGTCCAAATAGTGGCAGAGGGATTAAAAGCAATTTAAGAAGCAGAACTAACAGTTCTTGATGATGAACTGGATGGATGCAGACGACAGAGGAGAAAAGAGGGAGGCATTTAGGTGAGTGGAAGTATCTAACATCTAATATAGAAAATACAAAGCAGTTTTCAGAGGGAAAATAATAGAATTTCAGTTTTATACATGACGAGATTCAATTGCCCATAGCTTACCCCACTGGAAATATCCAAGGCAGTTGAAAATGTGGATATGACATTCAGAAAACGGATTTGACAAGAGGTAAGAATTTGGAAGGCACTGGAGTTTCTGTGGTCAGGATCACTGGTAGCCTATAATTCATAATTTAAGGGGAAAAAACCCAACATTTAGGGACAGATGATTAGACAAAGTCACCCCTCTGTGAGGTCTCAGCCTCACAGGCATGAGATTTGGAAGCTGCAGACACCTTTGTGCAAAGAAAACAGCACCCCTCCTCTTTGGCAGAGGGAAACTATAACAAGGCTCATGACTTTGGAAATGGAAGAGGCTGGATTTTACTACCATCACAAACACCCAACACCTACCATGTAATTTGTGGTACCCAATGAATAATAAAAATACAAGGCCCCTTGGTCAAACATTTTTAAGAATTTCAAGATGGTGTCAACAGAGTATTAAGCCAAGCACAGGACCCTTCAAAGCCTGGGCCATGTGGGACTGCACAAGACACACTCCATGAAGCTGGACTTCCAACCTCCCATCCACACCTAAAATTGTGAGAACTAATGAGATATCCATGAGGAGAGACATATCCCTGTAGATTAACAACATACTGTAAAATGTAAGTGAATTTCTAGAAAAAAGGACTGGAAAACACAAAAAACAAGTATGATATCATGATTAGATTGATAGTAACACTTATTTTCTTTATAATATTTTTCTACATTTATAGAATATAAAATGCTTTTAATGTCATATTTTATCATCAAAAAACTCAATAAAGTTTTTAAAAATTTTCTACCTCTTTCCTTTTAGGAAAAAGTTTAGAACTGAAGTAGCATCAATGCAATAGAGTGAATTTATAAATTAAAACTCTTGGTTTATCATATTGCTCAGGAAGCTGAAATGAGGGTAAGATTATCAAAATAAGAATCTAACAAAAGAGACATTTTTCCCCTCAGGTAACACAACAGTACAGTTTTAGTTCTGTGGTTATTTAAATTATGAATCATTCCACACATTTAAAAAAAACATTATTCAAGGTAGGCTGAAATGTATGATAAATTATCAAAGTAAGCCACCATAGCACAGCAACAATCATCTTTAGCCTGTGCATATCCTGCTTATAGAACAGAAAAAAATAAGACAACGTAACTCTGACCTTCCAGATAATGCTAGAATATTTTCTAAAATACAAAGTAGACAATTGGTACATTCACTGTGAATAAAACTTAAGGCATTCTAAAATCCGTTTTTTTAAAAGCAAAATGAATTAGCATGGAAAAACATCCATGTATTCTTTTTTCACCACCATTTTCCTATATTGGCTTGGTCACTATTCTCCCAAGTTTTCATTTTCAGAGGTGGTTTCCTCAGGAGAGGATGTTGTCCTGACCATATGGAGGAACCCTCCAGTACAGACTTGTGCTAAATGAAATTGCCAAACACTCCCTGCTAGCAATAATGACACCCATTACGAAAGGGGAAACAGTCCGTCATCCATGAAAATGTTTATCTTTAGAAGGTAAAGACAGAAGTTGATCTGAAAATGCAAAATGTTCAATGTTTGATGGAGCTTATAGAAGTTCATTTTGTTAAATGTAAACCAAGTGTTTAGTCATAACGAGTTAGATTAATGGCTATGTTGGCAACTTTCTCCTTGTGATATAGAAAGAGAGCAAAAAAGTGAGTCTACTGTGAAAAAGCATGTTTTCCCCTATGATATTATACTACAGTCAGATTTTCCCTTATTGGTCCACTGAGATCCAGCATTCATGAATTTATTTGAATTATTTTGAATGTAGAGTTTTAGGGTATGGCCCAAGTAAGATGGTATATTTCAGAGTTAATGTAAACTTCACATTTTGTATAGATTTTTGGAGTCTGTAAAATCACGGTTTGACTCATAACACTGCCACTGCCTGATGAGAGGTGGTAAGTTACTTAATCTCCCCAAACCTCAGTCTCTTGACCTGTAAAATGAGAACAAAATTCCCTACTTAATTAAATTACAGTGATTAATAAATGCAATAACACTTTAGCAGCAGCATGCATTCAATGAGTGGTAGTGATTTTTATTATTGACTGTATTTTTTAATATGCTGAAAAGAATACTGGCAGACAGTATTTAACAGAATTAAAATACTAGTGGCTTATTATTATTATTTATTCTACAATGATCTTGTTAGGCTAGTTTCTAGCAAATATTAAGTAATTCCATATTCATTTCATATTTCCCAGATACTCATTGTGATTTAATAAACCATTTTTTTCAAGGGCCTGTGTGTGTAGTATGCTACAGTAACTAACTTTTGAAATCCATATTTAACTGCCTAAACATTTTACTTCTTTCCTCTGAACCATTACTAGTTAGCTCCAGTGCGTGTAGGTTTGTGTGTGTGTACACATACATATTTACATGTATATACATACATATGAAGTCTTGTACACTTAAACATTTGCTTAAACATGTTTTTATTTATTACATAAAAGCTTATAACTAATATTAAGTTTATAATTTTCACTATTATCAATAAATAAGTCATAAATATCTCCTCTTAGGGATACAAGTGTAACAACTAAAAGATGTTTTACTTAGTTTTATTTACTTAGAAATAATGAACTGCTCTAGGGGAAGGGGCTTCCTGCCCAAACTGGATGGGACATGCCCTGGGGAAGGAGCATGGAGGAGACAGAGGGTATATTTCCAAAGTTAACTCCACAATAATTAAGACAGATTCATCTCTGGCAAAGGCAAAAAACAAAGAACAACAACAAAAAAAATAAAATGTGCTTCCTATGTAAAACAGCTTAGATATGTTCAATTTTTACAAATCCAAGCAAAATTATAATAATAGTAAGAATAAGAGGAAGAGGGAGAAGAAGACGAGGAGGAAGAAGAAGGTGGGAGGACGAGAAGGATGAGGAACACCAGCAGGAGTACAAACTGGAGGAGAGGGCTTCCCTGGTGGCACAGTGGTTGAGAGTCCGCCTGCCGATGCAGGGGACACGGGTTCGTACCCTGGTCTGGGAAGATCCCACATGCCGCGGAGCGGCTAGGCCTGTGAGCCATGGCCGCTGAGCCTGCGTGTCCAGAGCCTGTGCTCCGCAGCGGGAGAGGCCACAACAGTGAGAGGCCCGCGTACAGCAAAAAAAAAAAACTGTAGGAGAAGATGACTCCCCAAATACAGTCAGATTGATCTACTTAACATTGCCAATATATTGATATGAATGAGGAAAATTAAAGAAAATGAAACTCATTGTAGTGTCAATAAAAATTACATTATAGTTTACAAAACATGAACATCCATCAAATCCTGGCACTGCTAGAACTTTCTCTAGCTTCTAAAATTTCTTAGTAGATTTGATATTAATCACTAAGTTTTCTACAATAACCAATCAGTTATGAAAATAGCTATTCCTGGGAAATTGGAGTTTTAAAGCTCTCACTCTACAGAATGTGGTGAAGAGAATGCTTTCCCATGGTATTCACTGTATCTGGAAGTGCTATAATTGTTAATAATACACTTAAATATTACAATTAGTGCTTAGGGTTAGGAGAAATAGTCTTCTGAGTCTTATGATTTTAAAATGCAAAAAATTTGCACTCTTTACTGGCCATTTTAATTGACCATTTTATACCTCATACTATATCAAGAGTCTTTAATAGCTAAAATAAATATGCAAAGTATATGGGTATGATGATCAAATTAGTAGTAAGAAGTTGTCAACTTCAGTTTCACTACAATAATTTGAAGTCTTCTTTCTCTGTTTCCCATAGAAATTGCTTATCTATTTTTGACCCCTCTAGCTCTTGGGACTCTGTTACATCCTGTCCATACTTATTTTATAAAACCATCTTTCTTTTCATTTTGTAATCAATTTAAGGGCAAGATTTTCATCTCAATTGTCCTTTGATCCAGATTGCCTAGCACAGTGGATGAATGGCTGGTTTGTATACTGTAAATGCATCACATCCCAGGAGTGACTTTAACATGAGTAACATTTTAACATTAGTAATTGATTTCAGTATGGTGATATAAACATGAATGGTTTAAAGATAATGAAAAAAGGTAATAATTTCATAATTTTTTAGCTGTCATACTATTCACCCCCTTTATCCCCAATCTTAAGTCTTTGTTGAGACTATGCTCTCGACTTGGTCTCATTCCAGCCTCCATTTAGTTCTCCAATGAGAAGATTTATGGATTCCTGTCCCTTTCCCTCACTCCTCGTCTCATTCCATACTGCCTGACCCCTCGCCACATTATTCATAACTCACACATTCTTCACCTAATTATTTGTCAATAATAACTTTAATGCTCTGTGGTGACCTAGATGGGTGGGATTGGGGGTGGGGAGGGAGGAGGTCCAAGAGGGAGGTGATATATGTATATGTATAGCTGATTCACTTTGTTGTACAACAGAAACTAACACAACATTGTAAAGCAACTATAACCCAATAAAAAAAAATCTTTAGGATATGCTATATATCAAAGTGCCTTGTTCAAACTATAAAATGCCTATTCCAATAGACATAAATACCAGTGATCTCACCCTGGGGAAAAGTTTGATAAAAATCTATTTCAATCTCCAAATCATTTCCTTCTCCTAATTCCCACTAACTAACTCTTGCTAGAATGATACTTCATTAGTGGGTTGAATTTAAGTTAAACAAAAGATAAAATCCAACCAAGTTCTCAGTTTGGCATGCATTTGGATGTGTGAAAAGCTTGTTCAACATAGAAAATGTTCCTGCCTTGTGGACTGACACAACTAAAGTGGCCCTTACATTTGTTTGAGGAAAGATACTTTAAACTCGGCTTTTTAAAAGTGTGGTCAACAGACTGCTTACATTAGAATCATCAGAATCTCTATATATGGTATTTATTTATTTATATATTTACAACTGCTTTCATCCTAAAAAAAATTTAAAGTGGTTTACAACGCGAGGTAAGTTTAACAATGAACTAATTTAGGCGATTGGGGGGAATTAGAAAGGTAGGAAAAAATTTTACAGTGATGAGGACAGTATGTAAAATATCATACTCCATGAGGGGAGTAGCTTTGCTAGAAGATGAATTACATATATGTCTACACATTGTAAATCACCATTTCTGAGAGCAAATGAAAAAAGAACAATATAAAATCATTCAAATAAATTTTAAAAATTAGCTATGTAATGAATGGAGTTTTCACGGCTACATATGATTTGCTAATCTCATAACCCATCCCTTCTTCCAGTCTCCACTCATGATTTTTAAAATTAGAATTATCCAAATACCATTTATATTTAACTTATTTCTATGACACCTCTTTAGCCAGTATTGGATTGAAAATCATTTAGATCAGTGTGAATTTTGTTGTTGTTGTTCATTTTGTTTTTCTTTCAGTCGCCACTAAATTTTGGAATTGCACAAATAATGCATGCACACATTCTCTTTATAAATGTTCAAACAATACAGAAATATGTAGAATAAAAAGCAAACGTTTTCTTCCTCCTTTATAGCTGCCCTACATTTTTAACTTGTCAGTTCACACACTCATACATTTTACCTCACTATATTCTGGAGAACAGTGACAGAATCAATGACGCATTAAACTTCCTAAAACACATCTCTGGTCATCTGATCCCCCAGCTTCCATGATTCAGCATTTTCTTCTGGAGTAAGTAAATCGTCCTAGCCTATGAATTAAGGCACTCATGTCTCGACTCCTAAAATGCCAAAATAAACTCTTCTTAGATGTCTCTTTGTTTAAGACTAATTGAGTTATTTGTATTCTCACAAAAATGCTTACACACTTTCCCACATATTTACACCTTCCCACAGTTTATACCTTTCCACATGCGGTTCTTAGTAAAAATCCACATCACCAAACCTTACTTATTAAAAGCCTGCTCATTCTTCTAGGTCTAGCAACCTCATCCCTAAAGCCAACTATAATACAAAGATCATCAGTGGTTTCGCTCTTGAACCCCTGTACTTTTATTCTGTAGTCTTCATACGCTGACTTGTATTCCAATTTTTTAAATAAACATCTTATATATTTCTCTAAATTTTAATCACTTGGCATACCTCTAGCTCTTAATACATATTTGTTAAATAATGCATTGCATAAAAAGGATAGAGTTTAACATCCACTGAAAACTCTGACAAGTTAAAGCATGCAAGAGACAGCTGGGAGAGACAGCATTTACATGACAGCCTTCAGAGAGAGAGAAAATGGACATGTCAGAACTGGTGATTTGTTCTGGGACTGAAAGCCTCAAATGAGAAGAAGGAACAGAGATCATGCCTTTACTCTCAGATAATGTCTGTAATGGACATAAAACTGTCTGGGAAGGTCAATAATAAAAGTCCAAGGATGAAGTAGGGTAAGTTTTTAAACTTGAATGTGGTACTATACAATGTCATTAACAACGTGCTTCCTAACTCAATCTTGAGGGAACTTGCCCCTGACTTTTTTCCACAATCGGACTGTACGAAATTTAGAAAGGAAGGTAATTAAGAGAGACCTGCAATATTAGGAACATTGGGTTCAATGCCACCTTTGGAAGTATCCTAATAAAATTACAAAGTTGGCATGGGGAGAGTTCTTGTAATATAACTAGAATTTTTTGAACACTATCAGGTGGGTTTTGAGAATTATCCTTCTACATATTCAGAAAACTCCAATCTCTAATGTTATAATGTTTGAAGATAAGGCTTAGAGTTTAAATAATGTCCACAAATTTATGCAGTTTGTTAATGTCGGAGAAAAAGAGTTTAATAACCATACTATACTGCCTTATAGGGTCTGAAAGCTCAGGTTAAAAAAAAAAAAGATGAAGATAATACAAATTATGTCAACAGAACAGCAAAGCACAACATGGTGTTGACCTATACCATTAGGAGACTAAGAGAAGAACACTGCAGTTGATACAGTGGCAGAAGATAAATTAGCACCGATGGCTGCTGACATCTATTGCAACACCAACAAGGATATATACATCATCACCTGTTCCTCCTGTCAGAAAAATGAAGGATTTAAGCCACTTGCATTTCAATGATTCTTCTAATAAAGTTTTAAATCTAGATATTAATCTGGTTAGGTACATATCACTTATTTGCATTTTCTCATATTTCAGTCAGGTGGAAAGTAGGAAAGCACTGGATGCGGAATGTTGAAACAAGGTAGGATCCAGTGTGACAGGGGTTAGTGAGAGGGTGATAGAGTTTGGAGAGGAAAGAGGATTGATTTCAGACATGACTGAAGATTGTGGCTGGGCTGGTGCCTGGAGGACGGATGGATGGAAGGAACGTGAACTCTGACGTAGCAGCTGAGGGTAAGAGGAAATAATCCGCTGATGTTGAAGAAGGAACTGGAGTAAAGAGTGAAGTAAGACCTCTCTTGGGGAGGCGTGGTCATGACAGACAGGCTTTCCTATCTTGCTTCCTGCCACACGCATCTATTCCATTTTCCTTTTACAGTCTCCTTCTTTTCCATTATGCCAGTTAATCCGGAGGAGGACGCAATCTGGTTAAGGTAGGGAGAGGGGGATTATCAGATTTTTTTGTTCTCTCTCCTTTTCCCATAAAAGAATAAGTTTGGCAGAGTCAAAGGAATATGGCTTTGAAGATCATTCGTTCATCCAGGTACGAATCTATCTTTTTCTGTTACTAATTCTAATTTTGAATATTTAGTTTATTCTCAGGGTCTCTGTTTCCTCATTTATAAAATGGAGATGATAACATATCTATTTTGAAGGGTTGTAATTGAGGATTAATTGAAATCTTCAAAAAAAAAAAACCAAACAAACACTAAAGATAAGCATTTGATAGGCACTCAGTAAATGATCTTGGTTAGGCTTGTTATTGTTTTCCTTGTCCCTTCAATTGGCCCATCTCCTCCCTTCTTGTTTTGCTAACATTCATCTGATAAATAACGCTGACACCACTAGTATCAAGGACCAGGCAAAGATGAACAAAAGAGGACAAAGGCTGAGTCTGAAGCATTTCAGAGATTTGCTGGTCTTCTGTGTGGTGCAATGTGTGGAATTAGAAGGTAAGCAGGTTCACAAACAGTGGCAGCACCAACTGGCAGGGAAAGGGGCTTCATACTCCCCACTCATAAACTGGGTCTGCCCTATTCTCTGATATAGACTAGAGGCATGTCTCAATTTTATGTAAAAGGCTTTGCCTCTGCAGCTGCCAATATTCTGTATGCCTCCCGCCTCCTTCCAAAGATTCCCACCCTTAAGGTCCAATAGAAAATTTGGACCTCCTACTGTTGAAAAAGTTCAAAAAGAAGACTTTCTGCAGCAAAACAGCTAGGGGCCATCAATGACTCTAAGATGGTTCAGGGACCTCCAAAGAGATTTCTGAGCCTCACCAGCCCTGTGGAGGAGAATCTCTGGAAGCTGTGTTCTCATGAAAACTAAACTTTGACCATTATGGGTATACGTATGTTGTTCCTAAACTAAGGTACAGCATTATAGAAGCTCCTAGCTCTACCTGTGTGCTGGAACATTTTTAGATACTTGACCTAGTTTAAACGTAAACAAATAAATCTATATACAAAATTGAAATGACTCACAGACACAGAAAACAAACTTATGGCTACCAAAGGGGGAAGGGACAGGGGGGAGGATAAATTAGGAGTATGGGATTAACAGATACAAACTACTATACATAAAACAGATAAGCAACAAGTATATACTGTATAGCACAGGGAACTATATTCAATATCTTGTAATAAACTATAATGGAAAAGAATCTGAAACTGTATATACATAACTGAATCACTTTGCTGTATACCTGAAACTAACATAATATTATAAATCGATTATATTTCAATTAAAAGAATAAGAAAGGGTATGGTAGAAATTCCTGATTGCCTATCCAAGAGCCCTTCACACTTTCTTCCTTAAAGTAACTTCATTTTGATAGTGTCAGAAAGGTTTCCAGTTATAAATTACATTTTTCAGGCTCCCTCAGAGATAGAAATAGGCAATCAAATGTAAACAGAAGTACTTCACTGGGGCTTCCAGGAGAGCTCTTTAAGGAGGGAAAGGAAGTGACTCAGAGGGGACTCACCTCTTGACCTTCCCCTTCTTCCTTTTACAAAGAGAATAAGAATGTGAGGCCTCCAGCAGTCTTATTGTGATTATAACGTAAAGTTGATCATGGAAACAACAGGCTAAGTTGGTGGAATGGAGAGAAAGAACAGGCCTGGGTCCCTGAGGACCACAGAGCTGCCACGTAACCCCTGGACTCTAGTATTATTTTGGATCTCTGATAATAACAGCTGAACCTGTTCCTAACTGATACAGAGCTTATACTTTTATTATGTTAGAACTTTTTAAAAAGAGATTAGAAAATGTTCGAAGTCAAGGTGAACGCCAGCGTTTGATCCAGAAGCAAGTTTCTGCGATGAGCTCCTGCTGGGTGTACGGTAGCACTGCTGGCCCAGAAATCATCAGGGAGAGAAGCTGTACTGAAGGCCTGAACACCTGTGGTATATAGGGCACAGGTGGCAGTTTGGCAGCTGTAAGCCTGCCTTTAGAGTCATGGCCAAAAACTCAATTTGGGTAAACTCATTACCCACACATTGCCCTAATTTCCTGATAGATTTCACTCAGGTATGGTAGTTTTCTGTTAGCGTCCTTATGTTATCACTTATTATATTTGTTAACAGAAAAAATATTCTAAGGAAATATTCAGGAGCAATTGATTGGTTTGTGCTTCGACACAGGCTCTAAAGGAATTCGTTTACTTCAAATAAGTGATGATTTTCTGCCATGTGAATATCTCCTACACACACTTTATTCCAGTTCTTTTTACTTAGGCAAATGACTATCAATACTATTAAACCTTGAATGAAAACCGTATTCTTTCCCCCTCTTCCTCTCTTCCCCAGTTTTCTGATCTGCCTCCTTTTTCTTTTGGATGGAGGAAAATTTTTTCTTAATAATTTTTTTACAATAAAAAATGTTGGGAGATTACTACAACAAAAATGATGAAAGTACAGACAACAATAACAAAGTGAAATTTTAGTCTTATTGCTTATTAAGCAATAAAACTGTTTTCATCTTGTTTGAATCATTCTATTTTATAAGTTCCCAACAACTTTTGCAGTAGGGAAATACGTATATTTTAACTAAGCCAGTCATTCAATGGCACCTTAAACTAAAGATTAATTTATAATTTATTTTTTATAAACGCTATTACCTCTTTTTCATTGAAGAAGAGTCAAAAGGAAATTTATTCATATATTTAGAAAAACTAAAATTCAGGGTTAGTAAAGAAGAAAATGGGCAAAAGATGATAGTGCTGTGGTTCACAGCTTTCCATACTAGGGAATATTCAAAAGGTCAAGATCAAGTATTTCTAAGTACTGAAGCTATCTTCTCCTGTGTGGTGCAGGGGTGAAGGGCATTAAGAGAAATAGCATGGGGAGAAAGCGTCAGTGGTGGTAACTCCATGTGTTCAGAAATAGGTTTGGAAAGTATTCTCCTTCATAGATTTTGTAATAGGAGGAACCATAGCTATTACATATTGATTAATTTTAAGTGCTTAGGCATTTAACTCTCAAAAAAGCCTCAAGATTTGCATCATCCGATTATCTCCATTTCACAGGTAAGCAAACAACAGGTCATGGAAATTAGGTAACTCATCAAATTTTACCAAGCTAGAAGTGGATCCATATTTCAAATCCATTCTCTCTATTGCCAAAACCTTGTTTTTTAACCAGCACCTCATGGACAAAGAGCTATTCTTCTGCTAAAAATCATACGAAAGATAAATATTACATATGATGTTAAATAAAAGTTATACCACTCAGGGATGTATCCAGAATTATACACCATCAATTATTGTTGCATTAACTGTATCTATATCCTTTATGAAGGAATCATTCATTCTCTATCATTTACAATGCATATTTCAAGGTGAATTTTTAAGTCATTCAATAGAATTAACAACAAAACTATTAAACAACAAAATAAAGCACTAACAAATAAATGATGAAAAAATAATTATCTTACTATGCTTACATAGCCTGGCGTAACTACAGGGAGTAAACTTGGCTCCCTGTGCAAGAATAACTTCTCATCAAAATCTTTAATCTAAGAAGGAACCAAGATGGCGGAGCAGAAGGACGTGCTCTCACTCCCTCTTGCGAGAACACCAGAATCACAACTAGCTGCTGGACAATCATCGACAGGAAGAAACGGGAACTCACCAAAAAAGATACCCCACATCCAAAGACAAAGGAGAAGCCGCAATGAGACGGTAGGGGGGGCGCAATCACAGTAAAATCAAATCCCATAACTGCTGGGTGGGTGACTCACAGACTGGAGAACACTTAACACCTCAGAAGTCCACCCACTGGAGTGAAGGTTCTGAGCCCCACGTCAGGCTTCCCAACATGGGGGTCCGGCAACGGGAGGAGAAATTCCTAGAGAATCAGACTTTGAAGCCTAGTGGGAATTGACTGCAGGACTTCGACAGGACTGGGGGGAAACAGAGACTCCACTCTTGGAGGGCACACACAAAGTAGTGTGTGCATCGGGATGCAGGGGAAGGAGCAGTGACCCCAGGGGAGACTGAACCAGACCTACCTGCTAGTGTTGGAGGGTCTCCTGCAGAGGCGGGGGGTGGCTCTGTTTCACCATGGGGACAAGGACACTGGCAGCAGAAGTTCTGGGAAGTATTCCTTGGCGTGAGCCCTCCCAGAGTCTGTCATTAGCCCCACCAAAGAGCCCAGGTACGCTCCAGTGTTGGATTGCTTCAGGCCAAACAACCAACAGGGAGGGAACCCAGCCCCACCCGTAAACAGTCAAGTGGATTAAAGTTTTACTGAGCTCTGCCCACCAGAGCAGACATACACACATACTTTGTCAATCTCTTTTTAATTGTCTTGACTTAATAATACTGCCTATCCAAATAGAACTCATTACACCTACGTTAGAACTTAAGGGTGTCTGTTAAAATACCATCCTAAGGGCTTTCCTTCCCTTCCCTGGTGGCGCAGTGGTTGAGAGTCCGCCTGCCGATGAAAGGGATACGGGTTCGTGCCCCGGTCCGCGAAAATCCCACGTGCCGCGGAGCGGCTGGGTCCGTGAATCATGGCCGCTGAGCCTGCGCGTCTGGAGCCTGTGCTCCGCGACGGGAGAGGCCACAGCAGTGAGAGGCCCGCGTACCGCAAAAAAAAAAAAAAAAAAAAAATTTCTTTTTCAATATCAAATATATTTTTGAGAACAGCACTAGTGGTACATTGAAAAGATCAGTAAAATGAGGGAAATTGTGCAGAATCAGCTCTATATATTCTTTTGGTTAGAGCAATGTATGGTGGCCCAATCACTATTTTGGATATATCTAGGCCATTTCAAAATTAAAGGCATATTCTATCAGAACTTTGCCCTAACGTGAGCATCACAAACATGAAAATCTATTGCCATAAACGACTTTTTAAAGACATACGTGCATACACAAGGACTTCTACTGATTTTTTATTCCTCCTGAGAAAATAGGCAAAATAATGTGAGTTCTTTTTCCATGTTTTGATTTGAACAATTTTTTAATATTTTCAAAATAACCCAAGAATATTATTGTTATGAAGCAGCGTGTTACATGTATCAAGATTTGAAGAAAAATGAAATGAAAACTTAGTGAAATTATTTCTTTCAGATGCGTATGTCTAGATAGATAAATAAAATAAAATTAATATCTTCAGGCCAAGTTGTTAGAAAATGCAAGATTGACATGTGCACCACATGGGTGAATTAATCTTGGAAGCCTGGATTAAAGTCACAGCCAGATCCTATTGGCTGAGGGAGAGAGGAGGAAAGCAGGTTTTGAACTAGAAATACTAACTTATCTTTTGCTATTTTTAAAAGATACAACACAAATGATTTTCACACTCATGAGAAGCTGGACTACACTGTGAATATAGTAATCTTGACAGGAGAGTATGCAACAGGTATTAAATAAGGACTGTCTAAATTTGGATGAATGCATACAGGACTTACCAGCGACATCTGCCATTATTACTTGTTCAAGTCTTGGTGCTCAAATTTGACATTTCTCTGAGGCCTTCCCTGATCATCTGGTTTATTACGGCAAACTGCCTTCTCCTAACACTTCGCAACACCCCTGCTCCCATTACTCTTGAGCCTTTTACCCTGCTTTTACATTTTTTTACATAAAACTTTTTGAGTTCATAAAACTATGTCATTTACTTTTTATTTTGTTCAGTGCTATATTCTTCTTTCTTAAAATAGAAACTTCATAAGAAAAGGAACTTTTTTTCCATTTTTTCACTAATAGATCCCAAGAACTTTAACACTAAAAGATAGTTAATAGTAGCTCAATAAATATTTGTTAGAAGACTAATAATACTTTGCATTGAGGAACACTGGACAAAAATATTTACTTTTCCTATGTTACAGAAATTCATAACGATCAAAGAGCAGACTGTTGATATTCATTGTAATGCAAAAATAATAGCACAAGTCAGTTGTACTTTCACTGAATTCAGAATAATATTGCTTTGAAAAATATATGGCATTTCCATATTATCATAAAATATACTAAAATGCCCTTGGGGGCTACCAGAGTTCATAAAAGCCAATCTTTGAAATCTGCTATAACAATTATGTACACTGGGAAAAAAATGGAGGCAAATCAGAAATTCCAACGGTTGCAGTCCTATTGGGCTTGAAAAGGATGTATTAAGTCAGAGAATGTAGGGGAAGGTACACAGAACCATGTAACTATATGATAAATAAGATCACAGCAACTGCTATTCCTCCATCCATTCCTATAATTAATGTTTAAGTATTTTTATATAGTCTATGATTTGATTCCAGCTGTTGTGACCACATTTCTGTCAAGAAATTAAGGAACCAGAAGCCTTCCAAGCTAACCTCAAAGGCAACAAGGTTTGTGTTCTAGCCCTAAAGCCTTGATTGTACAATTCACTGGGTAAAACAGTTACTGAACATCTACCGCAAAAACAAATCAGACCACAGCTTTGTCCCCAAATAATTCATCATGTATTGAGAAAGGCTGGCATTACCTCATTCATTCTAACACAGGTAAGGCCTCAAGAAACTTTTGAATAGAGAATAGTTAATCTTGAGTTCAGAAGAAGGACATTGTGCCTGGGCATCACAGAATGTATGGTATTTTGCTTGAGTTGCGGTTTGGAGTAGGATTTCTGAAGCAAAGAAAAGGCAGAAGTATAGCATAAAGTTGCTGAGATGTGAAGTTTCACTGTGTTTTGGGGGAGAAGTAATAGTTTTGTATGATGGGAAGCCAGGGCATGCAATAAAAAAACATAAGCATTATGGATGAAAAAAAAAGTTGAAGTGAAGACCCATGAAATACACAGGATAGCATTTAGATTTTATTCTGGAGGCAATAGTGGGGAATCCCTAAAGGAATGCAACAAGAAAATAAAATCATATTTGGAACAATTCCAGAAAAAAGCGTTCTGATAGTAAGCAGTTTGACAAGTACACAAGAACCACAGGACGACAGAGAACTGGTGATCCTTCAGAAATGCCATGTATCTCCCACGCTCAAGTCCACCCATAAAAATTGTAAGGCATTCTCTGTCCCCAAAATCAATGACTAAAGGTATGGTCAAACTGGACCCTGGGCTGCTTTTTAGCCAAGTCCACAGCCCTAAGGCAGCCAGCTTAAATTTCTCCATGAAGGGACTAAACTTTTTAGCATGATTAGCCCATAATGAATCAACCTATGATTTGACAGGCATTGTCTACGTGATGAGTCTACCAAGGTGTGTCCCTAGTCTCAAGAAGTTTGATCATCTAATGGGAGAGACAACCAGTCAAGATACAGAGTAGTAGGCAGTATAATATAGTCTACTATAGTGGATGCTATGATAGAACATAAAAAACAACTAACCTAGTCTATCTGGGGCTTACGATTAGGGTTGTCAAGTTTAGCAAATACAAATACAGATCATCCAGTTATATTTGAGTTTCAGGTGAACAATTAAATTCAAATGAACAATGAAATCATATTTTTACTATAAGTATAATCCCAAGTATTCACATTTAACTGGGGATCCTATCTCGGCAATCCTACTGATAACACTTCTTAGAGAGAATGTTTCTGGGACAGTACCTTGAAGGATATGAACTAAACAGATAAAACATGGTAAAGAGACAATCTGAAGTAGAGGGAGCAAAATGACAACATGGGAAACATATGGCAGCATGAGATAGAATTGCTTATTTGGAAAACTGCAAGGAAATCCAAACACGATTAGGTCACAGAATTCCAACAGGGCATGGCAAAGAGATGATTTACAAGGGTAGTCAGGAGTCTGGTTGTGTTGGAATTGGCCTTGCTGACAGATTAACTATGAATTCATGCTTAACTGAATTGATTGGTCCCCTCAGTGATGCCTGACAAATGTATGAGTCATGGGCTCTTTACTTAATACATCTAAAAATACTATTACTTGTTTCTCAACAGTTATTTCAAACTTTTGCATGTTCTTCCAGCTTCTTTGTGCCCTCTTCCTTCTCAGCATTCTAACCAAAGGACTTTGCTTCTTTCTTCCCAGAAATAAACTATGATGCTACAATTCCCAGTCTTCCCCTACCCATTATCCCTCCTCCCAATCTCACCTCCACTGCAGTGGCCACTGCTGCGGCTGACAAAACCATCAGCAGCAGTATTGAATTGTTTGACCAACTTTTCTTACTATTCTTACACTTTCCTCAGTGGAAGAGGAATCTTTCTTTTTATCTAACATGGACCTTTGCTCTATAATTGATCCTGTCCTTTACTAATCACACTTGACCTTGCTCCACCAATCATCCCTTGCCTAACCTGTTATACAACTTCTCCTTCTCAAGTGGGTCTCTATTCCGCTTATGAACTTGTCCAAGGATCTTTCATCTTAAACAGAAAACCTTTCCTCGTATTGCCCACCTCACCCACCCATTGGCTTCCCTGCCTTTTGAATCTTTTCTGTAAAAGCCCATTCTCACTTGAACTCACTGAGATTGGGTTTCTGCCACCTCCTTTACACTGAACCATCTTACCTCAAAGCAAGGTAAAAAGTAAATAAGACTCAGAATCCATATATGAAAATTAAAAATTAGCATGTACTGTCCCAGAACTCTAAACTACTACACATATTTTGGAAATAACTTTTTTATCTCCATAAAGGTATATGCAAGCTAATTCATATTTGGTAAGCCTTTGTCATGCCAAACTTATCAAAAATCAGCCTGAAATTCATCCCTTAGGTTAGCAGATACAAACTATTATATATAGAATGGATAAACAACAAGGTCCTACGGTACATACAGGGAACTATACTGAATAACCTGTGATAAACCATAATGGAAAAGAATATAAAAAGAGGGACTTCCCTGGTGGCACAGTGGTTAAGAATCTGCCTGCCAATTCAGGGGACATGGGTTCGAGCCCTGGTCCGGGAAGATCCCACATGCCGCGGAGCAACTAAGCCCGTGCTCCACAACTACTGAGCCTGGGCTCCAGAGCCCGTGAGCCACAACTACTGAGCCCGTGTGCCACAACTACAGAAGCCCGTGCACCTAGAGCCTGTGCTACGCAAGAAGGGAAGCCACCGCAATGAGAAGCCCGTGCACTGCAAAGAAGAGTAGCCCCTGCTTGCTGCAACTAGAGAAAGCCCGCAGGCAGCAACGAAGACCCAACGCAGCCATAAATAAATAAATAAATTGTTAGAAAAGAATATAAAAAGAATGTATATATATGTATAACTAAATCACTTTGCTGTACAGCAGAAATTAACACAACATTGTAGATCAACTATACTTCCATAAAATTAAAAAAAAAATGATCCCTTAATCCCTTACAAGGTTTGCACAAAATGTTATCCATGCTCTAAATAATACATAATACTTCGGGGAGCATATTCTAATTTTATGCAATCCTTTGAAACACTCAAAGAAACTGAATTTGGGATTTTTTTCCAGGGATCTTTAACCTCCCCTCCTTGTGCTCAGGTCTTCACACTGTCCAAACCTTCGCCACTTCCTCACAGCTTCTCCAGTCCCTCACTGAGTTCCTTGGTGAGTTGCTTAACCACCCTGAACTTTTCTGACTTCCTGTATGCTCAAGCATTTGTTCATTTATTCTGCCAATATGAGACATGCTATTCCACGCATTACCTTAAGTTGAATAACATAGTTATGACCCTCAAGGCCTCTCATTTTAGCTGGGAAAATCAAAGGGGGTATTGTGAGGAACAAATGAGAAAAATTTAATGTATGCAAATGCTTTATGGAATAAAATTGTATTTCTTACAGAAATGATACAGAGCCTCTATGAGAAGGTAAGGAAGCAGTGAAAGCTAGGCTCAAATTCATTATTTTTCGTGAATTCAAGATCTGACATAGGCTTATTAGATAATTAATGAGCACTACCTACATATAAATCTAATAGCTGGCCATGCTGACACTTTTAGGACGTTTTGTCACAACATGTAAATATATAAAAACAGGTATAACAGACCAAGAAAAGCATTTCAATTGATCTCACTTCTTCATCTGAGAATTTAGACAATCACTGAATTTCTGGGCACTGTGTATCATACTACACAAGCAACAGATTACTCTCAAACCTATCACTGTGTCATAATGAGTGTCAGACCAGCCGGTTTCTCATAAGTAGCCACCATGTATAGCATTTAAACCATATTTAACCACAAAGCATTTCTTAGAAGGTTCCCTTCAGCAGAGGGTAATAAGCACAGGGGATAGGGAGCTATTTTTACCCACTTCCAAATTAAAAAAGTAATAATCTTCGTCAGTAGCTTTGACAAACAAGCTCAACCAAGATCCTTAGTCTTCTTCAAATGAAAGAAGAATATGTATTTTTAAGTAAAACCCTCTTTATCTGAGCATGCAAGCGTCCTTTACTAAACTTGTATGAGACTCTGGAGTGGCCAGCAATTGCTCTCTATTTTAAAAATAATAATATTACATTACATTTTAATATATTTATTTCTATGTTATAAGTACTTTCCATAATCCTCTTATTTTGAATTTTATTCTCAGAACAACCCTTTGAGGAATGAGAAGGAACTAGATAGATCCCAAAAGTCAATGAATTGGCAAAGCTGGGACCTTCATTTGATTTAATATAATTTCTAACCCAGTGGAGTTTATACAATGTTCCACATTTTACATTTGATATGTAAAATATAGAGAGAATACTTCTTTCTTATGTGTCAGAACAAAATAATTGTGGACTACTTCTCATAAAGATTTTTGTAAAAGATTTTGCTAGACTTTACAAATAAACTGAGGCTAAACATGGACTATTGAAACTTTATAGCTCAGTTGATTCTGTTTTTTGTTTAAGTATTAAATTTCACCTTTATAATTAAATAAATCTATAGTGACAGACTGTTGATAGATAGAAAGATAGATAGATAGATAGATAGATAGATAGATAGATGTAGATATAGGTTAGTTTTAGTTACCAAGTAAAAAAGGAATAATGAGACTTCATGATCACCTGAAAACTTAAAAAATATTTTTAAATGGTAGACTATCACAGTTGGTCTGGAATATTTTGTAATCTAACAAAAAATAAATCTATTTTGTTTTTTAAAATTATATTCTAATGTATCCACAGCCATGATTTTACCCCTATTCATGCTGTATTTTTATATATTCTTTTTATATAAGTGAAAGTTTATGTACTAAACTATATATGCTTTCTGAAAATTTATAAAAATTTACAAGTTTCACTATTTTGTTTGCTTTTAGCATTTTCTCTTCACAACCTAATTTATTGATAATTTTTACTCAGATCTATGCACACAGAAATGCTAGCATATGTACAGATATACACATAAAAACACAAACACACACTGCTTTGGTCATTTATAATTTTGAAACATTAAATATTTGGCAATTATATTATAATTTTGCAATACACAAATTATATGGATATTATAGTATTAATAAACATCTTCTCTTGAAATAATTTTATCCCTTTGGAAAAATTATACCATGGTTGTTTATTCAGACAAAGATACAGATGACATTTTCATCTGGTGAAATATCAAGAGTTTGGACAATTTCAAGGAATGCAAATTTTTTTATTTGAAAATTAACGTGCTCTAATCTAGATTAAGACACTCTAAGTCCAACCCTGGTCAGAGTACAAAGTTTAAGACAAGCAAAAGTTTATGCCATTTTCTGGTGGATTTTTTTTTTTTTTTTTTTTTTGCTGTATGCGAGCCTCTCACTGTTGTGTCCTCTCCCGTTGCGGAGCACAGGCTCCAGATGCGCAGGCTCAGCGGCCATGGCTCACGGGCCCAGCCGCTCCACGGCATGTGGGATCCTCCCAGACCGGGGCACAAACCCGTGTCCCCTGCATCGGCAGACGGACTCTCAACCACTGTGCCGCCAGGGAAGCCCTCTGGTGGATTTTGACAGTGCAAAAAATCAATGGTTCAGGTAAAAAATTATTGATTAATTCACTTAGAACAACTTTTCAAGATTGTGAAAATCAAGTTGAAATTAAAGAAATGTGTTTATTACAGACGAAATATTTATGCAGAATTCTTATGTACTTGTCATAGACACAAACAATTATCATAGTGCCTAATGTGTAATATATACTACGTAGATGTAGAGGAAGGACTTTTGGATTAGGTGAACAAATATGAGGTACAGTAGAACTACCTAGTAAATTATCAACTTGTCATTTCACAATGTAGCTTCAATAATCTATAGTTCTCATTTTAAATTGATTTGCATTTGTGCAATAATTTATCTGATCTTGGCACATAATTTAACCATTATTGGTCACCGTGGTGATACAGGTTAAAAGGTATGCATAATCATAAGTACATCCTAAAATTAATAGCTTGGACATACTACCTCTAATTCAAACTATAGTAGATCTAAGTCACTTCACTTGAGAAAAAATAATATATGTTCTATGAGCTAACTCATGTTTTTGCTTAACAATTCTCAGTAAGGGGTGGCATAATTTCCTCCTCAATTTATTAAAATTCCCAATGGCACTTTTTCTAGAACTTAAGAAAATTCACATCATTAAATGTGCCACATCTCTTCTGATGATTTTTTTCTACTTCACCCTCTATCCTAATACTTACTGAAAAATAAAATCATATGCTACCAGAGAGAGTAAAATATCATGGATTGATGACCAGTAACATTATACAAAGTTTGATATGCAAGCTCAAATTTGAATAGGTGGCAGTTCAAAATAATGACTGAGGGCAGCAGAAGCAAAATGACGGTTGCTTATGATCTTCCCAAGGGCAATATCTACTTTTAGAGAGAAAGATGCTAAATAATCCCAATTCTACCATGTCATACTTGTAACTAAGTTTCTTTAGCAGTGTAAAGTCAGCCAAAGTCAGCTAGCATTGGTCTTTGGGTGCATGTGTGTATTTTGTGTGGATATGAAGTGTTGACAATTAATCACCCCCTCCACCCTCTTTTTCTGTCATAATTTCCTAAAATATGAATGTCTACTAGAGAATATTTTTAGAAATTGCTGCCCTCTCTTACTGGGTCCTTTACATGGAATGAACAGTGACTTGCCTTTTTGGTTATTAGATCACATTGCTGTATTGAGTAAATCTGAGATCTGGCCTCTTAACTCCTATAATCGTGAAAAAAAGATTACAATCTTCCAAGGAGTAGTTCTATTATTTTATAATATTTTAAATGCTCCTATTTTCTTTCTGCACCCATTGCATTGTCCAGTATACACATTGGAATGTACACATCATCATTTGGAAATCACAAATGTAGAAATAAGAACTAATTCCTTGTCTAGACTTAAACTCACACAAACAAAAATTTTGAAGTCCGTGTTTATTCTACTCTTTCTCTTCCACTCTACACCTGAGGCATCTGAAGGCTCTAACTTTCAAATATACCAGAGCCCAGCCTCTTTCACCACCCTGGAACATACTGGTCTGATCATCCTCGTCTCTCACCTGTATCACTAGAATAACCAAGGCATCTGTCCACATTTACACCATTATCAACACGGCAGCCAAATCACTAAAACCTAAGTCATATCACACCATTCTTCTGCTAAAACCTTCAAATGATTTCCCAACACAAGTTAGAAGCCAGTCTTTACGGTGGGTTACTAGGTACTAGAGCTATATTGTCCACATGCAGCTACTGAGCACTTGAAATGTGGCTAGTCAGCACTGAGGTGTGCTGTAACTATGAAGTACACACTGAATTTCAAACACTTTGAAAGAAAAAAGAGTATAAAATATTCTGTTAATAATTTTCTATTGATTACAACTGAAAATAAGTTTGCATATTTTGGGGTAAATAAAAATTAATTCTATCTGCTTATTTGTACATTTTTATCATGGTTGCTAAAAATTAAAATTTACACATGTGGCTCACATTATTTTTCTCTTGGAAATCACTGTACTAGAGTGTCTGGTGCCAGTTACTTCTGTGACTTCGTCTCCTAACTCCCATCCCATCTTTGACTGAGCCATGGCCACTCAGGCTTCCTTGTTCTTCATTCAACATGCCTTAGGGACTCTATCAGTTCAAGAATAATAACAAATTTTCTGTGCCTTTAAGCTTATTGTGGGTCAATCAGTAGCAAATTTCTATTAAGTGTCGACAATGTCAGACAGCCTTTTAGCCACTGGAATTTTTACGGTTTACATAATGGACAGATACTCTGCACCCAAGAAGCCTGCCTTCTATTTGGGATTTGTTATAGTGCTTGTAAAAATGCAAATTTAAACGATCTACATGCATTCAACATAATGATTGGCTAAATATCTGAAACTCTGCAAAGTGAAGTCTAATCTATTGAAATAAAAATGTAGAGAATTTTGCTTCAGAAAATATCATTGCCACAGAAGTGAGGATAAACAATTCAGATAGACTCAACAAAAATCAGTCTCTCTCTCTCTGTATATCTCTCTCTCAACTATACAAAAACATTAACCAGTTTTAATTTTCTCTGCAACTCTTCTTTCCACCTAAGATTATACTTTAATATTGTTAATTTTTATATTCCATTTTCCCGCAACTGAATGTAGGGTCTATTCTAGTTTATCATGACATATGGTAAGCACATATGAACATATATCATGAACATATTAATATATCATGAACACATTAATTAAATGTCAAATATTGATATATTGAAAACAGTTGTTATTCTAAGTTTTCTGAAATAAAATTAGTATCCTAATTGAAAGTGGTATTTGGTGTTTTGAAAGAGTAATTGAAAGTGGTATTTGGCTTTTTTGGAAGACTAAATGAATATTGTGATTTTTAAAAATCATTTTGATTATTTTTTTAGTTATTCTGAACTTTAAACCAAGTGGATTTAAAAGAAGTCCCTATCTATTACAGAAAATATTTGATAATTAATGAGAAAAATGACGTTTAAAGGACAGTCGAATGTTAATACATTATAATACATACATAAATCTTTTACATAATATACTCTTAAAAGCTTCTTTTAGATCAAATGTAATTATTATGTTAAATACATATAATTAAACAATAAAGCTTATTATATAAAGGAATGGTGAAGCTTTATATAAGGCAAAACTTTTTTATTTTACATACTACACACTCGTTTAGTTTTTACTGATAATCAGTTTTTTACTGCATAGAACTATTAATAAAAACTATACTTTTATAATAGTATTTTTGACACTAAGATTGTCATTTACAAACACCTTACTGATTGATTCTTTTATTCTAAATGGACAGCAAATAAGAAAAATAACTTTATTTAAAATAGTCTCATTTTGGGAAAGAAATAATAAAATGGATAGAGGTGTATAATGAAAGTGAACACAAAGTAGAAAAAAAAAGTATTAATTATTATTTCAATCCTTCATATCTTCTCAATAAAAATATTCTAAAAATAACATCAATAAAAATAATATCAAGAATGTCTTAGAACATATTTGAGGGAAATGGACATATGAAAGGATACTTTTACCGCAGTTGATATAGGAAAAATGTTATTGTGTTAATTTTCTAATATGATATAGAGATTTTTTTCATAAATATTGAAGCATCTGGTGTCATCTAAAGGTTCCTGGATACCTTTGGAATTTATATTATTACAAAAGAATGTAACAATGTGCTTTATCTTTTCAGTAATTCAAATTTTTATGCTTAATCAAATACTTCGAACATCACTGCTGATTCTTATTCTAAAAGAAAAATAAGTTTGCATTTATTTTCCTAAGAATATTACTAATCAGCAAACAAAACTTGTACATATTGCTTTGGGATTTTTAATAATTATATGGATGTCAAGTAATGAAATACCTAGGGAGTTAAATTGAAAGGTGGCAGATTGCAGGGACTCCTAGATCACTTTATCTTACACAAGGACACATAGTGTAGGACCACGGAATTGTATTTTTCACAGTTCATGAAGAAATATATGTATATTCCCATTAAGACATCAGTAGTAATAATTGCTTACAAATTTAAAGTATATTAGTTCCAAGTATATCTTTATCTCTACCTTAATAGCATAGTTTCCATAAAACACATATTTCAAATGTCTTAAATTCCCACTGATTACATAATATTATACTTTTATGACAAAATAGCTGATAGCACAAGATTTAAAAAGTGTACAATTCAAAAGTTTATGTCTTTTCAAAGGTAACTCTAAAGTCACTTCCCAGAGGTAACCACTGTCAATAGTTTATGCTTCTAGAATTTTTTATGCAAATAATATACACATACATACAAACACATACGCACAAGCATACAGACCTTTTTTAAATAAACATAAACAAGAATACTTAGGGCTTCCCTGGTGGCGCAGTGGTTGAGAGTCCACCTGCCGATGCGGGGCACACGGGTTCGTGCCCCGGTCTGGGAAGATCACACATGCCGCGGAGCGGCTGGGCCCGTGAGCCATGGCCGCTGAGTCTGCGCGTCCGGAGCCTGTGCTCCGCAACGGGAGAGGCCACAACAGTGAGAGGCCAGCGTACCGCAAAAAAAGAAGAATACTTACACATGCTCTAATTACCTTGTCTGTATTTGTGTCTTAAAAGGTTTTCTTCATTAACACATAGAAAATTTCCTCGGTAGAGTTTTAACATTTTCATAGCGTTTTATTATAAATGTCCTAACATTCATTTAACCAGTATTCTGTAGATGAATACATTTTTTAGTTTAAAAAAAGCAAGATCATAAAAAGCATTTGAAAATATAAATGTAACAACAAGAAATTAAAACACTGAACCACACACATATTTCCATCTTCAAAAATTTACTCACTGTTAACATTCTAATATATAACCTTACAATATTTTTATAGTGTAAGGATAATTAGCATGAACTGAAGTTATTCATGGATTATTAAAATCAGTTCATTTTCGTTTACTTTGTTTTACCAAATAGTGCAGTCCTTGAGAGAAGATCATATCTTATTTATCATCTCTCCAGGGTTTAGGACAGAAGGAATGCTCAAAAAATAAATTTGAAATAGCTTTTATTTTAAATAGCTAAGTGCTAATTTAATGCTAGGTTCCCATTATGTTTGTTTTCCTAAGAAGATATCAAAATATTTTAAAACTCTTCTGAAATTCAAATTTTCACTTTTTTAGTATAGAGTTATATTATGCCCCCATTACCTAGACTGTGATTATATGCTCCTTTCAATCATTCCCTAATTTCATTTGTGTTGGAATTTTCCCCACAGATTGTAAATCTTAGGGTAGAAACAATGTTTTATTAGCCTCCTGTTTTTCCCTATATTATTTGACACAGTGGTGAACACGTAGTTAGCTTAGACCTATTAGAAATTTAAAACTACAATATATATTTGTATTATATTAAAGATAATGTCAATCTCAGGACTACTGTACACAGTCACAGCATTTAAGAGTCATAGTCTCTTTAAGAGTCAGAAGGATATGGCCTCACAAATTAAAATCCAAACGTATAGAAAAGATTTTACTACAGCTACACTTTTATTCAGTATTTATATCCCTAAGAAAGACAAAGTTAAGACTTCTGGAAAATAGATGGACTGAGGTTAATGTTGGTCTGGAAGCTGATGTACAAATGAAGATAACCTAAGAAGGGGGGAAAAAGGTAAAGGGTATAAACAGGCAAAATACCAAAGAACAAATCAGAATGGCCAATAAATATATGAAGGGAGGTTCAGCAGTAATCAAGGAATGCATCCACCACTGTTTAATATTTAAGACAATCTTGGGTCAAATAATTTTGATTCTACTCCTTACTAGCTATGTACAAATTATTTAATATTTGTTCCTTCATTTTCCCACTTGTAAACTCAGAATAATTATAGTATCTACGTAATAAAATTGTTATAGAAATTAAATAAGATTAGCCAACAAAATAACTAAAATAAGGCCTTAATACATTGGGTTGGCCAAAAAGTTCGTTCGGGTTTTTCCCTCTTACAAAAAACCTGGATGAATTTTTTTGCCAACTCAGTAGTAATCACTCAGCAAATGTCAGCCAATAATAGCGATAAACCAGTCTATACACAGGAAATTAACAACAATAATAATAATGAGCATTTAATAAATAAAAACTAAACAGAGAATGTTGGATCATGAGAGATTTTTATGTCCTGCATGAGAGAAAAATTTGGAAATATTAAAGTAGAAATTGTCAAAACATGTATTAGCATTTATATGGCAGCATTGTTTAAATCTATAAAAAATTGGAAACAATGCAAACGTTGGCATATACACATGGTAGAATATATCGCAATAGTCAAAATAAAAAGCATGTAAGTTAACAGAAACAATCAAGCATTTAGCTCTTCTTTCCTACATGAAACTTATTGTAGGTTAACAAAATATTTGATAAAATGTTAGGTATTCAGCAAACTAATGAAGGAGTACTTGAATTAGAATATCACTGCTTTGAAACCTTTATTGAAATAATGGATTTAGGCAATGGCTGCTAACTTCACAAGGAGAGAGACAATATGTTCCTTTTGAAGTAAGTACACACCACCACTTGTGATTTAGTCTTGCCAAAAAAAAATCAAACCTGAATCTCACCACCAATTTAAAGGAAATAAAGAGAAAAGAAGAACATTTTGAAATTAGCAAACTCCAGACCTTGGAAAACTCTAAAGGCCAATGAGTAGGTTTCTCCCACAAACAGCAAGGGAAAGCAAGAAACAGAGAGAGACAAAGACAGAGATTGATTTTAGATCTAATTCATATTAAAAGATATTTAGGAGACATCTTTGTTTGGATTCTGATTAGAAAAAAGCTTTAATATGGAAAAAACAGGAGGACAATGTGGAAAATTTGAGCAGTAAATACTTAATGAAAATAAATGTTGATTTTTTTTAAAGCGTGATGATATTTTTTAAAATCTTAATTTGTAACAGTTATATGTTTATAAATGAATGGAATTATATCTGGGATTTTCTTTATAATCATGGAGAGGGAAGTTTGCCTATAGATGAAGCAAGACTATCCAAGTCTTGAAAATTTTTGGAACTGGGGGATAGTAAATTAAAGTTAATTATACCATTCTATTTTTGAACATGTTTAAAATTTCTATAATAAATTTGTTTTTAAAGTGGATGCATATGTATTTAATAAAAAATATTAAAACAGCAACTAGAAAAGTATACACGTGGAAAGTTACATTATTCTCTGTACTTTCCACATTAAAATGTGTATTAATATATATTAAATATATATATTATTTTATATGTATAAGGAAATACATAATAACATTTTAACATTTTCAAATACTAATTTGATTATTCATCAATACAATATGACTATAATTGAGCACATATTAGAAACAAGGAATGTTGGCTAATGGAGCTTGCCTCAACACATCAACATCCTGAACTAAGAAGTGTTATTATGTCTTAGCAAGTTCAGATAACCTAAATAACACAAAGTGCAATCTTGCTTGTCCTCATTTTGTTGAAGTAACAAGAATAGTATAATTATGTGCACCAGAATAAAATAAAATTGGCATTTCTCCATCCTGTTAGATAAAAAATGCAATTTTTTATTTTTGCAGATAATGCAATTCACACACAAAAAATAAAGTTTACTTACAGGTTACACTTATTTACCTATTAAAATATAGCTCAGACTTAGTAAGACTGCCATTTTTCATGGGAAGATTGAAATAATGTTTTGGAAAAAAAAATTATTTTATTGTTCTCAAGACAACTTACACATTTTACTTCTAGGAATCAATCTATAAACAACTACATTTTCATGTTTGTCTAAATCAAAGGTGCCGGTTACCAACTGACTGACACCAGTCTTTGGGAAACAAAATCCACCTCAAATCTGATCTTCAATTTACAAAGTCTTGAAAAAAATAAAAAAGTAGTATGGAAATATTAAATAATAATTGAAAATATTACATGTTTGTATCTATTTTTGATATTTTTCTCATTTTAATAAAATAAAAAGAAATTCAAGGAACAAATATAAATTGCATTTTATTAGTAAAAAATTATAGCTCAAATATATCTTTTTAAAAATGTTTTGTTTTTATTTTATTTTTCATCTTTATTCATGAATAGGAAAGGCTTTAAATCCTCTCCCTTAGAACAAACTGTTTGCTTAAAAGTACAGTTCTCTGGCCATCATCAAAAAATCTAGAAACAATAAATGCTGGAGAGGGTGTGGAGAAAAGGGAACACTCTTGCACTGCTGGTGGGAACGTGAATTGGTACAGCCACTATGGAGAACAGTATGGAGGTTCCTTAAAAAACTACAAATAGAACTACCATATGACGCAGCAATCCCACTACTGGGCATACACCCTGAGAAAACCATAATTCAAAAAGAGTCATGTACCACAATGTTCATTGCAGCTCTATTTACAATAGCCCAGAGATGGAAACAACCTAAGTGCCCATCATCGGATGAATGGATAAAGAAGATGTGGCACATATATACAATGGAATATTACTCAGCCATAAAAAGAAACAAAATTGAGCTATTTGTAATGAGGTGGATGTACCTAGAGTCTGTCATACAGAGTGAAGTAAGTCAGAAAGAGAAAGACAAATACCGTATGCTAAACCATATATATGGAATTTAAGAAAAAAAAATGTCATGAAGAACCTAGGGGTAAGACAGGAATAAAGGCACAGACCTACTAGAGAATGGACTTGAGGATATGGGGAGGGGGAAGGGTAAGCTGTGACAAAGCGCGAGAGAGGCATGGACATATATACACTACCAAATGTAAGGTAGATAGCTAGTGGGAAGCAGCCGCATAGCACAGGAAGATCAGCTCGGTGCTTTGTGACCGCCTGGAGGGGTGGGATAGGGAGGGTGGGAGGGAGGTAGACACAAGAGGGAAGAGATATGGGAACATATGTATATGTATAACTGATTCACTTTGCTATAAAGTGGAAACTAACACACCATTGTAAAGCAATTATACTCTAATAAAGATGAAAAAAAATAAAATAAATAAAAAATAAAAAGGACAGTTCTCTATAGAGATCTGGTTTTTATTATTAAATCAATTGTTACTCTTCTTTTCCATTCATTTAATATTAATCTTGATTATTACATCAGAAAGCTCATTATAGAAAATCGTTACTAACTCTAAAGAAACATCTATAAAAATATTTGTAACAGAATATGTTACATATTTAGCAGCTATAAAACTGCAAACTAATGGTGATACTGCCTAATAAAAAGAAATATTCCCACTGTCACTATCAGTAATAAAGAGATATATTATTAATAAGAATTCAGGAGATCATTAGTCATGAGGCTAAGGAGATAAGATAAAAAACTAATTTGTAGAGGAAATGTTTCATAGCAAGGCACTTAGAATAGAAGTTATATCATGAAGTTGGGGATTTTTTAATAGAGCATAGACATTAGCATGTTTTACATCAATAAAAAAAAAAACTAAACAGGAAATCCAGATTTCACGTTAATGTGGACCACACTAAAGTGAACAATTGCTCAGCTTATGTGATGCTCCATGGTTTCTGCCCTTTCCCTTCCTTTTCCATATTTCCTGTCTATTGGAGAGGAACACAGCCAAGTTCAATTCACCATTGCTATACACAGCTTCCCTGCCATGCTGCCATGCCACTGGCACCTACTCCCTCCATCTGGCCTTAGTCTAAGCAGGGTTTCCTTTACAACTATTGCCAGTCTGTTGCCATAGCAGCAGCTAAGAGGGCTTTGACAGTATGGGAAAAGAAGGAAAGCATACTTCATTCCATGCTCCTTGGTGAGGTTTTGAAATGGTTCCAAAGACCCACTGAAAATGTGACAGAAGAAACAGCTTTACAAAAGATATCCATGATAGAGAAACACCTTTTCCAAAGGGCATTAAACGTGTACTAGTGAGAAACATTTTAACCCTGCAAACTGAGAGTTAAGGAACATCCTCCCATCGTCAGAAGGAGACCCATGGACTATATGTTGAAGGGGTGAAAGTGATGAAGAAGGGTTTTTAGGCCCTTATTAATGGAAGGGTAGAAAGATAAGCTCCAAGCAAAAGTGTTAGATCAATGTTTGGGAATTCCTTTTTAACTAAAAATCATGCACTGGCTTTTCAAACTGCTACATCAAAATTTGAATAAATATAAGGTAAGCACTTTCTAGCTACTATATTATAATTCCATGTTAAAAATCATAATTATCAATATTTAATTCCTGATTTTAAAGGAAAAATAGTATACCCTCAGTTTCCAGAAAATTATATTTTATCAGAATTTCACCAAAAACTTATTTTAATTTTATAGATTCTAAGGGTAATTAAAGGTATATACAAACACTGTGTGCAGAAAGGTAACATGTCATAAGCCAAGCACTGAAAACTAAAAGGACAATAGATATCGATGAATTCTAATCTTAGCTTCAAAAAAGCCTACTGTGAAAGCTTTTGACAAGTAGGAATATCACTAACACTTAAGGTTCATGTGATGATTACTGAGTTGGAAGTATGTCTTGAAAGGTCATCTTGTCTTTCTCCTCCCTCCTAGTAAGACTACAGAAAAATCCCAGATAAAGGCCTCTCTGTCTTACTTTTGAAAGCCACAGGGAGTCAGATTACAACCACCTGTTTTACAACCCAAGTTATTCTCCATGTTCATAATTTTCACCTTTTGGTAATTTAAATAACAGAAGATAGATGGCCAACTGCTCCTTAATTAGTCAGCATTACCTCTGTTTCTATAATCAAACCTGTGAATTGCCTTTTCTGGGAAGAATTAGGAAAAGAGAAAGATAAGGAGCATGTTGGACTAAGAATCATAGGACTGAAAAGCTCCAATCCACAGGGCAGCCTCAATGAAAAGACTGACATTTTCAAGCATTCTCACTGAAGGTCAGTCTTTCCTATATAGGATATCTGTGATTTAATATTAGCCAATAATGTAACTTTACTAATAAAAGAAAGGATGGTTTTACTGACAATGGGTAAATTTGCGACATTCAGAGAATATGAGTGGGCTGTATTGCAGTAACAGTTTGAGAAACTTAACAGATAAAACCACAAAGCCCATTCATAGGGCGAAGGTATTTGCTTCCAGATTTAAGCCTTTCAAAAGTCAAAGTCAAAATTGCTATGGCTGGTGAACAAATAGTTTATGTCATCATCTCATTTGCTATAATTATATCTGAGTGTTCAGCCTGCTTTTTAAAAATGCCACTATTCCATTTTGTCAAACCTGCAAATATTTACTAAACGCCCATCCTGCCCAAGCCACCTAGATAAAAAAGTAATTTTCCTTACTTTCAAGGTTAAAACGTTATCAACATACAACAAGCTTCTTCTTTGAGTCTTACAAATTACTATCAATGCTAGCATTAAACATGTTCTCAACACTGTGTCATTTTCTGCTAAATTGATCTTTTACATTTGTAACTATGAGGGCACCTCCACTCAAACAAGAACAGTGAGATTACCACACAATAAATGTAATATCCCAGAAGTGAAAGTAACCCAAGGGATTTGAATTGGTTATTCAGGGGAATGAAACACATTTAGGCTATTTGGGTTACATAATGCTGCATGATAGAGTACATCACATGGATATTAAACTTACAAATTCAAGTATAAATGCTCACAGGCTAAGGAAGACAGACAAAGAATGAAGAAAGGAAGAAAGGATGGAAAGAAGGAAGGAAGGAAGGGAAGAAAGGAAGGGAGAGAGGGAGTGAGAGAGGAAGGGAGGGAAGAAGGAAAGAAGGAATGGGGAAGGAGGAAGGGGGAGGCGGAAGGAGAGGAGGGAAATTGGGAAGAAAGGAAGAAATAGAAAGCAGCAGCAACCACTGGAACAGTTCAGAAGATTCCAGTCATTGCCACACTCCAGGCCTGTGTGCTGCAGTGTGAGCATGAACTACACTCACAAATGTCCAGGATCCTTCCTCTCGGTTTATATGTGCCTCTCACAGTAGGAGCATCTCAGTGGGTCAAGTGTGGTTCCAGGGTTTAAAGATAGGACCTCTGGGCTTCCCTGGTGGCGCAGTGGTTGAGAGTCCGCCTGCCGATGCAGGGGACATGGGTTCGTGCCCCGGTCCGCGAAGATCCCACATGCGGCGGAGCGGCTGGTCCCGTGAGCCACGGCCGCTGGGCCTGCGCGTCCGGAGCCTGTGCTCCGCAACGGGAGAGACCACAACAGCGAGAGGCCCGCGTACCGCAAAAGAAAAAAAAAAAAAGATAGGACTTCTTCATCTAGTATGGCCCCCAAATCCAAGCCAATTATTTCAATTTGTGTTCAACTAAAATTGAGTGTTATATTGTAATTTGCATGAGAAAACCAGCAGTGTTAAAGTTATTGACAGGTATTATCTACGATGCTATTTTGAGGGATTTTCAAGTTTGTTTATTTTTTCACTATAATGAGATATAAAATGGAATCTAAAAAAGATGTTCCTTGCAATGTATCCTGTTGTGGACAGTAACTGTTCTTCAGACTTCATCATGCCCTGGTTCAAATACCCTCCAAGCCATACAAGAAAGCTATATTTTGATTCTAGAATCATCATGCAAACTTCTGACCATTAATCGAGATTTCCCGCAACCTAGATAAGAGAAAGGGAATTCCCTGGATAGTACAGTAAATACTAATATTACCTTCTTTCAAATGGAATGTCATTCATTGTAAATTAATAAAGTTGAATTATACCAGCATCTTGCATCCGCCAGAATTTTGGTAGATGACAATAATGCTTGAATGAAAATACACAACCAGTTTTCAGGAGCTTGTGGTCCACTAGATAAATGATACAAGAGTTTAGATGAAGGAGTGACTAAGGCTACCTGGAGAAGTCAGGGAAGATTTCCCTGAAGAGGATGCTTCTGTTGAGTCTTAACAATTAGGAGATTTCCACGCAATCTCACAAAATGAAGGGCATCTCAAGTAGAAGCTTGTATACAAACAGGACATAAGAACTGAATGGTGTGTTCAGGAAACAAGAACTGAATTGTGTGTTCAGGAAACTTCCTATCATATGACTATAATACAGCCTCAATAGGGCAGGGACTCTAATTTCTTCTTAGCCCCTACTACAAAGCCTGGTTCACAGGAGGTGTTTAATAAATCTTTATTTAATTAGACATGAGTGGCTGGAACACGTAATCATCTGAAGTGGGAAGCTGTTGGGCAACTGATTAAGATGTATTCAAGATTCATATCATAAAAAATCTGATATACCAAATATAATTAGGATTAGGTTTGAGTGTGAGTGAAAGGAAACCCCAAAGAACAAGGGATTAAAAGGGAAATTTTTATGTCTCTCACTTTTAAAGTGCTGGCATCCCATGCCTTGTATGAAGACTACATGAAGAACAGAGCTCTGATTCCTTCTATCATGTCATCATACTTAACATGGCTGCTCTTTCTTCCACCATCATATCCACATTCCAGACACAAAAATGAAAGGGCAAAAGAAGGGTATGCCTCCTCCACTTAAGGACAAGAAGGATACTTAAAGATACCAGGTTCATCCCATCTTCAATAACTGTCACATGGCTACACCTAACTGCAAGGGGCTTAGAAATGTAAGATTTATTTTTGATGTCCAGATCCAGTTAATATTTAGGGGTTCTATTAAAGAGAACAAAAGAGGAAATAAGTACTAGCAGACAATTAACAATCTCTGCCACCCATTTAATGGCATTTGGATTTTATCATATGAAAAACATATTTTAAGCAGTTACTTAGATTGGTGAAAATTTCTGAAATATGCAAAAGTTAATAACACCCCAGTAGCAATGAGTACACCCAGTGCCTAGCTGTCGGTTTCTTATGCCATTTTTCATGAGCTCCCAATGACAAAAATTGGAACAATTTAAGCAACAAAATAAATAGCATAGCATTGGACTATAATCCAAAGTATAAAATAAATATCCATGAGTCTTTAAAAATATAAATGAATAATTTAATCAATAAACAAATGTCAGAGAAGAGAAAAATACCCTTTGCAGAAGAATTTCAAGTAATTTATGTGGATATACTCCCCTAAAGAAAATAGAGCATAATTTCCCACCCCTTAAGTGTAGGCTGCACAGAGTGACTTCCTTTCATAGAGGACACTGTGGTAAGGGAAAAAAAAGAAACTTATATAGTGGAGAAACCTGAAAAACACCATCTCAGCCAGGTGATCAAAGTTAACACCATCAGGTATAAGTCATATTCAGGGCATGTACCTTTGATATAAATGTACCATCAGAGAACAGTATCTTACCTCTGTGGTCTTCTTCCCCAAATCTCATAACTCTTACTTACCATGAGAAAAATATCAGACAAACCCTAATTGAAAGACATTTTATATAATATTGTCCTTAAAACTGTCATTAAAAACAAGGAAAGTCTAAGAGAATGTCACAGTCCAGAGGAGCCTAAGGAGACACGAGGACTTAATATAATGTGTATTTTGCATGGAATCTTGGAACAGAAAAATTTTTTTAAAACTAAGCAAATCTGAATAAAAGTATGGACTTCAGTCAATAATAATAATGTATCAGTATTGGTTCATTGGTTTGACAAATGTATCATACAACATAAGATGTTAATAAATAAAGAGACTGGGTGTGGGATATATGGAAACTCTCTTATCTTTGCAAAATTTTTGTAAATATAATACTATTATAAAACGAAGTTTATTTTTAAAGTTTTGAGGCTGAGTTTAATAAGTTATGCAAAAAGAAGCCAAGTTTAAATCATGGCCTGAAAAGTTAAGGATAAGATCTTCATCTTCACACTGGGTATTCACATCTGGTAAGTGTACAAACCACTAGCTGGCTTTCTCTTCACTCTATTTTACACTCTATTTATGTAATTTGTATTACATGTTCTACTGGTCAAAGTCATGTTTTTTACAAAATGCTACTTGCTCAGAACACCTCAGTGGCTTCTGAAGACTCAATGACCTTGTCTTCTAGAATATGATATGGTTAATGTGATCCAAAGCTCTAGAAAACTGTTGAACAGCACTTGTGTCAGATGTAACCCATCTTTTTTGTCTTTTCCCAGTTTATGGTTCAAGATCTAATTTCAGGCCAAACTACTAGAAAGCTAGCTCCATATGGCTAGTTTCCAGACCCAACTTGGTATTAACATACTAGTATAATACAATGAGATAATTTTACTGATATTTATGTAGTCAATAATTTAGGTAAAACGTAGAGTTATACAATCTAATTTTCTCTGTAAGGCTCAACAGTTTTTAAAAAGCTATGCCCCAGGCATGTTTTTATATTTTTATTGAATTGCCTCTCTTAAAAAATATTATTACTCTAGAGGACAAATGCTCTAGCACTGAATTCCACAGTAGCCACTATCACATTCATAAAAAGGATTCAATAAAACCCTAAATCTTACAAAGGAATTCAGAAGACTTAAGATGAATTAGAAAAAGATACTAAAAAAAACTATAAGTTGTACCAAGTTGCAGTAAACAAGCTTGATTTGCCAAAATACAGACCACAAGTATACCTGATTGACATAGAAGGTGAATGTGAGGTTTTAGATAGAGACAAGTAATATTTAATAGAATAAAAACAATTTTATTTATCAATACTTATTTACTATGTTCCAACTCAGGCCACACACTGACTTAAAAGATGAATACAGTACTGCCCTATCGTTCAAAAAAATGTACTCTTCTGGTGAAATATAAAGATGCCAACATAACATTACAGTCTAATATATACATACATTATAATAAATGTAATGTGAATTACATTTGAGAAATGTCCACAGAGCATTAAGAAAACATATGGCAGAGTGACAGCACTCAAAAGAGATACTTTAGATTTGGGCATCACCAGTGAAACGTGAACACAACAAGAAATGACTGGAGATTAAATTTTGAGAAGGAGTAAAGAATGAAATACATCACCTACTTCTGCTTTAGAAAAGGGTACTAAGTATGATAAAGCAAGAATAAAATTATAATGTAAGTAATTCAGTAGAAGCTTGGAATTTAGGCTCATGGGAGGGTATATCAGATTTTTAAAAGGAAGGAAGGAGCGGAGTGGAAGGGTAAGAAAGAAGTATATAAAAACTACATTTCCTACATGATTAAATTGCAGAATCAAAATAATCCCTACCTGCATCAAAGATACTTCTTTCAAATACATAAAACTATTCAGGTTAGAATAAGCAGTTATGTAGATTCACTATCTATAGACCTCCATATAAATAGGACAACATTAAGGTAAATAAGTAAATATTAAAAACTTGCAAGTTTATCCATAATATAAATATTTTTAAGGGAACACAGATTCTTTGGGTCTAAAGGGATACCAAGAGACAAGAAGAAAACATCCAGCATATTGATCAACGTCCTTGTTTTCTTTGGTAATAAATTTTCATCTGCTAATTGTTCCCAGAAAAGGACAAGTGAGGAGTTTTATTTCACAGAATGGTCAACAGTAGGGCTATCATAAGTCCAAGAGACAAAATACTAAAACACTGAATGAAATTTCTCAAAATTTATTCTCCTCACCTTCTAAATTAAAAAAAAAAAACCCATAACTACCCATATATCTATATATCCTGTGACTTCTACTTAAAAATCTTATGCTATTATTCAACATCGTTAGAAATCAGTATGCTGTTTTAAAATTCTACTTCAAATACTCTGTCCTGTCTTTTCTTCTTTTTCCTTACTATCTTCTATCATCCCTCATTTGAAAACAGCCTCCTAACCTTCTCTTCACGTCCAGTACTTCTGCTTCAATCCAACACTCTTATAGTAGCCAGAATGATCTCACTAAAACACTAACTTGATCATGTAATTCAAAAACTTTAAGGACTACGCTTCAAAGAATAATTAAGTCTGAATTTCTTGCTGAGTTCAAAACCTGATATAAGGTGGTCTGAATTTTTTTTCAAGGATATTTCTCCCTCAAAATTTAATCATCAGTTATCAGGACACTACCATTCCCCCAATTATTTCCTTCTTCTTACGCGGGCCTCTCACTGTTGTGGCCTCTCCCGTTGTGGAGCACAGGCTCCGGACGCGCAGGCTCAGCGGCCATGGCTCATGGGCCTAGGCACTCCGCAGCATGTGGGATCTTCCCGGACCGGGGCACAAACCTGTGTCCCCTGCATCGGCAGGTGGACTCTCAACCACTGCACCACCAGGGAAGCCCCTATTTCCTTCTTCTTAATCTGACCAGTTGAAATGACCTTGCCTCATCTCACCCTAGCTGCTGAATTTCTTCCCATCTTTCAACATCCAACTAGGAGGAACATTTTCAATAAAACCTTGAATGGAATACACATTTGGTGAACGTTTACAGAAATGATTTGAAACCTATTCCCTCTATTCATGTAAGAAACTCCTGGCAAAAAATTCAGCCTCTACTTGAATATTTCAAAAATAATTCATTCCCTGACAGTCCAGTGGTTAAGACTTTGCCTTCCAATGCAGTGGGTGCAGGTTCGATCCCTGGTCAGGGAGCCAGGATCCCACATGCCTCGTGGCCAGGGAACCAAAACATAAAACAGAAGCAATAGAAGTAACAGATTCAATAAAGACTTTTAAAATGGTCCACATTAAAAAAAATCTTAAAAAAATAATTCATTGCTTCATGAGGCAATTCATTGTTAAAGATTTTTCTTTACTTTTTATTGAATTGGAATTTTTCTTCTTGAAACTTCCATCCAGTTATCCTGAAAATTTTGCTTAAATTGGAGTGTTTTTAAATGTTCTTCATATTAAGTTTCATTGGTAATAAAATTCCTTATTTATTTTCTATTTATCCGATGACAGTTTGGAGATAAGAACTATTCATAGATGTATGCCCACAAAACCTTATTATGGTATATAGACCATATGTGCATAGTTTTCATTTTAACATATGGAGGGCAGAGGGAAAATCATAGTTGATGTCAAAACATATGACAACTGTTGTTACGTTCTGTGAAGTCCGTCATCCAGGGTTTTTTTCTTATAGAGAACCTAGTTAGTTGCCCAAAGACATTCTGATTATCAGTAATGGGGGCTACTTAGTTGCATGGTGTCAGACTAAGGAACTTCAAGAACTTAGCATATTTGCCCAAAGCATTGGTAGAGTCATCGTTGAAACTACTGTAGTCAGTCAATGTATCCATTCAACAAAGACACACTGAGTATCTGTAGATGTCTTACAGAAATGTTAACAAAATCATGTAGCAATAAGTACCATTCAAGAAAAATGTATCAAAGTTTCTTCTCTATATAAATCACTTTCTCGATTAAAATGATATCACTTGTCTTCATGGTTGTTATCCCATACCAGGAAAGCCAAGTATATGCTATTTTAACAGCCAGGATTGTCTAATGTATAAATAGATACAGTATTCATTCAATGATACCATAGTGAGTGAGGCCACAGTTCTACTAAAGTCCCACGTGTAGTGGATATAGAGAAAGAGTTCACTGGTCCAGCCAGATACTACATACTCAATCCATGACCACTTTGTAAATATATACACTTTGAAATGTAACTTTAAAAAAGTAATGTCAAAATGTATTCCCCATGATAAAACAAAATATGAATCCATCAAAATACTTTATTAAATTTACTACCAAACATTGCTCTTTCTTTCTTTTAAGAAAAACACAAAATATTATCTATAAAGACAGAAAGTGTCTCTCCAAGATATAAAAATGCAAGTCACCTTTTATTCATGACTCTAAGTTGAGAAACTCGAAGCAGCTATTTTCTTAATATCTCAGCTCTACTTATTTGACATTAGTATCCATCAAATATACATCATCCAATAAGATTGTTTACTTTCATTACACAAATACATGGATCATTCCTATGTTTGCCCTCCTGTAAGGTGTCTCCTCTTTGGAATTGATATATCTAAATCTGACCCATTCTTTTAGGCACAGTTCACATATTTTCTCCTTAATCCAGCCTTTCCTAGTCATTTCAGCATTGAGCAATTTTTCTCTCTTTAAAGTATGAGAATACTTGTAGTTGGAAAAAACATTTGGCATTTCATTAAATACAGTATACCATCCATACCCCAGAAGAATGGTTCATGGAAAGTAACACACATATTGTTAAACTTATTTTTTAAAAAGAAATAAAAACTGAGAAGTGATATTACTTTGTTCTGTTTCTTTCTTTTCTAGTCGTTTGAGCGTTTCTTGAGATGCAAAGATAAGATGGACAGAATTCATAAGTAAAACCTCCTCCAAATGAAGTAAGTCAAGTCTGAATTTGGAGAGTTTATGGTAATAGAGAATTTTTTGTAACTGTATTTTCTGGTTTTATAAATTGCTCTAAACTTTATCAATTTCAGGATGATTTGCAAATAGGTCCATGGAATACATCATTATAGAGTAATTTGATTAATAAGCTCAAGCTAACAATGCCTCTGGGGAATGCTTATAGTCTTGAGAATTACTGAAGAACCGCCCCCCCCCCCGTGGTTTTTTCATCTTATCACAAAGATTCAATCTTATTAGAGTCAAAGTCTTTTATGCATTTAAAATTACACTATTCTCCACATCATGTCCCATATTACAGATTCATTAACTTATTAGCTATCTCATACAAGATGTAAACAAATTTCCTCTTGTAAAGTTTGTCAGGATAATGCTGGAGAGTAGAAGTACATAGGCTTTAGACATAGCTCTTGCATTTTTAATTTATTCTAAAGAGAACCTTAGGGCCTTTTGGAAATCTCTGTTAGGAAAAAAAAAAAGGTAAGACCTCTTGGAGTTTCTATTAACATATTCTGAGGCCTTTAATTTCACAAACAAGAATAAGTCATGGGCATGTAGGACCTCAATATAGACTCCTGGTTATTGATGGTTAATAAGAACCTGTATCAAGAATCAACCATGATAGTCAGAATTAGCAGGAATAGACTCTAAATAAATATAATTTCTATTGGGACAAAATGAAGATACATTCTGATTACCCCTTTCTTTTTAATTCAATATCAATTAGTCGACAATATTTTTGGATAAGTTAGTTGCATGCATCTCTTCTGATCTCCACCGCCCCTCCTACACACAAACATACATAAATGCATATTCACATATATCTGTATTGTGGAAAACAAAGAGATACTTTTCCTACACATAGATTATAGCCTCAAAAGTTATTTGATCTTCTATGGCAGAGACTGTATTCCCAATTGCCCCCTTCTTTAAAAACAGAACAATGATTTTTGTTGGGGTCAGCACATTGCCCAGTTAAAAAGCTATGTTTCACTCTAATTCTAATAAATAGAAGTGTCTATGTAATGTAAGTCAAAGTATTAGCACTGAGGTTCCCAGGGAACTGACTCAAGCAGTCTGCATCCTATTACCACTGGCTCTTTAGTTTTCCTTCTTTGAAAGAAAAAAGAGGGGAGGGTGGAGCACAATGGTTTGAGTTTCAAACATCTTGTAAGCATGAGGACAAGAACCACACCTGGAGGTGGTTGCTCAGAAAGCTGGAAAGAGATTAGTGCATTTCTTTTTTTTTTTTTCGCGGTACGCGGCCCTCTCACTGTTGTGGCCTCTCCCGTTGCGGAGCACAGGCTCCGGACGCGCAGGCTCAGCGGCCATGGCTCACGGGCCCAGCCGCTCCGCAGCATGTGGGATCTTCCCGGACCGGGGCACGAACCCGTGTCCCCTGAATCGGCAGGCGGACTCTCAACCACTGCACCACCAGGGAAGCCTATGATTAGTGCATTTCTAATGAAATTGTGTTGTTACCATACCAGCTATTTACTACCTATCTTTGGACTCGTCTCAGTGTAGAAAACAAAAAACAAAACCAATCTTTAACCTACTGTAATCTGGAATTTTTGCTATATGTAGTCTAATGCAAGCCCTACTGCTACACCCTCCTAACTATTGCCAGAAATGAAAACTTCAGATAAACTCATCTTAAATCCAACTAATTAGTTTTGTTTGATGACACTCAGCATTTAATTGGCTTATAGCTAAAAGGCTCATACCATAAATTAATGTATTCAGTTGCCACAAGTGACAAAGAGACAAGTTTATCTTAGAGGATTTACCAGGAGAGTGCATCTCTTTAAATGAGACTTTCTGGGCACTTTATTAACATTTTCTTTGGATAACTAGTACATCTGGTAAAATCTCTTTAATTTTTTTCAGGCTAAAGTTATTGAGAACATAATCTATGATGTTGAAGATTCGGCACCTTAATCATTTATTTTTCACTGCATTAAAGCAGATCCGAAGTTGTTATGGACAAAATCTCAATTTTGTTTATAGACATTCCATTGATCCACATCTACAGAGCAGCTGAAGAGCCTTCTCTTCAAGCTCACATGCATGTCAACCTCCTCACATTGTTCAGCAAGTCAGCCCCTGGGTGCCCGCATGCTGGTGTGACAAGTCAATCACAAACTGGCACAATTACACTGGCTGCTGGGAAAAGGTTTCTGGTGCCACAGAGATGACCAGGGGTCTGAGCAAGATAAAGACTTGGAGAAGGGCTTCCCTGGTGGCGCAGTGGTTGAGAGTCCGCCTGCCGATGCAGGGGACACGGGTTCGTGCCCCGGTCCGGGAAGATCCCACATGCCGCGGAGCGGCTAGGCCCATGAGCCATGGCCGCTGAGCCTGCGCGTTCGGAGCCTGTGCTCCGCAATGGGAGAGGCCACAACAGTGAGAGGCCCGCGTATCGCCAAAAAAAAAAAAAAAAAAAAAAAGACTTGGAGAAGGTCATATTGAAAGTAGAGATAACCTAAGATATGTACAGCTTGCGGAGAAGGCAAAGAAAGTAAGTGCTGTGGCACTGGTGGTGTGAAAGAAGGTACAGGAAGGAACGATTCCGTGGGCATTTGCTTCAGGAGATGAAGACAGAATGGCATGTGAGGACAGATTAGGAAAGAGGGAAAATTCAACCTGAGGGTCCTTATTTTTGGACTTCCAAGAAGCAATAAAAAAGTCATATGGTGAAGTACTTGGAGCCAGGAAGTTTTTGAAGAAGAGGAAGAGGAAGTGAATCTTGGCATGTGAGAAGCAAAAAGTACACTGAAGACATAAGTGAACTTTTTATAAGCTCCCAGAAACATCTGAGTTTCCTAAACTAAGAAAAATTAAGAAAATGCCTTCATACAAGATGGTGAGTGGCCTAAATGTAGACACAAGTACTGATGTTTAAAAAAATAATATAAATATAATTTTCACAGAGAGTACTAAGACCATCCTGGTGGCTGAATAGTAGAATAAGAAGAAAGCCATCACAATCAAAGTACGCTACCATATATCATAGCCATGTTAATTACAGGCAGTATAACCAATTTTATTACAAGGAATTTAATGCTTCCACGTGGAGAAACAAGAGTGAAATCCTGGCACCTGATTCTGAATAACACTGAAAAGTCAGAATCTGATTTTTCTCCTCCTAACTCATCAAGATAATAAGACCACTGCCCACTGGCACTATGAGAAGTTCAAGCTGCCCAGCTGAGATTGAGAGAAACTGTTGGGTCCTGAAAAAAAGTTTTGATTTTTTTTTCTTTGACAAGTATAGGGTATACTATACATAAAGCGCACATGCGCACACACACATTCCTCACTAGAGTCCTGCTAATTTGTAAATCGACTTGACTTACATGTAGAATAAGATTAGTACATGAAAGGTCATAAGTAGAAGCATCATGAGCCATGATAGTTCTACCTTTTATGTGCTGAGATTTGGAAGCATTGGATTTGTAATCTTTTGAAAGAAAGTAATGTGTAGTTTTCTCATTGAGGACAAGCAGTGAGCATTATGTGAACTTCCCCCTGATATGTTTCCCCCCTCGGGACAGCAAAAAAGAAATATGTGTGGAGCGTGAGCTTTCATTATATAGACTTTTAAAAGTTATTTATTCGATAATATTTTTCATCTCAAATAACTGATACAGGGCTCAAAATCCCAGTAATCATTGAAACCTGTTTTAGGAAGGACAAAAGGGAAAATTATATTTTCTGGCTTTTACAAACTTGCTTGTATTCACTCATTTGAATTTGTATTTCTATTTTTTTTATCACTTTTACCTCTTATTTTGTTTGTTAAGCACAAAATAAACTTAACCAGGTGATTAAAAATATTTATAAGCAGTTTCTACCTCATAGCCTGGCTTTCTGTAAAAACATGTGTTCATGTATAACAGTTAACAAATGGCTATCTGCATTCTTAGTACTTGTAAGACCTGAATTCATTGCTACAAAGTACTTATAGAAATAATAATGAGAAAAGTAATATTTATGTATAACATTTATGATATAGATATCATTGGCATGAATCATAATGTCATCAAAATTATAGGCAGTTCATATATTCTAGGTCTTCTGAATGTATACTTAGACTAATCCATTCTGGCAGGGCACCGGATCAATACTGCTTTGCTTAGCCCGCTTTACTGGAATCATCTTTACCGAGCATTATTTGGGTATTATACCATTGGTCACAAGAGAGTATGGTGCAAAAATATCCTTATGAAACTGACTTTTCAATTATTTGTAGGAGCATACTGAAGCCATTGTTCACTACATGACATGCTCGCCTGTTCCTGAAGATTCACTGGAGATTAGTATTTGCATCTAGTCTCAGTATTTGGAATATGTGAGCACTGCCTAAGTAATTAGTTTGTATTTGAGTTATGGACACTGTGACTCATGTAACTGACCTTCTTTTGCCTTCACATTGTCTATTAGAAAATACAGAACCATATGTGTTATCTACCTCATGCAAGTACATAACATATTATGTCCTTTCATGTACTAGTCTTATTCTACATTCACATTTCTTTCTCTAACGTTATTAGCCTTTAGTTTTAATTTCTTTACCTATTAATTTTTAATATTATATGATGCTTATTTTTGCTAGGTACCTGAAGTCTTTTTTGTGGACAAGACAGGATATGCAAACATTTAAAAAATAAACATTCATCTATGCATCCATTCAATAAGTATATTTTGAGGACTTATATTATGCCAGAATTTGTGTAAGATGTTGGCTTTAAAACGGAGGATAAATAGCTTCAAGGAACTTCTCTTTTAGATAGAGATATTTACTCAAGCAAATCAGTATAATACAATGTGATAAGTGCCGTCATATGTACCATGGACAGTAGCTGAATAAAGTAAAGGGTAATCAACTCTCTTTAGGAAGACAGGTACTGTACCAGTCAAGATCCTACCATGAAAAAGATGCCACACCCAAAGCAGATGTTCTCATAAGAGTTTAATAAAAGGGTTATTTTAAGGGGTGTGGGAAAACACTCTGGTGCACAGAGACGATTACGTGGGCCTGGGCCTTGCAGTAGCAAGGAGCCCTTCGAACACCTGGACCTGAAGGGGCAAGGAGGGAGGGTGGCTTCAGGAATCCAGAGGGGATAATTGTGTGAAGAAGGCACCATAGAGGAGAGGGTAGCCAACCCAAGGGTCTTGGTCCAGAGGGAGCCTGGAGAACAAATGCCCTGACCTGGCTTGCCTCACCCTCTCCTCCCATCTTCTGGTGCCTCCCATTGGCTGAACGTAACAGGAAGTCAGAGGGCGAGGTATCAGTTTCCAAGGGCTGTGGTAACAAAGTGCCACAAACTGGTGGCTTAGAACAATGGTAATGTATTGTCTCCTAGTTCTAGAAGCCAGAACTCTGAAATCAAGGTGTCCTCAGGGCTCGTTCCCTCTGAAGACTGTGATGGAGAATCTGCTCCAGGCTTCTCTCCTTGGCTCTGTCAGCCTCAGCATTCTTTCTGTTCCTTCCCACCATCTTACCTGTGTGCAAGTCTGTCTCTGTGTCCAAACTATCCCTTTTTGTAAGGATATTAGTCATTGGATTAGGGCTAACTGTAACTTGACTACCTATGTAATCACCCAATTTCTAAACAAGGTCACATTCTGAGGTACTGGGGATTAGGACTTCAACATAGTTTGAGAGAGACACAATTTAATCCTTAACAGCAAGAAAGCCCTTGAAGTGGTTTAGATATTAAATGATTTTTATAATTTTACTTATTGCCAGTAAAGATACAACTCAGCAGTTTTCAATAATCTGGAATCAACTATATTATTAAAGAAGGAAACTATTACCTTTGGCAGAACAGTATTACAAAGTATTAGGGAGTTTTTAAATATAACCGAAAACTCAGATGACTTTAAGAACAGTCTAGAGTCTAACTGTTCATGGATGAGATTGATTTAACTCAGCTTAAATTATTCCTAAATTTTAAAAGTCTCATTCAATCCTAATAGTCATACAGCTAAAAACCTTGATCTTATTCCATTAGTTTAAAATATAGAAATTTACTTTCTTAACAGTCTAATTTGATTCCCCTAAATTATTACAAAAGTCATCTATCCAGAAATAGTTTTGCTTTTATTATCTTCAGCTCCATTTTAGGCCACATATTTAACCTCGCTTTATAAATAATTAAATATCTGACAATTTTAACAGGTTATAGAAATTATCTTTAAAATCTTTGGGCAAAATCAACAGTCTTAAAAATTAATGTTAGATTTACTCATTTGAATTAAATCATGCATTGATTTTCAAACCTGTGCACAATGAACCCCAGTGTGGCCCTTAGCAGCATCTCAAAGTATAAGCATTAATTAGTACTATTCTCCTACCACCATGATTTAGAAGGAAATGTAACTTGAAGGGATAAGTAATTTTGCTTACATTGCCAGCAATTTTACCCAGAAGATTCTTTGATTTAGGAGAAATCCTTAAAGTGTGAGTCTCTTTTTATTAGCAAACTGAAAAGAAAATTTTAAAATACAAACACTTATTATCTTAACCTTGATTAAAGTTCCCTTTTTCCTAACTTAAAAAGAAAACATACAAAGTGTAACAGTTTTTCATAGTCAATTAAACTTGTAAAAGAAAACTGGCCTTGTCTGCAATGAATATACAAAAAATGGGTGACACTTTGTTTTGCGTTTAAGTTAGAAAGAGTTGAACATCTGCCTTAAGTAACTGTAACAATGATGATGAAGATAGAGAAGAAACTACTATTTCACAAAGTAAATAAAGTCCTGTACAAACTCAATTGCTTCTTTAAATCCTATTTTTAAAAGGCCAAAATAAATATTAACCAATAAATTAAAAGTAAATTAAATATGTTAAAAAAATCATTATTAAGTCCTTCAAACAAAGTTCAAATGCACATGAGCAGTGTGAAAATAAGAGACGGTAATTGATTTTCTCAAAGCCACAGAACGAGTCACCAGCACAAGCTAGGGTTTAAAGTCACTGCTGCTCTGCTCTGCCCACAGGTGCTATTGATAGTATTTAGCCTTGGTCTTCTTGTTGGCTAACTTTCAGTGAGTCAAGGAATTTATTATAAAATATCAGATTCTAATTTCCACTTTGGCCAACCATTTCTTCCATTGTTGGGGCCACTTGAGACCCTCCTTCACATTTGTCCCAACCCCAATTTCTTTTTTTTTTTTTTTTTTGCGGTACGCGGGCCTCTCACTGTTGTGGCCTCTCCCGTTGCGGAGCACAGGCTCCGGACACACAGGCTCAGTGGCCATGGCTCACGGGCCCAGCTGCTCCGTGGCATGTGGGATCCTCCCAGACCGGGGCACGAACCCGTGTCCCCTGCATCGGCAGGCGGACTCTCAACCACTTGCGCCACCAGGGAAGCCCTGACATATACTTTTAAGCTTTAAAATAAAAATAGATCATCCATAGGTCATCTATTCTCTCTTCATTAGTGCTTAATGTTCCTTAAAGTTTTTCTTAATGCTTCTTAAAGTTCCTAAGATCTTTTTTCACTAAGCATAAAGGAAAAAAAGAAGTTCATCATGATGCATTAATATTATTTTTTTTCTCTAGTTTGATGAATTCAAGAATCCCTCCTCTAAACATTTCTTTTACTAGACACTAAAGAAAGCAGAATGCACTTTCTCTCATTCTACTAAAACACATAAACATTGTATTTTACTTTACTCTTTCAATATGTATGAGCTAATTAGTCACTAATTAGGTAGATAATGAATAATGAGAGCAACCAAGAGCTCAGATAAAGCCAATTTTCATGATTTCATTAGACAATTGAGAGGTGGAGGCAAGTATAAAGGTCTCTGTGGGGGGTTATTCTAATAGTGAGTCTGTCTTATGTATTTTATTTGAGACACAGCCTCCTATTCACCTAAAATGTGTCAAAGTAATATAGGAAATACTGTGTAGCTTGATGGGACGGAGCAAGTAATTAATGGTGACTGTGGGAAAATCCAGAAATGAGGAGTGTATTGAAATCAAGTCATTTTGATTGGATCCAAATGGTGTCTTGGGCAGAACACCAAATTGAAATAGGCAAAATCAAAAGTACTCACTTGAATTTAAAAGCAGCTGAAGATAAACATTTTCTCATAAAACAACTCTTAAGAAAATCTAGTATTCTCCACAGTTGCCAAATCACGTTTTATGTTTTATTATGAAGATTTGGTTTGCATTTTTACAGCTTTATTAATTGCAACTAAAGCAATTATAAACATTTCCATATTTAAAATTGAGTTAACCTTTAGTATTTTCTACAAATTTGCCAAATCTTCCCAAATCAAGGTGAAAAATTATAGACGTAACTATTTCATAGTATTGTGTAGATACTCTAGATTCTTTTAAAAAAAATTGTAGATTGCAGTAAAACAAATTTCTGGATTTTCTTCTCTGTTTGCATACTTACCCTCCTACACTGTTGGTGGGAATGTAAATTGGTGCAGCCACTATGGAAAACAGTTATGAAAGTTCCTTAAAAAACTAAAAATAGAGTTATCATATGATCCAGCAATCCCACACCTGGGCATATATCTGGAGAAAATTCTAATTCAAAAAGATATGTGCACCCTAATCACAGCAGCACTATTTACAATAGCCAAGGCATGGATGCAACCTAAATGTCCATTGATAGATGAATGGATAAAGAAGATGTGGTATACACACACACACTGGATAACTACTCAGCCATAAAAAAGAATGAAATAACACCATTTGCAGCAACATGGATGGGCCTGGAGATTATCATATTAAGTGAAGTCAGACGGAGAAAGACAAATATCATATGACAACACTTATATGTGGAGTCTGAAAAAATGATACAAATGAACTTATTTACAAAACAGAAATAGACTCACAGACATACAAAACAAACTTGTTACCAAAGGAGACGGGAGCAGAGACAAATTAGGAGTTTGGGATTAACGTATACACAGAACTATACATAAAATAGATAAACAACAAGGACCTACTGTATAGCACAGGGAACTATATTTGATATCTTGTAATAATTTATAATGGAAAAGAAAGTGAAAAAGAATGTGTGTGTGTGTGTAAATGAATCACTTTGCTTTATACCTGAAACTAACACAACACTATAAATTAATTATACTTCAGCTATTAAAATTTGATACTATAAAGTAAAGCCACTAAAGTATAACCTAGGAATAATTTACATTCAACTGTTTTAAAAAAAACTAGATAGAGAGAAATTACATTTATAAATCATGACTTTAGGTATTAATTCCATCTATCACCTATTCTAGGAATGAGAGAAAATCTACCCTTGAATTAAAACAAATAAACAGAGTGTTATATGTTTTATTTTTATCACAACATACGGTACTAAGGCACTTCTTAACTGAGTATTAAGAGATTATCCTACAGTATTTGTTCTCCTTCAGCCAAGGTGGTCAGAATTTCTCTACTATGTTCATTTGGACCAGTGTACAGTATTCTGAGTTGAGTTTTTCATAGAAAAGATATTTTTATTATGCACTATTTAATTTATTCAGACAGTGCTTAACCTGCACTTTTCCTTGCAAATGGAGCTTTGTAAAGAAAAATTTATGTAATTCCCTGAGACATAACACATTCCAAAGCACAGGTTCTCTTTCTTTCTTAAAAACTGGTCTTATTCAAAGTGGCTATGAGACAAAGCAGCCTGGCAGGAACTGGCTCTTGAGACGTCACTGACAGAGACAGATGAGTCCTAATGAGTTTAGGGGAAGTTTGACAGCTAAGATTTTGAGCTTTAAGGAAGGAGCTACTGCACTGAGGACACAATTCTAAATTGTGTCAGGTTCAGAATAAGCTTTGGAAAATCAGTGCTATTGGTGTTAGGGGTGCATTTTTTTACATAAAGTCTTTTTCTTTTCAGTAAACATTGTACATTTGCTAATGAGAACTGATTAGAAAAAAAAAAATCCTTGCTTGTTCACAGCAACTCAAAAGTACAAGCAATAAACAAATAAACACAGAAATAAAAGCAAAATAATCTCACTAAAATCTAGGACTCCAAGTCAGTTCCTTCCTACCTCCCCCAAATTTAGGCTTATTCCAGGGAGCTGCCTTATTAAAATGTCATTTCAGGTTTCTCTGAGTGATCTGATAAAGCCCTTTCTTTGCAAGGATTCTGGAGAGACAGTGTCAGGTACTGACATGCCTTTTTAAGGTGGATGGTAACAGGCTGATTCATATCCTCACTAATGTATTCCAATATTGAAAGGAATAGGGAGTATTTTCATTATACCAAAACTTCACATGTACCCTCTGATATGCTCACAGATAACCATATAGGAGTGTGGTAAGAGTTAGAGAGAGGTTCCCCCTATGGGCCAATAAATGTAGGAGAAAAGAAAAAAAAAAAAAAAAAAAAAAAGCCTTCCTTTTGGGCAGCTTGCCAAGTGAATAAAACTTGGGGAACAGAGCCTGAGTTAGAATTCAGCCCTTACTCACCACTCCAGGAAGGGCCTTTGTGTGCTGTGCAAACTACACGATTCCTCAGAAAATAGAGTGCTGACAACAGACTTATTAGTGGAATGTGGCAGGGCACAGTTCTGTTGGCTTGAAGCCATCGGCTAAGTGGCCAGTGGAGGGGAGAAGAGAAGAAGGAATGGCAAAATGCTGGCATTCTTTTAAGATGCACTAGCTAAAAGTGTGAAATTTTTAAGATAATTTAGTCCTACTGAGCACAGATTTCTGCTCTCAGCCGCCTATGGATAATTATCCAATGTCCACATCATATGTTCTGAGATGCTTGTTTAAATACGGAAAGTAATAAATTAATGACTGTGGATGGGAATTGGTGTGCTTTCCAGGGGGTTGCTTCTGCATGAAATTTTAGGGCAATCCTGAGATGCTCCAGAAAGGAGAAAGACATTAACTTACACAGTATGTAAGAAACTGATAAGAGTTTATGAAGGAAGATGGGTGGAGATGTGGGTCTAGCTTAACATAGCCTGTAGGGAAATTCTAAGCAAGAAAAAAAAAAGTAAGAATCAGGCTCAACATGCATCAACTGGTTCAGCAAAATTAGCTGGGAGGAATGATTTTGGAAATAAAAGAACTAACCTTACACTTTGAATTCATTTACTAAATAGCCCACTTTAATGGTTAGAAACACGTGGTTTCTTTTCAGAGCAGAAAGAAGTAAAGGTATCAGTCTAAGTTAAACATTTCTTCCAAAGTGTAAAATTCAAAATGTGAAAAACCATTTTAAGCATAAATACATATTTTAATATACACATACATAAACTATATGTTTGACTTGAAAGCTATTGAAAACCTAGCAATACTATCTTTTCAAAATAAAATATTATTGTTCTGCTCAGTGCTACAATTTACCTGCTGTGAAACTAAACCATGTACTACAAAACGGAAAATAAAAGCATTATGTCCTTAGTGTAAAAAAATCATACAACACTGTGAATAAAGAAAATGATCTTTACGTAAAACAAAAAGATGAATGATATTTAGACTCTGCCATGTTAAAATACAAAACAGCAGACTATCTTACAGCACAAACATAAGAAACCTGTTTGGCCCTCATCAATACAATGGATGCAAATATCTTAATGTATTCCTTAATGATATCCTCCCAGATGAGAAAGATAATAGAGAAGCAAAACTCATCATTCAAAAATGTTACATAGGGCTTCCCTGGTGGCGCAGTGGTTAAGAATCCGCCTGCCAATGCAGGAGACACGGGTTCGAGCCCTGGTCCAGGAAGATCCCACATGCCGCGGAGCAACAAAGCCCGTGCACCACAACTCCTGAGCCTGCACGCCACAACTACTGAGCCTGCATGCCTAGAGCCCGTGCTCCTCAACAAGAGAAGCCACCGCAATGAGAAGCCCATGCACTGCAACAAAGAGTAGCCCCCACTCGCTGCAACTAAAGAATGCCCGAGCGCAGCAACGAAGACCAAACGCGGCCAAAAAGAGAAAAACAAATACTGTATGCAGCCACAAATAAAATTTAAAAAATAAACAAATTTATAAAAAAAAAGTTACATATAATTCAATAAATCTCATTGTTTTACATGAAATTAAAGTTAAAGCATTTTTCTTCATTGTCTTTTCAGTGTTAAAGCTGAAAACGTACAGTCTGCAATATGAATGTATATGCATATATATTGATTGCATACATTATATACATCTATTATTTTTAAACTTTTCTGGTAGTCTTATTCCTTCTTGTAGATCTTGATTTCCATCTGGTGCCATTTCCCTTCAGATTTAAGATCTTCCTTTTCCATATCTTGGATTATAGATCTCTTAATGATGAAATCTCTCAGTTCTTGTCTATCAAAAATTGTTTATTCATATTCATTTGTGAAGGAGAGCATCTCTTATACGGAATTCTGATTGCCAGTTATTTTTGTTTTTTTATTTACCATATTCCCTATGTAATTAAAAATTTTTCCCTTTAACTTTAGATTTCAGCAGTTTGACTATGATGTGCCTAAGATGTGGTTTTCTTTCTTTGTATTTATCATTCTTGGTGCTCACAGAACTTCTTGGATCTGTAAATTGATGTCGTTTGGGAAGTTTTTAACCATTATTTCTTCAAATTTTTTCTGCCATAATTCTTGTCTCATTTTATTCTGGAATTCCAATTATATTATGTTAGACCATGTGAATTGTCTGTAAGGCTCTATCAATTTTTCTTCAATCACTTTTTACCTTGTCAATACCATAATACCTTAACTGATAGTCAAACCAACAGTACTGACAGGCTGCAGGAGTTTGAATCACCAAAGGATTACTTCATGTTCATTAAATATCACTGCGTTTAATGAAACTTGAAGTCGAATTATATTCGGTGTGTGTGTTTAAGAGAGAAAGAGAAAAGAAAGAGAGAGAGGAAAAAAAAACTGCGAAGAAAAGCAAGATCATAAACAACACCTAATTTAAGATAAAGACTAGCTCCAAAAAAATGGCGATGCAGGTAATACAATTGCAGAGGGTCTTCAAAGGCAATGACATGGTTCTATTTCTTAAGCTTATGTGGACCCCTAGATATTTATCAGCATTCTTTAAAGAGCACATACATGGTACAATGTGAACTTTTTGCACACTACATTATAATAAACTAAATAACACATTGAAAATGGAATTTCAAAGAGGTTTAAATGAAGATTTTCTAGTGAAGAGGCAGATAAGTCAGAGAAAAACATTCTTTTCCTGAGTATTACTGTTTCATTATCCTGGACATAAATATGCAGAAGTATGAGAAATTGTCATCAAAGTTTTATACACAATTTTCCTTACTTTAGCAACAACATACATAGTCTTAATTGGTAAAAAAAAAATAGTGTGTTTGATTACAGAATACAGCTTCATTTTTTCCTCCCTAACCATTCACATGGAGACTAGAACTTTGGTTTTTTTGGGGTTTTTTTCTTCATAACTATTCACATGAAGATTAAATCTACACAAAGGCAATGTTAAAATAACCAGTTACTGTACAATAAAATATAACCAATTTTGTTCTACAGTATTCATAATGCCCTGAACTCATTTTGCTAAATAACTTCCCCATAAGTTGATTAATGCTTTTTCTTTGTATTTTAGACTAGGGTAGATATATCCTATCATATCCTGATATCTGACTGTTGTGTGTTGGAATTTTTTTTCTAGTGCATGTCTTTTCTTCTTACAATATCTGTTGACATAGTTTTAGTGCTTTTTTAGCCAAGGGAAAAAGAAGTTAAAAAAAATGTTATCAGTTCTTTGGGGACACTGCTGTGCTTTCTCTCTGAGGTGTTATTCTGATGACTACTATAGTGGTGACAGAGAGTGGAAGAGCAGCTAAGTGTCCTCTAATAAACTTAGCTAAGAACTATGACAAGCAATAGGCAGGGGAAAGTCACTTGAGAGGTCTGAGTTTCCTGCATAGTTTTCAGTGACAGGATTTCTGCTATTTTTGTTAGGTTTGTGTTCCAACAGAGCTTAGCTGCAATCAGATCTTGATGAAGTTGGGAAAAGCTATTACACTGAGATATTGAACAGCATCACTTAAAAGAAAATGTTCTGGCCATTTAGAGTACAGTGTATGTTCAGGCAATTGGAGACTTGTTCCATACAGAAGAGAACTGGGCTGTGTTTTTAGAACATGTTTGATTGAATATGAATATGTACAATAGAAAAATACAAATGTTCTTATCCTTATGTCTTTGCATTATAATTATTATTTTTTACCTCAGCCTGTGTGAAAGTAAAATAACTCCAAACTGTTTTTGTGGTACAAATTAAATTAACTTGATTCTAAAGTACAATGAAGTTTTTAACAAAATCCAAATATGATTACATTTTGAATAAAAGATAGTCCCAAAGGTTGCTGACGTCTTTCTTTCCCTCTCTGAAGAGTAATATCACTCTTCTAATTTTAGATTCTTCTTATTCCCATAAGGAAGAACATTTTGAGTTTAGATGTATATTCAGAATGATTGCTGCTAGCATTGAATTTGGTAAATTAAAAGGAACCGTTTCATAATCAAAATGACAATCAAAACTGATGTATCCGAAAGCCAAAAGTTTACTTTTTACAGTGACTCTATTAAAAGGGAGGTATTTTTTAAAAAATAAACTCAGAAGAAAACATTGGGAAAAATCCTGTGGAAATGTGTTACCTTTCTTACCTAACTCATGATAAACTAATCACTTGCTTTAGAAATCATTTCAACTGTTACTATCATTTTATTTATATATCTCTCTTATCACTTAAAATTTCTACACCTTATTCCAACTCTCTTATGATTTTTATCTCCTTATTGGGATATAGGTCCTTGAAAACACAATCTTGTAGCTTGTATTCAATAACCACTTTTTCAATTATTCGATGAAGGAATGAATGAGTGAACAAACGAATGAATGAATATTGCTATTTTGTGCACTTCCAAACCAGTTCTAAATAACTCCAACTGTATTGACAGAATACACCGTACCCATTGACTAACTGAGAGGAGTGAAGAAATTGAGGCAGATTCCAAAGCTTCCTGAATGAGCAACTGAGGAAACAGGAGCTGCTAGAACAGTAAAAGTCAAAGAATAGACAATTTGGGATCTTGAATTTCTGGACTTCTACTACGTTGAGTATGAGTTAGCTATGGATATTAAGGGAACAATATAAGCTATTGAACAGAAAAAACATACTAGCAAGAGTATACATTCATTAAAGCAGCGTTGTGAGATCAAATAAGCAGTTACCCTACTCAGACTGAACATTCATGTAGAACCTACTGCCTACTGTGTTTTCTTAATATGGCTTCATATTCATATATATGAATATATCCATATTGCTTATCTATATTTTAACATTTTGAGTGTGTTTTGAACCCAAGTATGGAACATACATCAATGTTTATTAAAATCTATCTGAGGGCTTCCCTGGTGGCGCAGTGGTTGAGAGTCCGCCTGCTGATGCAGGGGACACGGGTTCGTGTCCCAGTCCGGGAAGATCCCACAGGCCGCGGGGCGGCTGGGCCCGTGAGCCATGGCCACTGAGCCTGCGTGTCTGGAGCCTGTGCTCCGCAATGGGAGAGGCCACAACAGTGAGAGGCCCGCGTACTGAAAAAAAAAAAAAAAAAAAAAAAAAAATCTATCTGATTTGAGTTGACGGATCATTCTTCGTTGCTGCAGTGTTTCAGGTCCTGATTCTTGTGTCAAGCCATTTTTTAATATGTGAAGAATATGTTTCATCTACAAATTTGGTAAATAAACATTCGATGCCTTCATCAAAGAAATATATAAAATGTTGTGATAGATAGGAGAGATAAAAGAGTCTCTCTAGAAATTGTCTTTTATGCAGACATAGAGAATTGAGTTGAGGACATGGGGAGGGGGAAGGGTAAGATGGGACGAAGTGAGAGAGTGGCATGGACATATATACAGTGCCAAATGTAAAATAGATAGCTAGTGGGAAGCAGCCGCAGAGCACAGGGAGATCAGCTCGGTGCTTAGTGACCACCTAGAGGGATGGGATAGGGAGGGTAGGAGGGAGACGCAAGAGGGAGGAGATATGGGGATATATGTATAGCTGATCCACTTTGTTATGAAGCAGAAACTAACACACCATTGTAAAGCAATTATACTCCAATAAAGATGTTTAAAAAATTGTCTTTTAATAACTTTTTTTAAAAAGAAATTGTCTTTCAAGTTGATATTAATCCTTTCAATCGGGAACTTTGTTGTTATGCCAATCTAATATTTTATCAATCACCTACCCATATCTCACTATCTTGTCAAAAGTAGATCTGTAAAATAGACTCAGACTTAGAAAACAAACTTATGGTTACTAAAGGGGAAAGGTGGGGGGGGAGGAATAAATTAGGAGGTTGGGATTGACATATACACACTACTATATATAAAATAGATAACTAACAAGAACCTACTGTATAGCACAGGGAATTCTACTCAATACTCTTTAATGACCTATATGGGAAAAGAATCTGAAAAAGAATAGATATATGTATATGTATAACTGAATCACTTTGCTGTACACCTGAAACTAACACAACATTGTAAATCAACTATACTCCAATATAGAATAAAAAAATTTTTTAAAGAAGCCCTGTAAAACGCCTATTCCAGACATAATAGATTTTCTGTAATTTTTGCTTGACCAGAATAGAAGTTTTGTCAAAGAAAAAATAGTGTTATTTAAATACGACATGTTCACATAGTACAGTATCATAAGCATCTACTATCATCTCTTTTTTGAGCATTCAAAAATCATATATTTAATAAACGGTTTTAGAATTGCCTATAGTCTATCATCAGTCTATTGACACACATTTCTTATCTTCCCAAGAACTTTATAAACTTAAAATAGCCATGTATTCTGGATTATTTTGATTTTTTCACTGAGACTACTAAATAACAATGCCTTGCATATAGTAAAAATTTAAATAATACACTTTATATAAATAAATTTTATAAGCCTAGATTTAACAAAAGAAATGTTATGATCATCATCCTTCATTAAAATATGGGAGTTACTAGTCTGTGTGAATAAATAACACTGATTTAGTTTTTAAAAAACGGTAAATATTGTATTAGATGAGCTTTTCTTTTTTTTTTTTTTTTTTTTTTTTTGTGGTACGCGAGTCTCTCACTGTTGTGGCCTCTCCCGTTGCGGAGCACAGGCTCCGGACGCGCAGGCTCAGCGGCCATGGCTCACGGGCCTAGCCGCTCCGCGGCATGTGGGATCTTCCCGGAGCGGGGCACGAACCCGTGTCCGCTGCATTGGCAGGTGGACTCTCAACCACTGCGCCACCAGGGAAGCCCTGAGCTTTTGATTTTAATGGACAACTGCTAAAGCTTCCATTCCTAAAACATGTATATTTGTTCATTCCATAAGGAATTCCAAATGTATATTTAAACATTACATTAAACTTGAAAAAATGTGACCATCATCTTCAAAAAATATATTTAATGTATTTTGAATTCACAAACTTCCCATCTGCCCGTGCTTAGAAGAGCAGTATAAAACTCATTTGTGGATTGAAGTTTCCTTCAATGTAGTTTCTAGGAAGCCATTCATAAAATCACAGCTGCAGCTAATTTTCATTTCTATGTATTTTGCATTTGTTAGGAAAAGAGAAAAGGAACCATACTATTTTTGAAAGCCATGCACAGAAATCTAAATTACATCATCTTAAGCATACAGATCTTAATAATTCACAAAATGGCAACTCATTATCCCTATTCTTAGGCAAAACTCTGATACATACTAGCATTCTATAATAGCCATTATATCTCTCTTCTTCACTGACCTAAATTTGGGAAAGTCACTTTGTATTCTGTGATATGCATATCTGACTGTCACAATTTTATGCCCAATTGCCTGGTTGGGTATTGCAATAAAGAACTGGCCAGTAAACAATAATGAACAACTAATCCATAACCAAACGGTAAAAAAATATATCATGCTCTTATCTATTACACATCTAATTTCATATCAAACACACAACAAAATGATACCACAGATTTTAGTAAAATCTGATAACACATTTTTTTGTTTGTTCTGTGAAAGAATATGGATATAAGTTCAAGTCTAGATAAAAATGAATAATATACCAAGATACTAATAGAACTCTCAGATGTCACAATGGAAATGATACCTTTGAACAATCATGAGGAATTAGAAAGTGGTAGAAAGTTGGAGATGGGTAACAGTTATCTCTATTTTCATAAAGAAGGCAAACCACTGCCCACAAAAAGAATTGTTGGTTCAGATTATAGTCAACATCATGATATGAAATGTCATTGCTAAAGGACATGCATATTCACATTGTATTCTTCTTAGCAGTGATACTTATTTCTGGCAATTATCTTTTGCTTTTTGGCCTGTACAACTTAGTACTGGAGGATGACTCTGAATAACTCCATCAAGAATTTATAATAATACGCTTTCATTAAAAAACAGAAAGGTGATTGAAAAAAAGGAATATATACTAGTAAAAAATAATTTGTAGATTAGTGGAGAAAATTTTTTAACAAATGAATATTTCTCAATTATGTATAAGGTACAAAAACTGGCCATTTTTGAAAAGTAATTTTATCATATGTAAGTACCAAAAGGGCAACAGATTAAGAAGCATAAGGGTATTAGTTTTATATTAGAATATGTCCAAATTCCAAAATAAATTTAAAATATATACACAGTGATCACTGATTTGCTCTCTGACACTTCTGCTCAAATTTTAATTACACCTCAAGATCACCTTACATTCTTCAAGAGAAATCCATGAACAAGATAGTGGTTAACAGAGGCAGATTCATCTTGAAATTCGGCATCTGCACTTCAGCTAAGGGAAAGGCTGTTCTATAAATAACATCTTTAGTGAAATCTATCACATTTCTCTGAAGAACTGCAAAGTCTTCATTATATCTGACTTCTCCATTAATTTCCACAACAGTACTTTAATGTTTGAGCAGTACTCCCCATCTTTCAAACTGTGAATTCATAATGCTGTTGTTGTTGACACAATTTACTTTAAAAAAAAAGCAGTAATGAACTCAAAAAAAAAATACAATAGTCAACAAATTACCATAGCATTTTATTTTAACTGGCAGTTGAAGTTTTCCTATGCAATGTAGTTACATCTTGAAACCTTGTAAGGAAGAAAACTACAATGTCCATAATATTATTTTATATTACTTAAGTATTTCCACCCATGAGTATAGTCAAGTAAGAGCCTTGAAATATGACCCTTGAATAAACAGAGCATATTTCTGTGACAAAGATATCATTGCATTTATTTTGTATTGGAAATGTCATGCCCAAAACTTTTTATTTATCAGGTCTTTGCTTTAAAGGAGGAATTGAAGGTTAAGAGCTTACAAAGACACTGAGAAGGATTTGAAAAGTCTAGACACATGCTATGTTTTCCTCATGCACTCATTTATCTGACAGAAGTAAAATCTCAGGAAGGTCATGATGACTAATGACAAAGCTTCTTTGGACCAAATTTTAGTGGAGCTTCTCTAAACTCTTTTCTCAAGTAGGTCCTGACTTTTGGACTTCTGTGTTCATTTTTTCATTGTCCAATTTTAGCAAAAGTCCTAACAAATCAATTTAGCCAGAATCCCGCACCCTCGATATATGATCACTTTTGGTATCTGATCAAAGTCCTCATCTTCCACCACCTCCCAGGTGATGTCTGATTACTTTGGCCTGTCTTCAGCAAGGATCCTGTGAGGCTTATTTGGCCAGAATCCTCTCTTATCCCTAACGTTTCCTTTTAGTAATTTTTTTTTTTTAATTTTTAAATTGGCAAGATATTTTTTTGAATTTTATTTTATTTATTTTGTATACTACAGGTTCTTATTAGTTATCAATTTTATACATATTAGTGTATATATGTCAATCCCAATCTCCCAACTTTTTATCCGCTGACCCCCAAACTAACTTTGGCTATATATCCCCATATTTCCTTGTTGTATTAGGAGCTGACCTTCATCTCTCTTCCCTACTGCAAAATCTCATTTCAGTAGTTCTTATACCTATGGTGATCATCCTCCTGAATAAAGTCTGCCTTAATTCTTTAACAAAAGTCATGAATAATTTTTTTCTTTAATACTAATTGCAAATTTTTATAGGTCTATCTTCAGAATTAGTACCTATGAATAGATGTTAAAGAGAGGTGATTTGGGTTCAATACAAGAATAAATGCATTCTGCATGACATAATGTATATGAAAAATGGAAAGCACTGCAAATACAGATCCTCTTCATAGCAGATGGAGGCACACATAATGGGATATGATCTTAAAAGAAGATCACGTAAGATAAGAATGATAAAATTAATCACAAAGATATACCTGGAAGTACGCTGCAACTACCCTATCTTTAAGAATGGCAAGTAAAATATTCTGTCACTCCTATGAGTCCAATGCATTTGACACCTCTGCTTTTTCCCATCTACCTCAAATTCTTACTGGACCCCAACAACCATGTTAGTTATAGGATCCCTGGCCTGGCCTCAGCCCTTGCCCTAGACCTGTTGCCTACCCCTGATTTCAACTTTTCCTACTCCATCTGACTCATAGCTCATAGCAGCTGTGCCCAGCAGAGTCTAGATATGGCAAAAAGAAGTTTGAAACTTTGAAGGACTAAACAAGAAGCTGTTGTTTACTATCATTAACAGAAAGGCCCATTGAAATATGGACTAGGCATCCTCATGAAAGTGTGACTCCCAGGCAGTGAGTGTATAAAATTAGAGGTCAGAGATGTTGTAAAGGAGGTTTTCGGGTTAGGAGGAAGGTTGCACTGGAAGACTCCTAGGTTCCCTTTCAATTTTAATGTTCTGTTTTTCATGAATTTTATAAAATTTAATATATAAGTTTCTTATTAATCAAACGTAATATTCTCTTGCTCACAGTCTTTGAACTTAATGAAATTCAGGCTTAATCGAGAGGAAGGGGCTCAGCCCAGGGTTACCAAATTGCTTCTTTCCTACAGATCTTAAAACCAGGTTAACACAATAAACAAAAGCTACTTAGCTGGACACACTATAGTCTAATCCACCCTGTGGGGATTCAGAGCAATCCTTAAGGCAACCAGCATGAAACCAAACAGAACAGCAATATTGGGCAAGGAGCTAATAAACTGCCCTGACTAACCAATGTGCATTTTGCTAAGGCCAATTTGATCCTGAAGATCCTCTGGTCTGACAAAATGTTTAACTTTTCTGAATAATATGTACATGAACATCTCATTCCTTTCTCTGCGTCTAATGGAGGCTCAGAGATAGGGATAGAGCTCAGGCATGAATAAGAGATTTCTTTACGGTTTAATAGTTGTTTTGATGAGCCTCCTTCAAAATGTCCCTAAAGCAAAACACCCACATTAAAACACTCTTGATTTGGAATAAACATGTTCACAATTACTATCCTTTAAAATCTTGCAAAATGTTCACCTATGTCACTTAAATTCTGGAATTCTCATTTTTTCTTAAAGAGACAATAGAAAATTTCAGAAACATTTTTATAACCATGTAACTAATATTTACCTATTTGACTCAGACTTTTGAATTCTTCCTCTTTGCCTGCATATAGCAGTTCAATATTATAAGTAGTATTGTATTTCTTTAATTACTAATAAATAGACTGACTGCAATAAAAATCCAAAAAGTCAACCTCCTCCCATCCCTGTCAGTTCCATCTCCTCTGGCACTGGTCTATCACTCCTCTTCCCACAGACTTAGCACAATCTCCAATATCATTGAAAGTTTAGAGCCTTGTTTGTTTTAACCACCATAAAGCTAGAAATACCAAATCTCCCTAATATCACCCAATGTTCAATTCCAGGATTTGGGGGTTTTTGTTCTTAATTTGCTTTTTTCCTTCTCATTCTGTTTTCTTCAATGTAATGCACAGTGATCTAGAAACCCCAAATTCTCCAAGGTCCTCATGGAACCCCTTGAATTTTTCAATAGGAAAGAATTGCAGCTTTTAAATCTTTTACTGTCAACTAACTGTTTTTTTAGTGCTGCTGAGTTTCCCTACTTGTCCTACATTATAAAAGTTTCAGTCTATCGCATACTTCTTCCAAATTGCTTGAAATGCCTTATCATTGCTACTGAGTCAGAAATATAGGAGTTTCTATGCATTATTATTATTTATTATTATGCTAATTCCTTACTAATAAACTGAAATTTTATGTCTATGATTTCATGTATATTTACATAATATTCATAATATTGGAAGTAAGTGATAACACAAAGAAAACCTCTACTTTAATATCATTTATAAAAACCACTGCATGGATGAAATATTATTGGGTAAAATAAATAACACTGGTTATAATATTTAATTAAGTATGGTACCTGAGCTTATCAGAATTGACTTTCTGCAGTATTGTATAGCCATTAAGAGCACAGACTCTAGAGACAGACTGCCTAGGACTCAAATACCACCCAGCTCCTTCAATTACTAACCACATGACCTTAAACAAGTTACTTAACCCTTCTTGGGCCCTGGGTTCTGCCTCAGTATAATTGGGATACTAATTATGCCTATTTTACAAGGTTGTTAAGAATTGATATATGTTATGGGCTGAATCGTGTATCTCAAAATTCATACATTGAAATCCTAATCCCCAGTAACTCAGAATGTAACTGCATTTGGAGCTAAGATCTTTAAAGAGGTAATTAAGTTAAAATGAGGTTATTAGAGTGGGTCCTAATCTACAAGCTGAGGAGAGTCTCGGGACTGAGAAGAAACCAACCCTAGTCTTCAGGACTGTGAGAAAATTAATTTCTGTTCTTTAAGTCATCCAGTTTGTGGTATTTGTTACAGCAGCCCTAGCAACATGATAAAACATACTTAAGTACATAACTGCGTGCTCTTATTCCAGAATTTACGTTTGCATGTGTTCACTGCTTAATATCAACTTAGTGCATGGTCTCAACCAAAACTAGCACAAACATACAAATGTGTTCATAGTGCTTCTTGTATTCAAATTTAGGAAAGGGGGCACCTAGAAAATTTCAACTTTGAAAAGACTGTTTGTTCATGGCACACACCTTATTGCTATAGGATATTTGGAACATTGGCTCTGAATTTGGAACTAGGCTCAGAGCACAATCATTACAGACCCTTTCAAAGTACTGTTGGCACTCTAGTCAGTCTAAACCTATTGAGAGTCTGACACAATCAAGAAAAATAAGTGGGCTCTCTTTCCAGTGGCCTCCATTTCTTTCTAAGAAAGGCAGTTAAGTGATCTACCTTTAAATAAAACAAAACCAAATAATCTTTATTCTAGCCTTTCTGCCTGGAGAAATCAAGCAGGATACAATGCCATCATGATAGCAATGATAATCTTCTCCTGATACTTGTATGAAAACCTTTTTTTAAATGTCTACCAGGAGACCATTCCCAAATTATGTTATGTTTCAGTGATTGCTAAAATGAAAGATAAATAAATTTAACGTGTGTGAAAGATCAAAAGTGATATACCCTTGTAGGTAAAAGGCATTCTCTTTCAGAATGCACTTGTCCTCCAAATGATCTACTATAAGATAGAAAAATCACTGTTAGGACTATTTATTCTGTTTGAAGGATGGGGCTAAATTATTTCAACAAAAATTTGTTTAGTTTATAATCACAATAATCATGTCAAAAGAAACAATGTCATATTAAATTTTATTGGGTAATTTACTAAGACATGAATGCCTGTAATTTCTAAATGGTCATATTTAATAACTAATCATTATGTAGGTAATTGCAAAATGCATTTACAAGTAGGGAAAACATTAAATCTTGTTTCCAAAGTAAGACAACTTTGAAAAATGAAAGTGAGCCCTAAAAATAATGAAAATTATCTATTTTTGAAATATTTATATACTGATAATAAATTGGTTTTATTATATGGATGGAACTAAAAATAGTCCTACCAAATTATTTTTGAAAATAAAATTATTTCTAACAAATAAAAATAATGCATGTATATTAATGAAGAAAATTAAAGTGTCTAACATTGAAAAACTAAGTAGAATAATGATTTTTGGTACATACTCTAATTTCTGTATCTGAGTCTAATATATATCTAAGTACTGATCTGAGGACTGTTTTTTAATACAGTCATATTGCTTTTTATGTTTCCTTCAATGGTTCATTTTATGAAAAATTGCTTGTACTTTTTATTAACTTTTCTCAATAGACTACAGTTTTTTAATTGAGAAAAAAAATCTCTTTCCATTTGCTAAGACATCTGCTAAGCTCATATCAAATTCTGATAACTTTAGGATATCCTGAGTTTTTATTCAGCCCGAATATTTTTGCAAGTCCTATCTCTCTGCCTCTACTCAGAGTGCCTTTCTTCAACAAATATTTTTAAAAGAGAAAACATGTCAAATCAATTATCTCTTAATGATCCTTTTGAGTGTTTCACCAAATTTATATTTTGTAAAATTTCAAAGCTTCCCACTTTTATTACACTCTGCTATAAAAAAAAAAAAACTTTAAGTAAACATAGAAAGTCCATCCAAAATGATTCACACAATGCAAGATATTCCAAAGCTTTTGAGCTATCTCCATTTAATTTGTTCAGTTACTTGATTTTATAGGAAATCTTAAGGTGTTCCTCTTTACAAGCTTTATTTTTAGTAATTTCTATTAACTGAAAGTTTCCAAATGAGATTTTTGGCATATCATTTGTCAAAAAATTTGATTTAATTTGATTAAATTTGATTTGATTAGATTAAATGTCCAACTGATTTTAAACAAAATGCAAATAAAATTTAGATGACTTATATTAGCAAAACACTTAGTACCATTATGACACTTAGTTTGATTTCTAAAGTCATTCTTCAAAGGCTAACATATTTGATAAATCAGACTCGAGTGGCAAATAAAAAGAGGATATGTGTATTACCAAGATGAAATATATACTTTTATAATTAATACTGGATTCTTCACTATGGTATAATAAAGAGTTTGACTGGCCTTTGTCCCAGGATTCTGGGAACTCAAGTAATAGGCGTGCCTGTGTTATTTATGAGCACCTTGCATCACACCTGAGTTTATACAAAGGCTATTACTCAGGATGGGAACTGGTCATCAGAAAGATCAACCAGGTGATTAGAGGGATGGGGCTTTAAGCCAGTCTGACTTCCAGGGAGTGGAAGGGGGTTGGAAATTAAGTTCAGTCACGTGGGCAATGATTCGTTGTTTCAATCCTTCATATCTACCTAATGGAACTTCAATAAAAATTTTAGACACCAAAACTTCCTGGTTGGTGAACGCATCTATGTACCTGGAGGGTGTTGCTTCCTGATTCCTTGGGGAGGAACAGGAGGACTCTGTGTTTGAGACTCTCCCAGACCTTCTTCTATGTGTTTCTTCATTTAGTTGGTCCTGATTTGTATCCTTTAAAATAAAACTGTAATAAGTACAGTATTTTCATGAGTTCTATGAGTCATTCTAGTGAATTATCAAATCTGGCGGGGGTGGGTCATGGAAACCCCCAGACTTGTGGCCAGGTGGTCAGAAGTATTGGTGGATTAAGGGCTCCCAAATTTGTGGCTGGCATCTGAAGTGACAGCAGTCTTGTTGGGTTTCACGTTCTTAAACCTATGAAGTCTGACACTAACTTCAGGTGGTTAGCATCACAATTATATCAGAGTACACGCAATCACACACATTTTGTGGTTTTCTTTTCTTATTATTATCTCTGTATGTATACATGTCATGGAGTGTATTTCCAAGCTGCTTTCTCTGAATATCCATCAGCAGAATGATATCAGAGAAAAGGCCCTTGGAAAGTCCGTTGACTTATAATTTAGCTGAATTTTACACACACACACACACACACACATCACAATAAGAAGCTATGAATGAATATCTGAGTAAAAAATAACCACAAAGGTAATTGCTTTGAGATGAAACCTGTGATTTGGAATATTAAGAAAGTGGGAATTGCCAAAATGAAAGTAACAGAAAAACCAAAAGGAGAAGTATCACATTTCCTTCCTACAGATTACCTCAGAATAAAAATAAGCTTAATAAATGAAAAACACTCTTGTATAGATCACACTTCATATAATTTTAATGATTTCCTAACACCAGTGGTGACATATTGTTTTCTGGATGGGCAAATAATAAAAGGCAACACCAATCTGATTAAACAAAATAAATAAGGTATGTGATGAATTGTGTAGAACTAGAAATTGAAGAGAGGAAGAGTATACTGCATTATAGCATAATATTGAATAGAAGAATGCTGTACTGTAACAGTTTAGCTCAGGGAAAAATTCATATGAATAATATTAAGTATTTTGATGGCTTTTCCTTAAACTCCCTTAATCAACCTAGGGTAAATAATTTAATCTTTAACATACCTAGATTTTTTTTTTTTTTTTTTTTTTTTTTTTGGTGGTACGAGGGCCTCTCACTGTTGTGGCCTCTCCCGTTGCAGAGCACAGGCTCCGGACACACATGGCTCAGCAGCCATGGCTCATGGGCCCAGCCACTCTGTGGCATGTGGGATCTTCCCGGACCGGGGCATGAACCCGTGTCCCCTGCATCGGCAGGCGGACTCTCAACCACTGCGCCACCAGGGAAGCCCTATTTTTCTTTTTATACAATGAATTTATGTAGTAAATTTAAGTTATGTAGTGAAATCCCTATATTACTATACTTCTCAATTGAACATATGCTGAAAGTAATAGAAGATTTACAAACATAAGAATTCCTACATTTTTAGGAGCCAGATTCAAGAATTCTTAAATCAGGAAATTAAGAGAATATAAATTATTCCTGCAAAAATTACAATAACATTTCACATTAATTCATAAAAAAATTTTGAAAATGTTAAAATTACGCTTTTTAGGAAATTTATGATAACTGTTTATGAACACTCATCATATGCCAGACACTTTTTTTTTTTTTTTTTCGGTACGCGGGCCTCTCCCTGTTGTGGCCTCTCCCGTTGCGGAGCACAGACTCCGGACGCGCAGGCTCAGCGGCCATGGCTCACGGGCCCAGCCGCTCCGCCGCATGTGGGATCTTCCCAGACCAAGGCACGAACCCGTGTCCCTTGCATCGGCAGGCGAACTCTCACCACTGCGCAACCAGGGAAGCCCTGCCAGACACTTTTTATAAGGTTTCTTATAAACATTGTCTCTAATCCTACCAATAATACTGCAAGGTAAACCTTTTGATCTCTAATTTACACGTGAATAGCTGAATCTCAGAAAAGGGAGCAACATTAGAAAGAATACGTGGCTCTGCAGTAGCAGAAAGGGAGATTTTCACCCTGGTCCCTCTGCCTCCAAAGCCTAAGCCCTTTAAGTTAATTATATAGGTCTTTTTGCCTATTTCCTATGAGTTTTGTTCCAATTTCTCTCTAGGTTAGTTTAATTTTTACTTGGTATTAGGTGTCCTTCCATCTCTGCCCGTGTGTTAGAGCAACGTTTTAGTTGTGAACGTACAAACACATAAGGCCCCTGAGCAAAAGTATTGGTCTCACCACTGACCATCTGTATCCTCAGACTCACTCATATATATAGTAAAATTCTTATCTGACAAAAGATAATTTGTTAACTAATCAAAACTTAAACACTGAGTTAATTTAACTTCATTCTGCTGTACAATGACATTTTAAATGATTAATCCCCTTCTGGTACCTCACAAATGCATCTCCCACTCAGTATAAGTACTCTGAACAAGGAAATTGAGTGCGGATGCACCCGCAGGAAACTCTTACCTCCAACTCCAAATGCCTATTCTACCGAAAATGTCATGTCCACATTAAAAAAATAAGTCAGTATGTTTTCTTGGCTGCTTTAATGGTAGACTCTTAAAATAGCAATTAATTATGTTCTGACTATACAGTCCTTTAAGCAAGTCTCATTTTATAAGAGCAAATATTCCAAGCATTATTTTCCTAAAATAGGCTTTCCATAATTATCAGTAGTAAGGAACATGAGATGATAAAAAGGAATCATCTCAGATAAACAAGGGACAGGTGGCAGCTTGCGTTACATCTGGTATTAATCTGTATCAGAGGGAAAGGGAAGAAAAGATAGCAGAAGAAAAACATAAAGAGACTTGTAAGGCACAATGGAGCTACACATTTGTATTTGTTAAAAGCTTCCTTTCTTTCTCTGCCCTGTAAACTAAAAATACCCTATAAAATAGCCCAGAGTAATTATCTTGTCAGAAGAATCTTGTAAGTATTATAGTCAAATTAAATTGGACTGAAATTTATCATGGGAAGAAGATACCAGAAAAACAATGAAAATGTAAGTTAAAATTGAGCTGTCAAATTTAAGGGTCAATCCAATGGAACTGACAATAAACTCATGAGTTATGATACACAGAGTGGGTATTTTCTCCTTCGATCCCTCAAATCCTCTGCTACATTCCTTAATGTTCTATTCAGGTGATAGTATCAAATTCATTATAGATTTTTTTATCTGCAGAAACAAATGGGAACAATGAATGCAGGAAGTGTGATCATTAAGCTGTCATCTTTTCCAGCACATATTCATTCTGTACCCTTGGGTGGCCTCACAAAACTAACTGATATAAGACAAATGATTTTCTCCTTAGAATATATTTGTGTGTATGATGCTTGTTCTACCATCACTAAACAATGCTGTAATGCAGAAGACAGTTTCTTTCAGGAGTAATATCTTGCATGCATAGGAATCAACTTATTGTAAGATTGTTAAAGAGTTATAAAAATAATAAGTAAGCATTCTATTTGATAAGATCACTCAGTTTAAAGACTGTCTTAATTGAACCTGATTTAAAACCTTGAGACAAAATTACTTTGAAGAATATTCTCATTCCGGCAACAAAATAAAACTGAATAGCATTCTTGGCAAAAATTGATAAGGTGTTGAAATGAGTTGCAGATAAGCAGCAGAACCTGAATGCTGCTATTTCATTGTGGATCTATTAAATTGAAAAGCTCTCACAACAGGTCAATATTATTCTCTCTCCAACAGAAGCCAGTGTTGATTCTATCATCTTAACAACGGAATTACTAATTTTTTCTTCATCTCTCCCAATCTGAGATTCTATTAACACCAACCAGTACAATACCACCTTAATCCTGCACATGTATGACGCTCCTTTTTTGATCTCTATAATTAGTCATCCCTTTTTCAAGAATGAAATAGGCCTAATAACTTAATTTGGGGAAGGTAATTATCTTAAATAATAACACTCTCTTGCCATTATTCTCCCACATTTATAAAGTCTAAAAGTTAATATTCAAATGCTTACTTTTCATTACTCAACAATTTTCTGCTACTAGGTACTTTAATATTTCAGTATAGAGAGAAGTTTTCTACTTAAATTATACAAGGAAGTCACAGTTATATTTCCATATATCTTAAATTACAATATTAAATTTTTCATCAAGTGTTTTTAAATAGCCTTGTCTCAAATGACAACTACAGATTTATAAATCAAAATGCAGAATAAAAAAGGGTATACTGACACAATTCAAATCAGTAATCACAAGGTGGAAATTGATAATTTTTCCCAAAGGAAAAAAAAAGAATAAAAAAAGCAGAGTACTGAGGCAGACTAAAATAAAAGATTCTCTTGATGACAGGCACCATGCCTAAGTGGAATTTTCCCATCATAATGGCTTTCTGTAAGATTAGGCCTCTGGTACCCTGGGGTGGGTTTCTCCCTATGAGGGAAAATGCCTGAGCAAGAGTTCTCAGGTAGTTTCCTGTGCAACTAATTAATATGAGCTTTACAAAAGCAGAAAGCCTTTGAATAAGGACACATCAATGTTAGGGTAAGCCATACACACCAATAGTAAAAGTGTCTATCTGTCCCCCTCATTGTTATTTTCTCTCTGATGCAGGTTGAGAATAACAAAGAACTCAGGCCCACCCTCAAGAGGAATTGAGTTACTGCAGATTTGTCCCCTGTAGCTCATGAAATGTTTCAAGATTTAAAATTATTGGCCCTAATTCATAAGGAAATGTCACTTAATTGCTTTTAAAATTATGCATAGCATACAAAAGAATTAAGACAATCAAGATGAGATAATTGCATTAAAATGGAATTGAAACATACTGAGTTGAAATGTACTCATATGCTGTCTGCCTTACAAAAATTTCTTCTTCTTTTTTGGTCTTCCTCTCTTAGTAACTCCCTTCCTTCTTCAAAAATTATTCCATACCTACTATGTGCCAGAAACTGTTCTTGGCTCTGAGAATGCAAAGTCAAACAAAGAATGCTCCTTTTTCTTATAAAGGAGAGGAGAAGCTTGGTAATAGAACCAAGTCTTGCAGGGTGAAAGTACTGTGATGAATATCCACAGAAGGGAAGGAGCTGAGGGAGCAGAGAGCAGGGTGGCTCTGAGCTGTCCTCAGAACTAAGCATTGGTACGTAGAACTAAATCTTAAGGATTAACAGAGGTTATCTAGACATGGAGGGTGAGGGAGAAGAGAGCATTTATTTTAGGCAAAAAAAAAAAAAAAAAGTGCAAAAAGCATGATGGCACAGAAGAACACAGCTTCTCAAAATGACTGAATTGGAAAATGTGCTCTATGGAAAATACCCACTGAAAAAGAGTCCTCATCTAGCACAGCACCTGTCAACCAACTGAGGGTAAAATTGAGTTCTAACTCTGAACCCCATTGAAAACAGCCATTTTTACTGTTCTTGGCATGTTTTTAAAATGAAACTGGATTCTGGATTCAGCCTTCTTGGCATGATTCTTAAAAGTCTATTCCATTTGCTTGCATTCAATATGACTATGTATTTATACCTATACCATCTCTATTTTTACTTTCATATATAACCAAAAAAATGATTATGGTACTTAAATGTTCACTAAAAGACTTGCCCAAAATTATATTGCCAGTAACGACTTAAAACCAGTATTATCCTAATACATGATTGGTCTTTCTTTCCACTACACTCATGTGTAGCCAGTTTTTTTGTTTGTTTTTGTATTTGCTATCTCTACAATTTTATCATTGTCATTTGTAATTGTACATTGAAAAAATCATTTTTAGAAGCTTTTCCCCTTCTTAAACTACTTTTGTATCAGATTATTTTAAAAAATTACATTTTGAACAAAGTCTTTGTAAAAATATTTGATCTTTGGTTAGCTCTTTACCTTAATAAACAGGACTGTATCATGAACACAATCCAGTCATCCCTGTATGATTTAGGAAAGGAACAAGGCTTTGGGTTAATTTCCTGATAGCATTCATTTTTTTTTAATTATTAAGAGCAAAAGTTGGAAAAAACATAGTAAGTTGAACCAAAATAGTACTGGTCACAGAACGACCCCTCCATACCTCAGCTTCTTCATCACTTAATAGGCATACTAATAGTGCCCAATGCACAGTTATTGTGAGAATTAAATTATTTAATATGTGTAGTTCAGAAGATTTTTTAAAGTGCACAGAGTAAGCATGTATTAAATGTTAGTAATTTTATTATTATTATTAATTTTTAAAACAAAGCATATTAAGTACTCTACCATCCACTAAATTGGTAAGCAAAACAAAACAGAAAAAAAAATTTTAATGCCCGTTGAATTTTAAAGTATGCTTTAAAATCTTAGAAGAGTTGGGGCAACCAAAGAATTTTTACTCAAAACTTTCTTTTTTAAAAAGTAGCTTTTTTTTTGCGGTACGCAGGCCTCTCACTGTTGTGGTCTTTCCCGTGGCGGGGCACAGGCTCCGAACGCGCAGGCTCAGCGGCCATGGCTCACGGGCCTAGCCGCTCCGCGGCATGTGGGATCTTTCCAGACCGGGGCACGAATCCGTGTCCCCCACATCGGCAAGCGGACGCTCAACCACTGCGCCACCAGGGAAGCCCCTAACAGAGGCCTTTAAATCAGACCTTAACCAATTGAACATCTAATAGAATTACAGGAATTGTGAAAGACTTGGAAGGACTTCCCTTTGTCCTTTAATATTCTCCCAATGGTATCTACATATTTAGTCTATTCCTTGGCCTTAAAACTTCATTCTGTCAAGAGTCCTCAAAATACTGTAAAGAGAATGAACTTAGATATCTTGCAGTCTACTCAGGGCTAATATACAAAGGATCCATTCATTTGGAAAATATCTGCAAATATTTCTCCCAAGAAAGCATGGCTTTGTCATTTTCTTATGGATGAATGTACAACAGTTGCATTTCAGCCTATGTATAGCCAAGCTTTGTTTAATTGCAGAAACATGTTTGTTCACTTTTAATGATGAAATAGTCTTACCACATACAAAAGACTGTTGATAAAGAATTTCAAGGACTAATAATTGACTCAGGACTTACTGATTCATTCAACAAAATGATGAGCACCTGTTATGTGTCTGGCACAAATTTGGCTGCTGGGGATACAGCATTGAACTCAAGTTGTTGCCTTCATGGATGGATTATATAGGGAGGTGAGTGGGAGGAAGAGATAAAATAAGTGCAATATATAAAATGTCAAATGGTGATTAGTGATACAGAGAAAAAAATGCAGAAAAGTAGAATAGGGAGTGTGGAGATAAGGAAAAGGGCTGCTTTATTTATTTATTTTTTTAATAAAAAAAAGGTCAAGATAGGCCTTCTTGGAAAATGACATTTGGGTAAACACCTGCATTAGCAATTGCTGTGGCATGTTGTGCAAAATATTTTTGGTACACAGGTATTCATGCTTGAGAGTTTGATGACAGGAGCTTGTTAGCTTTAAGAAATTGCCATGTGCATAATAGTGTCTATAAAGTCTCTATTCAAAGTTCCCAATAGAACCTCAGCTTCAAAATATTTAGAATTTAAGTCATCTTCTCCCAAATCTATTTCTCCTTTCTCACCTCTTACAACTTAGTATCGTACACAACCACCTATGCATTTCAGTTAAAAAAATCTGGACATCGTTAAGAAAGCCTTCCTCTAACTCAACTCCCAGGCTTACAAAGGTGCTATCTCATCAGGGAAGATGCATTTCCTACTGCCAAAATCCCATTGCTAATATTATCTGTGAACTTCCTTTATCTTTTTGTTTACTTTATAAATTTGCTCATTGTGTCACAGAACTAAAACCAGTAACAGAAGAAAAAAATGGTTTTGTGTGCTAACAGGAATAGTGCCTTCCAGAAATAGAATCGCAGAATGCTCCCCAAGTGCCATTCCATTCACTACAGTCTCTTTCAGAAAAAAACTATGTGGATTGAAAAATGTTAAGATGATTGATTCAAGATATCTATTACTTCTGACTGCTAACATTTAGCCTTGGGAAATTACATTTTGAGTCGTGTTTTAAGAACTAATAAGTGAAGTTTCTGAAAAAAAAATGTATTTATATTGCAAGAAATGTTTTTAGGATTTGTGTTTTTAAAAGCCATTAAATGAGGTTTCTGAACAACAAAAAAGTATGTATTTATAAGAAATATTGTAAGATCTCATCTTATAATATTAAAATTTGTAAGTATCACTTAAATTTAAGATAAGTAGATGCTCAATAGCACATGGTCATGGAACAGCTTACAACTGATCATTAAATGTAACATTCCATTTGAAAATGCCATTAAATAATAAAAATTAATTTTTGCTATTTATGATGCCATTACAGCTGAAAAATATTTACATAAATTCTTCCAAACTCCCCAACTAGTCCATCTTCCAGACTCTTGAATCATCCTGAACCTAATCCTTTTACCTCTCCCACCCCCAAGGAAATATGCAAAGGCATTTTCTTCTTGTATTTAAACTTAAAGTGGCCTTAATGTTATGTCATGTTTTTACGTGTCTTTGTACCAAATTAATGACTGACATCAATATTCTCTCCCTGAATCTACACCTTTATTTTGGCTGGGTTGGAGTATCACTAAACTATCTACTGGCCCGTACTCTCACTTCAAAGACACTTAATTGACAAATATTATTAACTTGCTAGTACAATTAGAGTGTTGTGGAAGATAAATAAAATGAGCAAAATTACTCTTCCTTTCAATGTTATTACAATATAATATATGAAAAAAACATACATAGAAATTATAGCAAAATGAATGGCATATGCAAGAATTCCTAGAGGTCAGAGGAAGATGAAATTCTTCTGGCTGGGATCATCCAGAAAGCTTAACAGAGGAGGTAACATCTATGCTGGGCCTTGGTGGTTAGATATAATTTTAAAATGTCAAGATGGGGAATTAGCTGTGCCGTGTCATATTGCATTTGGTTAAATGTACATAAAAGTAATTTCACAAATTATCATGTATTCAATTTGCAAAACATCATATAATTTTAAGTATATTCACATAAGGATGTTGAAAGTATTAAATTATAGGCCTAGCATAGATATATTATAATGATTACTTATATAAAAAATAATGCTCAGTTTTACAAAAGATTCTGCCTCCAGTCCTTAAGTAGCAAATCTTGATATGGATAAAAAAAATCATTTAAAATATAATTAACATAACTTTCTAGTTATATTAAAATTTATATTGACAACTAATATGTAAATTATAAAATGAGCTGGGAAGGACTCTTCTCTCACAAGTGTGGTAAGGAAAGATTTGGTTGTTTTCATTGCTATTACTCTTCCCTGTTTGTCCTTTTGGATGACCCACCATTGGGTCCTGAGAAACCAAATGGGATGAACAGGCTCTAATGGAAGCCCAAATTAGTACAGCAGAAGGCCTCTCCTACAGGGCTCACACGAGTACATCAGGGATGTCAACACCAGGCTCTGAGCGCCTTCAGGCAGTGATTAGGTGGTCTCTTCTTGGCAGTGAATATAAATTGACTTTAGGTTCAGGCTTGACAGTAAAATATCTGAAGCCTTTTGACCTCACACACAGCACATATTGTTCCTTCCTTGTTGCCATAGAGAGAAAAAAAAGGAAAATGCACCGAGTCAACCCCACTCCAGTGTGTTCACAGCTTTATTCCAGTGTTTCTAGGAAGCATTAGATAAGAGTGGGAGGTGGTGAGGCAAAAGTCCTACAGTGTCACACTGTCTCTGTAGTGCCACACTGTCTCTAAGCCAATTTTGGAGACTGCATGACTCCTGAATCATACTAGCTCATCAGTACTGAGCATTTGCTGTTCTAAACAGGCAGTGTTCTAAGTGCTTTACATGTACTAACTCACTTAAATTCTCCCAGCACTCTACAAGGTAGATACTATTAATAACCCCATTTTACAGATGAGAATATGGAGGCCCAGAGAAACTAACTAACTTGGCCAATGTTGCACAGCTAAAACAACAGGGTTGAGACTCAAACGTGCCAGTTTTGCTCTAGAAAAAAGGGTAGATATTCTTGTTATTCTGAGATGGAAGGAAAGATACACAAAACAAAAATAATAAAGTACATTAAAAGTGACATCTGGGCTTCCCTGGTGGCGTAGTGGTTGAGAGTCCGCCTGCCGATGCAGGGGACACGGGTTCGTTCCCCGGTCCGGGAAGATCCCACATGCCGCGGAGCGGCTAGGCCCGTGAGCCATGGCCGCTAAGCCTGCGCGTCCGGAGCCTGTGCTCCGCAACGGGAGAGGCCGCAACAGTGAGAGACTCGCGTACCACAAAAAAAAAAAAAAAAAAAAAAAAATAGTGACATCTGAGTTACATGTCCACTATACTCTGTTGCCCTTCAGGACTTATCAGTATGTGCAACTAATTTTTTGCAGATGTTATTTCATGACTTCAAACTTCCTGAAGTAGCCTATCATACAAAAAATGATGCTTTTAAACCAAATTTTATTATTTGTGTATTACATGTAAATATATGTTTATAAAAGCTAGTCTAGTAATTCAATACACACAAAACTATTCAATAAATAGAGGAGAAATAAGACATGAAGTTACTAATTTTAAAACTTGAAGGTATCCTAAAAAATCAGTCCAATCCTCAAAGTTGACAAATGAAAAACAGAAATGCCACGTTACTGATAATCAAATAAACTCCTCATAGCTGATTTGGGTCAGTCTTCTTTCCTCTATACCAAGCTGTGGCGTACAAAGTCATATTTTTCCTACAGTCACCATCATCAAGTTCTAGGTTGTAAACTACCTCATAAGTTGGGCTCACTAACACCAACTCAGACAATCTCCCGTGTCCTGTCTCAAGGCACACACAGAGAATGAGACCCTTCCCTTCCCTTCCTCCCTTTAATCATGTTTCTGTCTCCTACAAATGCCTGCCAGGGTCCCTCAAAAATCCTGCAACAAAATTAACAGAAAGTGAAATCATCAAGGGGAGAATTTAGCTGTAGACGGTACTCAATTAAAACAAAAAGAGCACATACACAAAAAAGGAGGAAGTTAAATAAGTGCTGATTTACAGTTGAGTTTTTAATTGTTCACATTACAAGTCAAGGCCTAGATACAGAAAGAAACACAAAATATTTTTATATTTTGGAGGGATGAAAGGTATACCACATCAACCTGAATGATAAATTCGAAGAAATCTTTGAGTTGCATATGTACAGATAAAAGAGGAGGGAAAAAAATATGACGGTCTTTGCTTTTTGTTTTTGTTTTTACAATAGTGCAGCCATGGGGTAGAATAAGTGAGAGAACTTCCCATTGTGGTAAAGGATTAATTTATATGACATAATGTACCTCTATAGGTTGACAGTTTGCCTTTTGCACTGATAAACTGTAAATATGCTAGCAGTCAGAAGAGTAGATAGCCTTTATGACCACATTCCTCTTGAATATTACTTGAAAGGTATAGACTAAGGTGTCCTATTTAAAGCCAGGATCCTGCTGACAGCTTTAAGGATTCAATCCATACAACAATGTGAAAGTTGTGAAAGGCTGAATAATGGCCCTGCAAAGATCTCCATGTTTAAATCCCTGGACCTGTGAATATATTCAGTTACGTAGATAAAGGAGAATTAAGGTTGTACATGAATTATGGTTGTTAATCAATGGACCTTAAAATAGGGAGATTATCCTGGACTATCCAGATGGGCCCAATGCAATCACAAGTGTCCTTAAAAGTACAAGAGGGAGGGGCTTCCCTGGTGGCGCAGTGGTTGAGAGTCCGCCTGCCGATGCAGGGGACACGGGTTCGTACCCTGGTCTGGGAAGATCCCACATGCCGCGGAGCGGCTGGGCCCGTGTGCCATGACCGCTAAGCCTGCGCATCTGGAGCCTGTGCTCCGCAATGGGACAGGCCACAACAGTGAGAGGCCCGCATACTGCAAAAAAAAAAAAAAAAAAAGTACAAGAGGGAGGAAGAAGAGGACAGTCAGAGAAAGATATGTGACTAAGGAGTCAGGTCAGAGTGATTTGATTGAAAAGGATGCAACACTCCACTGCTGGCTTTCGAGACACCAGGCAGCCACAAGCCAAGGAACTCAGCAGCCTTTAGCAACCGGAAAAGGCAAAGAAACTGATTCTCCCCTGGAGTCTCCAGTAAGAAACACAGCCTGTCAACACCTTGATATTGGCTCAGTAAGACCACGTCAGACTTCGGATCTATAGAACTGTAATATTTGTTGTTCCTGTAAGCCACTAAATTCGTGGTAATCTGTCATAGCAGCAAAATAAAACTAATACACAGGCCTAGCACTGTCACCAGAAAATAAATCAAAAAACATCTTTGAACTCCTAAGCTTATGTGGTTTTGCTGTTTGTAACAGAATATCTTTGGAAAGCTTTTGGAATATTTTACGTTTCAAAGATAAATTCCAGAATCAAAAAAAAAAAAAATAGACATTTCAATTCCACTGGTCACCAATAGCCAAGGCTAGTTATAGTCTTCCCATGATATCTTCAAAATGCACAGCTCAGTGACTTTCAAATCTATAAAATCAATGCCTCTATTTGTAAGAAATATTAGCACCATTTTTATTAATTAAAATTGAAAGAAATAGAATGTATAATCTATCTATACAGATACATTTTAAAATATATAAGCCTCTATAAGTAATACAAAGGATACATAACAATAAGAATATGAAATAATGGGCATTTATGTGCAGGCAAGGCTATACTAGTAGACAGGATGGAGTAGTTATGTGTTTGCCCCTCAGGTGGAATCACCAAGAATGCAACTGCAGACTGAATGAGTCAGATTTGTTTCACTGGCCGCTCAAATACTGAGTGGAGTGATTTTGTGTGATATTGAATGATACATGTTTAAGTTCCAAACCAAACGCTATATAATCATTTGTTGATTTGCACAGCAATTCCTTTACTGAAAAAATGCAGTGTATGTTAACTCCAGGAATATTTTTAGTTGTGTAGCATTTGCAGGATGGCTAGAAACTCCGCCCTATCCTTTAGATACCACTACCCCTCCCCCACCCCCATCAGTCATTCAGATAATAAGAAAAGGCCCAGGATTCCCTCTCCAAGCCTTTTTTCTTTTGACTACTTCCTATTTATCCTTCAAGTCAGGGGTCACTCCTGCCAGGAAGAATTCACTGGCTGCCTGGGAGGCGAGGTTAAGCCATTATACCTCTCTATCCCCAAATCTGTGTTTTCTCTATTACTGCTAATAGTAACAAATAAGAAAATGGTATAAACAATGGGTCACATTACCCTGAATGTTTATCATTTGCTGGGCTTTCTGAATTTTCCCATGAATTATCTCATGGATCTCACTTTGATGAAAATACTTTGGTTATAACAATGAGATATGATAATAGCTTGAAGGACAGCTTGTGTGCAGGGAGAAGGGATTGTTGATTTTGTTTTGTTTGCTTTGTTTAAGGTAGAAGAAAATCAAGTTTGTGTGGAGGTAAAGGTAGCGGCAGTTCAGAGGGAGAGTTTTTATGAAGCAGAAAGCAGAATAAGGTCTTAGAAAAGATGAAAGAGAACACATAGGAAGGCTCATCTTAGAAAGACAGACGCCTCTCCCTCTGCTGTGAGCACTAGCAGTGGGAGGTGTAAGAATCAGCTTCAGAAGCTGTTTTGAGCATAAAGAACTGCTGGAGTGGAGAATGTGTAATTGACAGAGAGACGGCAACGGGATTAAGGAAATGATGAGACTATAATTGAAAGGTCAGTTGTGGGGTCTGGAGTAGTAAGGGAGAAACAAGTATGTTATAGCAGGTATGAAACTGGCTGGATAAAGAGGATTCCAAGTTTGAGGTCTTGAATAGAGAAAACATTAAGTTTAATGAAAATAAGTGTGGTAGGAGACATTGGTAGTGATTAGTGCAGCTGTAGTGTTTGGGGTGATAAAATGGCCATGAGTGTGCAGAACTGACATGGTGTTGAGGTCATTGTCATGAAAGAAGTACAGACACTGGGACATCTGCATACTGGTTGGTTGTGGACAAAATGATAACCAATGATCCCCAAAAGGATGAGGATGTGAAATGATTTCAATCTAACATGGAACTGGAGGGTATGAAATGGAGAATCTCATGCATATGCCTTCAGAAGAACAAAAATTAAGAACTGAGAGATGGATTTCTCATAAATTCCTGATTTACAGAAGAGGGAGATTTATCTCCTGACTAATGAACATCTGCCAAGGATCACTATCCATCCTCAAGCCAATGAACTTACTGCTTGGACTCTGGCTGGACTTCCCCATCATTGCACTCCTTACCCATAAATACATCCTGCCCCAAACCCTCAACGGACTCACTTGTAGCTTGTACAGCATTCATTTCCTGAATTGCAATTACAGAATAAACTCAATTTCTGGTAATGTGAGCTTGCCTCAGTTTACCTGTTATTTAGGTTAATAAGAAGGAGGTGCTGCAACATGAGGTTATAAGCTCCAAAACAGTGAGGTTCTGTCTATCCTATATGTGCTTTTGAGAGCATTTGTTCCCTCCATGTAAATGGGAATATGTATTTCTTACGACCAGTAGTAATATTTCAACAGATTCTGGCATTCTATTTAATAATTCTTATTTAATCAATGGTTGCAAGTATCGACAGTTAATTAGAAGAAAAAAAATCACTTAATAGTTAAGCTCCTTTAAGTAATCAACTGACATTGAGACAAGTAGTCTAAGCAGGGCAGCCCCAAGACCTAAACATGTGCAGGCTCATGGGTACACTGGCCACACCTTTGACACACTGCAGCATCTTTATCCTTGACTTTGGATGCTGTGTTGTCCACTCAGAAAGTAATGTCAATCAGAGAGAAAACACCAGTTGGATGGGTGAGGTATTTATTTTACTTATAGATATGTTTTCTCCTTCAATTTTCTTATTTAAGTTAAGAAAACTTCTTATACTTATGCATCTTTTCAGGCTATAAAATTCCTGTAGTTCCAGATAGATTGTGACTAATGGAATTGTTTGTATTGATATTTAATTTCTAATCTTTTTTCACATTGTTTTGTTTAAAAGTTTGCCCCATGAAATTTCTCTTCATATTAAGTAAAATAGTACATTGTGAATGCAGACCCAAATATTTTTAAATATTTAAAATCTTAAAGTGTTTAGGGTTTATAAAGAAAATAAAAGGGGAATGAAGGAATTCTTAAGTGGAAATGTAAATAATTGAAGACATTTCACAAATGAGACTGATCATGGAACATCAATGGGAGTCATCATTTGACTGACTTTGAATATTAGCATAATCTTTCATTTTTCATAGGAGCCAAAAATATCTTACAGAAAAAAATAAATATTAGCTGCTGATTTTCAATTATCCATGTAATCTTCTTTTCACACATTTCAATGGCTTTAATACATTTTATTTTATTATATCATATTTTCTAGATCAAAACGTTTGGTTTTGCATAGGAACTTTTCTTTTCCTGGAATGGATTTTTTTCCTTGGATTGTTTTGTTGCTGTTAATTTCCTTCTACTTCACTCAGTACATATAAATGAGTTTAAATTAATGTAGTTAAATAGTTTTAGTAAAGCTATACAAATTCAGGCAATCATTATTTTAATGCTTTAGAGGAGTCTGTATTTGCATGTCATAGAATGTCATAGAATAAGACATTACAAACCATCCTATGTAGTGTCCAGTTCAATGTAAGGGCAAGAGAAAGACTACTGGAGATTTAGAAACAAGGAGAAGTTGTTTTCTTGCTTCCCTAGATACCTTCACTAAGGCATTATCAGAAAATTCAGGCTACTTCTTTAAAAAAAAAATCATCAATCAAACTATTTCCATTTTGGAAATTTTAAGAAAATATGCCTTAAAATACTCGAATGCTTTTATTTTTAAATATTGTTTAATAAAATCACATTGCTTAATTTTCAGAAAAGAAAACTAATTTTAAAATAACAGATTTTTCCTTCAAATCCTTTCGTTCACCAAACAAATGTTTTTCATGTATTCTATACATACCTTTTCTTACTTTCAGAATAATGACGTTACTAGTCCTTACACACACACACACACACACACACACACACACACAAACATTAGTAGAGAAAGCCATATTGACAAAGACATAGACACCCAAACACACATATCTACGACACACGGAACACAGTGTGCTGCGTTCATGTTAGCAAACCACATGTTCAGTTTTCTCATGGCAACCTTACTTATCCCTAACTGTGAGCCATATTTAGCAAGATAGTAAAGCTGGTAAATCTCTATAACACCTGGGCGGAATTCCAGTGGGAATACCCACATGTTTGACAGGCAAGAAACCTCATTTAACTTTGCTACTGCCAACACGAAGATGCAGAGGAGCAAAACAAATGTGTCCTGGGCTTTTCTAAAAGGCTACAAGAAGATATTGATGTCTGCTATTATTATTCCCCAATTTTCCCTAAATTTAGAGTATCTTTGTTTCACCCTGAGCCTGAGCCAGACACGTTGGAGGTATATTAACACTTGCAGAGTTCTCAGGGAACTCTGAGGATTCGGTGTCAATTTACTAAATAGCTTCATTTAGTGAAAGGAAAGCGCTGTCATGCCTCTCTCCCCAAGTGCCCTCAGAGTCCCAAGATTCAGAGGAAAAAGGTGTTCCCTCTGTTGTTGGATAATGATGCATCTTCTTTGCTTTCAAGTGGCCAATATTGCATCAAGATATCATGATTTAATGATTCTGTTATTTTAAATTCAGATAAATTGCTGCCTCTGGCATCCTCTCTTTGAAATGAAAGAAAAGGCATCAGTTTTACTGAACCAGGCACAGATACCAGCCCACCGACGTATTCCTGACTCGTCTACTGAACGTGAGGGGCCCTGGAAACTAGTTGTAGCTCAAAATGTGGACAGTTGCCTAATTTTCCTGTCGTAGTTTTATCAGCTGAAAAGCAGAATCATTAGATGAATGATTGCCAGGCAAATTCTGGCTGTAGCATTAGCTGACTTTTAGGCAATGAAACTCCATCATTAGCAATGCTACAAAGGAGTCTGAGAGAGAGAGAGAGAGAGAGAGAGAGAGAGAGGAAGGGAGAAAGGAAGAGATAGAGAGGGAGAGAGGAAGGGAAGGAGGGAGAGGGAAAGGAAAGGAGAAAGGAAGAAAAGAAAAGATGGGAAGGAAGGTGGATATAGACACATGTTCCACACATAGATTCTCTATTTCTCTAAACTACAACTCTATCTAATACAACATCCAGCTCTTTACTCCAACTGGATATTAGAGATGTCTCCTTACACTAACCACATTCATCATCTCTCTCACCCCCAAATAACCTCCCCCCCACCCCTCCTCCCCAGGCCACCTTCTCTCATTTGAATAATGAAGAAAGGACAGAAGTTACATCAGTGTGGGTGTAGAGAATGGAATTAGAAACTGGGAGGAAACCTACCTGGAAAGAGTGGCCTGTAGAATGCCTAGATTAAAACATCTGAGAGTAATCTGGAATTGGAATTCAGGGAAGAACTGGAGGTGAAATATATACGTGGGAGTCGTTATCATGGGAAGTTATGTATTGTGGAATGAGTTTACCCTGGGAGAGAAATTCAAATGATCAAACAGGTATTAGGGGGAAAAAAGGAGGAATTTTTTTTTTAAACAGAGTCCAAAAGGCACTGAAATGCAGATAAATCCAAACTTATAAAAGCTAAAAGCCAGAAGCCTTCTAACATCCTAACTGCCAGGACCAGTCATACATAAGGAGAAATTCAACCCTCAGGACTACATTATCAAACCTGATTAGTTCACTCAGATTCTGATCGAGTTGGGGGCTCGATAATCAAAGTGATATATAAGTTAAGAAAGAGATGCTTAAACACCCTGTGGAGCTTTAATTTTTTCATATAATTTTGTTAAATCAAATATGTTTATCTCTTGATTATTCCACATTTAAATTTCAACAAATCATTGTATAACTCTCAAGATATGTTTAAATACAACTTAGTGAAATGAGCACAGACTATGAAATCCTTTAGTCCAGTATCTTACTCTGGTTCTACCACAAGGTAAGACAGATGATTTTACAGTTTTTATTTGACTCTGTATGAAACAATTAAACAATAAACAAACAACCAAAAGGCATTCTGTGTCACAGTGTCTTGTGGATAATTACGGCATTTGCCTCATTGAGGTTACTGAGAATTAAATAAGTGCACGAACAGAGACCTGCCCATAGTAAGTGATCAAAATTATTTGCTATTCTAAGTTGCACAGGAACTATACACAGTGGCAACGCTTTACACAAAGGCTGCAGTCTATAAATAATTCATTCAATCTAACTATCCATTCAAGAGAAATTCAGCTGACCAAATAGGAGTATCAAGGAACAAACAGTTTATGTACACAATCATGCATGGGTCTGCACCACACCTGGAGACAGACATGAAACACCTAAGTGGCAAAAGCAAAACTCCAGCTGCTGCTTTTTCAGAACAGGGCATTGGAACATGGACCAGCTGGGTGAAGCTGTGTTTTCTCCCTGTCAAATGGCCATGTACTGACAGTTTTTAAACAAGGACCCCTAGGTGGGGTTGAAGTTGCCCATGAGTCATAAAATTACGTGCACAGTTCTACATTCTGCTATGCCCATTTTTTTTTTCACGGAAGAGAGTCCATAATTTGCACTAGAATTACATACTGAAGGGAAAGTTGCTGACTGGGTAAACTAAATGAGAATAGCTCTGGAACTTTTGCATCATCCAAAATAAAATTAGAAAAATATCTAAAGTAAGACAAGAAAGAGCTAGAAAATGAAAAGGTGTTTAAAATTTCCTTCAAAGCAAATAGTGCTTTTATCTAGTTGGCTGTTAATTATTTGTTTGTTTTCTTAAAAGAGAAAGTTACTTCTTAGGGGGTTCAGATAAAAACTGCTGAGCTTCCACTAAAAAAAAAATAGACAATCCCTTTATGTTTGGGGTTTAAAACAGTTTGAAGTTCCTCTGGTATCTGATGGTTCTTAGAAAAATCATAGTAAGTTGCTTTATATCACTGCTGGGAAAAAAGTTTTGTAATGTTTTAGATTCTGGTGATCGTTGCCATGGTGGTAACTGGCTGTGCTACTGGGTAAGTAGTCCCTGTGGGCAGGTTGCACAGTATTATTTTCTATTTTTTTTAAACCTTTTTATTTTCTGTGCTATTTCACTGAAACAAACGTGAGGCTGAATTCACTGCAGAACTTAACATGGAACTTTTTCTCTTTCATAAAGGACACACAGAGACAATAAGCTTATTAGAAATGATAATTAGATCATTACCATTTGTCCAGGCCTGCTCACAACTCAGCACCTACTGGCTTCAGGAGGATAAAGGCAAGAAACATCAAGCTAGCAACGGTAGTTAACATAATTTGTTTACATATGTGGCCATGTCATTTTATAAGAAGGACAGATTAAGTATCTTGATTTGCTGTATAAAATTAGTAACAGGGCTTCCTTGGTGGCGCAGTGGTTGGGGGTCCGCCTGCCGATGCAGGGGACGCGGGTTCGTGCCCCGGTCCGGGAAGATCCCACATGCTGCAGAGCGGCTGGGCCCGTGAGTCATGGCCGCTGGGCCTGCGCATCCGGAGCCTGTGCTCCGCAACGGGAGAGGCCACAACAGTGAGAGGCCCGCGTACCGCAAAAAAAAAAAAAAAAAAAAAAAAAAATTGTAACAGTTATAAGCACAATTTCCCATTGTGCACTCTTTCTCTCTCCCTTTCTCTCTCTTCCTCCACCCCTGCATGTGTATGTGTGTGTATTTCTCTCTCTCAATAATGTCAACAGAACAGCCATAAGAGACCGGTGAGTTCTGAGCAAAAATTTTTGATTAATTGAACCAAAAATATCTGTCCTACTTTCTCCTCTCTCTTTTCCCAAAAATCTCATATACCCTAGATCAAAATATGTTAAATTGCATTCTTCAAATCATGGTATGTTTCAAGCATTTAATAACTAATGTAGAATCTCTGGAATTCTCATTTATGATGAAATGTTTTAGTAGCTATAAGAAACTCAGAGCCTTTGAAAATGTTCTTTTTCATGTAAAATTATGCTAAAAAATGATAACACCTGTTAGCAGATCCCACCAGAAATCTACAAGCCAACTCACATGGAAGAAGAGGTCTTAACAGCATCTCACTTGGAAGCTATCAGACTGGAAACAGTTGGAGGAGACAGAATGCACTTTGTTGGCAGTTCCTGATCTGAGAACCAGAAAATTCATAGGGATATTGAACAGACCTCCTGCTGCCAAGAGGTTTGCAATCCATTTAAAGAAAAAGGCACACATCACCCAAGATGAATGCCAAGTGAGTGTTCCAGACAGTGGGTATTACTTAGGACTCCAGAAAAGAGAGCTCTGTGGGTTAGACAAGTTAGGAAACACTTCACACACAAAAAAAATGGTATTTAAACATACTTTAAATAGCCCAAGTTTTTGTCTGTGAAAAAAGAACACAGGAAAGCAAGATGGGAAGAATCTCAAAAGTGAAGCTGAAGTACTTCACTTCTCTCCTATTGTTAAGTAAATAAGACTGAAATAATAAAGGGTATGGGAGATGGGTACAGGGTTGTCAAAAGAGAGCTGGGTTTTTTTTCCTGTTTATGCTTTGAAAATCTCTGGCCACCTATCAGAAAGAGCTAAAAATGAATAACACTTCTGGAAATTAGAGAGTAGGGAAGGATTCACACAGATTAGCCCATCATGCGTGATGGGTGAGCATGTCTGGCCTCTGTCACATAGCCCTATGACATTCGACTTATTGAGTAGATTTTTCTTCTATGGTACGGAACAAAAAATTCTAAAGAAATTTTTTGCTCCACTATGGATATGTAATCACAGGAGTCTTTGCCAGAAAGGAGTAACTTCTAGAACTCAGATGATGGAACCCAATCCCAAAGAGGCAAGCAGCTCATCTGAGAGCTCTGGATATGCAGCCAGTAAGACAGGTTTTAGTGTGGATTCTGCCAGTGACCTTGGGCGCCCATGTTTCTCACCTGTAAAATCAACAGCTAAAATCAACTTCCTTCTAATCCTAATCCCTTTCTAATGTTACAATTCCAGGAAACCAGATTATCGTTTCTGTTACAAATGTGTATGAATTAAAAATAAATCAGACCTGAGTTAGAGCCTAAAATATGTTCCTATGAGTAAAGCAGATGATCTTTTGCACATGGATTTCATGATATCTATTTTGGCAGCTCAGCATCCTTTAAAAACTGGTTGTAGAGTTCCAGTTATTTGATTAGTTATAATATCTAGGGATTCTAACTGCTGCCTAATATTTTTGTTTAAAATGGAAAACAAAACATTTACATACGTGTTCTGATAATGCATCTATATTTTCCAAATAGAAAGTGAGAAAGAATGGGATGTGTGCCATGGTGAGCTGAGTTCTGTCCTCCCCAAACTTATATGTTGAAGTCCTAAACCACAGTATCTCAGAATGTTATTGGATTTGGAGATAAGGCCTTCTAAAAGATTAAATTAAGTTAAAATTAGGCCACAGCGTGGGCTCTAATCCAATATGACTTGTGTCCTTCTATAAGAAGAGGAAATTTGGACACACAGTGACATCAGGGAGGCACATGCACAGAGGAAAGAACATGTGAGGAAATAGTAACAACGGTGGCCATCTACAAGCCAAGGAGAAAAGCCTCAGAAGACACCAAACCGCCTGATACCTTGACCTTGGACTTCTAGACTCCAGAACCGTGAAAAAATAAAGTTCTGTTGTTTAAGTCTCCAAATCCACAGTATTTCTGTAGGGCAGCCCAAGTGAAGTAATACATTTGTCTTCCTCACTTTCCATTTACCAAAATAGTTAAAAAACTTGCCTGCTTCTTATTGAATATTTTTGTGATGGCTGACTGGGAGAGCAGTGCCAGAGTTTCTCTTTAGTTCTCCTGTGATTAAGACTGAGCATGTATTTATAACTTTGCAACCCTCTCTTCCAGATTCAGGTGTCTGAGAAGCACTCTGTCTGAGTGTTCATTAAGTTACTGACAAATACACATGCACACAGCTTTGGCACAGTGGCACAAAAAGCTCGAGTTTTTTGTGGCCAGATTTCATTTCTATTCTTATTAATAATCACTGAAAGTAGGTATGTGTTTAAGCTCTTTTTTGTCTATTGTTTAGAGGCAATCTGTGCCCACATAATATCAACATAAACATCTATCCAACTCAATGGGGGAAACAGTCAAAGTGGTTATACAGAAGATTGTGGAATTTTAAAAATGTTTGGATGGATCTTGACTAATTATTTTCCATAGGTCACTATGAGTGTTGCAGTGTTCCTACCTCTCATCCTTTTAGAAGTTTAGGAAGACAGGGACACATAACCGATAATATCATAGATGATAAATCTATATTGTCACAGTATCTGATGCACTCTCAATCCATTTCCTTTTCTAGTGTTGCCAAAAATAAATTTTCCAACCAATTGTCTCTCGGTTTTCAGATATCTTTTCAAGCATATGGATCATAGATTTATATGGATCATAGATATTCTAATGGCTAGAATAATTGCCAACTTGTTTCCAGCACTTTTCTGAATAAAACATGTAAGAAAATCATAAAATGTTATGCTATGATAAATATGAACAGGACAATTTGGCCTGGAAAGGCATTTAAAACATGATGTAATCTAGCTTCTTACAGATGAATATTGGATGAAAGTAGGTGACAACACATCTCCCAGGTAGTTTCTTTTAATGTAATAATTATTTTATGCTCTATGTATAGAATGTTTAAAATGGATTCTAAATATAGCATCAAATCATTGGATTCATTATGAGAGAAAAACAGATATATGGCTTTCTGTATGCAATTTACAGCCGAAAGCCTTGTCAACAAAATCTCTAATACCAGAGAAACCACTAAAGTGGTAATCAATTGTGGAGGACCATGCCCAAAGGAATAGCAGAAAACAAAATGAAACCTAGCCAGTTACTGAAACACTGCCAATATGGATTTTAAAATATGACTAGTCATATGACAAATTTTTCATATTTGTTATTTCTTGAAGCTACAAAGCTAAGCCTTTTTAAAGAAAAGAAATGGTTTCTGGTTTTCCTTTTGATCACTGCAATAAAATATTATGTTTGCTAGTGAACAGTTTTTTCTTCATTTTCCAAAATCACTTCTGGACTGTTGCTACACATTTAAAGAAGAAGTGGATCATTAAGATTGCTATTCTGATAATGTAAAAATAAAACATTTAATGTCATCATTTCTGGACAATTCCAGATAAAAGTTTTTGGAGAAAGCACAGCCATAGTGACCAATTTCATCTCTTTCTCTCTCTCTCTCTCTCTCTCTCTCTCTCTCTCTCACACTGCCCATAAGATAGAGTCTGACTTAGTCTGTGGAGAGCAATGAATGCAGTGAAACTTTAGGATCCAATCTATACACAGTTTAAAAAAATAACTGATGACAAAAATCTTATATATTAATTTTTCTTAAAGGGGAAACGCTGTCTTTTAGTACAACTGGGATTTTTCTGCATGTAAACTTTTAAGTTTCAGTATTATAATGGGTGTTTCTTTGATTTTGGTTGTTTTTGTGCTAATATGTTTTGTCAATAGTATATACTCAACCGTCAATTGCAATATGATGAAGAAACCCAATTTTGTGCCCCATCCCAGACACCTTCCTCCCTTTCTTTCCTTTCCTTCCTTCCTTCCTTCCTCTTCATAACAACAGAATGAGAAAGATACTACTCTTGCTCCCATTTCATAGATGCCATTAACCAGAGGAGATAAGCAAGTTGCCCATGTCTGAGGTGGTACAGCCAGCTAGCGGCAGAGCCAAGGCTCCAACACACAGAGTCTAGTTGGCAAATTACACATTCTTAACCACTGTGCTACTAATGTCATTATTCAACTTTCAAATTAGGAACATTAGAAAAAGTCTGTGCTTTTGACACACTAAAGAGGTCCTATCAATAAATAGTGGCATTGTAAGAAATTAGGGAGTCAGTCACATAGGTGACAAGATATCTGTTAACTGCTGTTCTGCGGTCTACTGATAAATAACCCTTCAAAATGTATTAATAATAAAGGGACAGAAATTGCATGTTATATGTTCACAGAAGCTAAATACATCAAAGTTTTAAAAAAGAAAACACTTGAGTTAATGAATGCTTTAACATTAAGAAATGGCAAGTAAATGTAAGTGGACAATCTTCTCAGATAAGACATTTACAGAATAACTGTAAAAGCAATAAAAACAAAACCAAAGGCACAACTTCAAAATATCAACGATTTTCATAGCTAATTCATAAATACAGGCAAAGAGGGATATAGGTTTATAATCAGCAAATTACCCAAAGTCTGCATCTAAACAGTAATTTACTAATTATAAGTTACAAACAACACTATTGTGTGGTTGGGTTGGGCAGAGAAGTACGGGGAGTTAGCCATGTTCTAGCAAACATACAAAGCTGGATTTTGCCTTACTATATTTTCTGATGTATTTTCTGCTATATTTTCACAGAAATAAAATGTGAAAATGAACATTGCAAATTTTTACATTTAAGGCTTATCAAGAGCTATTGAAAATGAAAAGAGCATACTATCTTACTGTGTAAGCATATAATCTAAATAAAATAAGCAGTAAAAGCAAGGCAAATATTTGCCTATTAGTTGGCATATATTTGAGACAGGTGTTTGAGATGTGTCGGTGGTTGAAATTAAATGGGTATCTCTATTTATTTGTGACTATAACCAAACATTTAATGATTTTAATATCTCATTTTAATGGTGTCTCTACAAAATTTAAAACACTTACGTCTTTAACTCAGTAATTCTTTCTCTAGAACTTATTCTACAAAACAATTGTAGAACTGATCAATGATCTGTGTGTGAGAATGCTTTTTGTAGCATTGTTTCTAACAGAATGAAATGGAATTAATCCAAATGCCCATTAATTAAGGAATAACTATATGGTATTGAAAGCAAATAAAATTCTGTGCCACTATTTTAAATATTATGGTCGCTGTAGGACTAATATGAAGAGATATACATAATAGATTTTCAATTGAATAAAACTAGTTTCTGAATAATGTGGGTAGCATGGTGAAATTTTTTTTAATTTACAGATTTTATAGTCTTTATATATTGTAAATGACTGCATAAACAAAGAATCTGGGGTTGTATACATTAATTAACAGTTGTTATCTGGTGAATGAGAATGATGGAATAAATGAAGACTGATTTTTCACTTTTGGGGATATTTATGATTTATGTTTAGAGTTTTTTTTAAGAAAATAGGATGGTTGCATTACTCTTGTAATATTTAAAAAGTGAGTAAAATTTAAGGAACAAAATTAAACTCATCGGTGAAGACTACAAGGATAAGTTTTTAAAAAGATTTTTAAAAGGAGAAATCAAAACATTTAAGGAAATAGCATTCCTGTGTTCATATTTCTAACGTGTGTGTGAACAGTGAAAATTATAAGAAGTAAAATCAAAATTCACAGATAAGAATGTCCTATAATTTTTTTAATATAAAACTTTTGCCTCAAACTTTGTCTCGTATTCTTTTCGAGGCAAGGTTAGAAATGCTAAGTCGGCCAATTCTTCCAGTTACGGCCCCACAGTCAAATACACCATGACTCTTCCACAGTTTAAACATCCTTTGCCAGAAAAAATGTCTCACGTTTTAGAAATGTTGCTGCATTTAAAATTGATTTACAAAAGTCAACTGCATTTCTACATACTAGTAATATTAAGAAATAAAAGTTTAAAAGAAGGTACTATTTAAAATAGAAACTAAAATATTAAATGTTTAGAGATATAGCTAATTAAATATGTACAAGCCTGTATTTAGGGATTTATCTAACAAAATATGTGCAGACCTAAATTAATAGAAAACATACCATGTTCATGGCTAAAAATATTTAATATTGTAAGGAAATCAATTTTCTCCCAATATACTTATAGATTCATTTTGATTTTAATCAACATCCCAAAAAGGATGTGTGTGTATATGGGGTGTGTGTGTGTGTGTGTGTATGTAAATTTATGATAAGCTGCTTTCTTAAATGGCAAAAAACTTCCAAAAGAGTGAAATCAAGTGGGAAATCTTGCCCTACCAGCTTTAAATACTTAACCTAAGGCTACAGTAATTAAGATACTTTGGTATTAGCAAACTTATAGACAGGTCAATGGAAGAAAAGATAAAACCATAAAACTGACCTATGTATTTAACATATGTTTATACAGTTTATGAAAATCAATTTCAGATGGAAAAATGACATAACCCATTATGAAATATATATATTTTAAATTGGAAAATGATAGAACAAAACTTTCTGAGAGACAGTGGAAACGATGCATGCAAAAAAGCAAAAACTCATAATGGAAAATATTAACAAATTGATTCCTATGAAAATTTAAAATGTCTATACATCAAAAGACAAAATTAAAAGGATACAAAGAAAAAAATACAAAGGTATCTACAAACTGGGTAAAGACATTTGCAAAATGTATAATTATGTCTTAAAAGTAACTCCAATGAAACAATAAGTAAAGATGGAAAAGAAAAATTTAAGGCAAAAGACATTCAAGAAACTTGAATGACTCACAACTTGAAAACATGTTTAACCTTCTTAGTAATGAAGGAAGTGCAAATTTAAACTAAAACGAGATACCATTTCAAGTCAAAGAATGATAAAACTTGAAAGATAAGACAATGTGCTTGAAATGATACAAAAAAACCAATAACTCTCTCATCTGCTGGTGGGAGAACAATATATCATTCTCTTTGGAAAACAATTTGGAATAATTTTGTAAAGCTGGAACTGCCCCATATCCTGTAACTGGCAATTCCTCTTAGGTATACTCCATAGAGACGATCTTGAAAAGGTACACAAAAAGACATGTAAACAATGTTTGCAAAAACAGAACAACAAAACTTGGAGTAAACCAAATGTCCGTCAACAGTAGAATTAGATCTCTGTCATAAAAGCTCTTTGTCGTACCACCAAAAAAAAAAAAAAAAAAAAAATACAATGAGCATTTTGAGCTATGTTACCTTAGTTTTGTCACTAAAATTTAAGTCCTACCCATTAAATTCCCAATAACAAATTTCAATTAGTTTCATTCTTTTCAAACTTACTTACTGTTAAAAATGAGAGCCATAAATAATCTTAGAATTTATATATTGTATTATTTCAGTATCATGCCATACAGCTGATATTAAAATGATTCTTCCTTTTAACAATTCAGTTAACTATTTGGTAGACTGGGGAGACAGTCTTTGTCAAAACTTTGCTATTTTAGTATAAAACATCCAATAACTTGGATAGTCAGGTTTAAGCAGACTAATGATTATGAAAAAGTCACTGTCTATGGAAGAAAGCTCTGAACATAGAGCAGAGGTTGTCAACCTTTAAGGGAAGTTAGACCTCTTTATGAAGCTGGTAACAATTATGGACCTGAAGTACTTCCTATCAATATTTATGTTGCACATACACATAAATGTTTGCAAATAAATTTTGCAGAGTTATACTTGAAGCCTATTCTCAGATTAAAAACCTTCGACACGTGAGTAACAAACTCTATCACACTCATAATTGCAGTAACTAATCTGATAATTAATATCACTATCTTATTTCTGTTTTTTTTTTTTTTTTTTGCGGTACGCGGGCCTCTTGCTGTTGTGGCCTCTCCCGTTGCGGAGCACAGGCTCCGGACGTGCAGGCTCAGCGGCCATGGCCCACGGGCCCAGCCGCTCCGCGGCATGTGGGGTCTTCCCGGACCGGGGTACGAACCCGTGTCCCCTGCATTGGCAGGCGGACTCTCAACCACTGTGCCACCAGGGAAGCCCCACTATCTTATTTCTGATGTCTTCTTTTTCTCAGTCTCCTCCTTCTTATCTAAATAACGTTTTGATTTTCAAGTAGTAGATCAAGTCCTAGCTCCTCCAGGAAATCATCTTTGATGGTCAGTGATTTCCAATCTTTAATAGCAACTGTTATCTGTACCAGTAATATACCTTTTAGCCTATAAAAGATATTATTCTAAGTTTTGGACTCAATGGGCTATAAGCCTCTTGAAGGTGAGCTGTGTGTATTATAACAATTTCCAATTCCAGTGCACAACTTAAAGGACAGTACAGTCATGATTGGAGTTAACACATATTTATTAAAATTTAAATCATTTTATTCTTATTTCTATAAATAACTACATTTTTATATAATCCCAACACTGTGATGTAATCCAAATAAATATTTGTTTCCAGAGACCTAAATGTGCATAATTTGCACTCTATTGTTTTGTATCATGTTATTTTGTGAGTTCTTATACTCCTCTTGGTTTGTATTTACTCAATCTTCCAACTACGTTGATGAACCCTGAAGGCAAAGCGTGCATGTTTCAAACCCAATGGGCACCAGTTAATGTCACTGACAAATATAATAGCCATTTCTTTTGATTATATTACCTTTGCCCCATTCTGTTTTCAAAAGGCTAAATGAACCCCAATAAAGATGTTAAAAAAAAAAAAAGGCTAAATGAAAATAACCTTGGAAGACAAAGGGGTACTTAGCTTTATGCACTGGGTATATTCCAGAAAAACAAAGAGAAATGAAATGTTGATAGATGCATGCTTTTATTTTAGGCTATTTTCAATTGGCCACTATCCCTAATGATTATTTTCAAGCAGGTAATTATTTAGAAAGACAAATAGTGTTCAGTAGAAGAATCTACTATCCGAAGTAAGTTAAATTTACTTTCTAATTCCTCAGTGAAATTAAAAAAACAAAAAAACAAAAAACTTCTGCTATATCAATGGTCACCAGCAAATGAGTATGTTTTGCACTCTGGTAGAAATTTTCTCAAGTATGATCCAGGGTATTGTAGATAATTACAGTCTTATGGGCTCACCAAATTCAAGGATAGGAAAAAATGATTACTGTGATAAACCAAGTTTCAGTAATGCATTTTTTAAATTTAGCTTTTGGACTCAGGTTTATTCTTGTCAAGTGCAGCAGCCAGGGGAAAACATACTAACGGCACCCCAGATCCTGTTTCTTCCCTATAGTTAAGACGGTTAGCAGCAATGGGATACTGGTGTTCACTGATAATCAGGGATCTTCTGTTAACCCAAACTGCCATTTTTCAAATGTCCCTCCCTCAATGTCTTACCTTGAAGATCAAACAAAAACAAAAACAAAAAAAACTCTATATTTTCATTTCCACCCTATGAGGCATTTCCCTCATTTATTCATGTTATATATAACTGTCTATTCATCCATCTATCTCTTAGTTTTCTAGGAAAATAGAAATCTATTATTTTAATAAAATCAGTGATAAACATTCCTGAAAAAAAATAGGGATATATTTGTAATATACATGTCTTAAAACAAACTAGGGTTCTCATGTATTTTTTTATGCTGGCTGTACGCCATGATGTTCAGCCACAAGAGCTGCCAAGGGGATAAAGAAGAGAAAGGGGAAACTTGAACTACATCACTTCTGGTTGACAATGGTCAGAGGTTTAAGGTTACCTAAAGGTTTCTTGCTGTGGATAAGACTTTCAAATCTAATCTCTCAATTATTTAGGGACCGATTATCCAACTGATTGGATAATCAGTCCCTAACTAAGTCTCCCCTTTCTCTTCTGATTTTTCTGCTTTGGCTATTTTCCTTTTAGTACTAAATGAACTAGACAAAAACAGACAAGAAACTGAAACCAAAGCAGTAAAATTTGGTACATATCATCAGTATTGTGCAAGAATTTCAGTTGTGCCCATATGTTTTTTCAATGTTTTGTGTTATATCATTTACATTTTACACATTCCAAATGATCTCACCCCACCCCTAACAATTATCTTCACACAGAGTATGAAAAATTTCACTAATATCAGGGTGTTTACATTGCCTGTTTCAGTCCTTTTATTTATAATAATTTACATAGAAAATATTCATGATCATTTCTGGAAGCAGTAGTTATCAATGCCATTCTAACATATAATCAATGTTATCTTTAAAAATGTAAGTTAACCCTTTATATGCAAATGAATCTTTAAGCTAGAATGAATTACAACACGTGGGATTTGTGTGCTAAAAGCAAATTAGTACAGCCACTGTGGAAAACAGTATGGAGGTTCCTCAAAAAAATTAAAACTAGAACTGCCATATGATCCAGCAATTCTACTTCTGAGTATGTATCCAAAGGAAAAAAAAATCACTACATTGAAGAGACATCTGCGCCCCCATGTTCACTGCAGCATTATTTACAATAGCCAAGACATGGAACAACCTAAATATGTATGCACACGCGTGCACGCACGTGTGTGTGTGTGCATACTATTCAGCCATTAAAAAAGAAGGAAATTCTGCCATTTGTGACAAAATGGATGGATTTTGAGAGGATTATGCTAAGTGAAATAAGTCAGACAGAGAAAGACAAATACTATATGATCTCGTATATATGGAATTTAAAAAAATGAAAAGACATCAGATCAGTGGTTACCCGTGTCAGAGGGACAGGGGATGTGGGGCAAGGGAACTGAATGAAGGTGGTCAAAAGGTACAAACTTTCAGTTGTAAGATAAGTAAGTCCTGGGGATGTAATGTACAAGATGATGACTCTAGCTAACACTGCAGCATGGTGTATCTGAAAGTTGTTAAGGGAGTAATCCCTAAAAGGTCTCACCACAAGGGAAAGAATTGGGGGGATACAGTTGTATGAGGAGATGAATGTTAACTAGACTTATTGTGGCAATCATTTCACAGTATGTGTATGTCAAGTCACTATGCGGTATAACAAACTTATACAGAGCTGTATGTCAATTACATCTCAATAAACATGGGAAATAAAAGAAATAAACAGGATGAGATCATGTTTTTTTAAATGTAGGGAAATACAAACTTTTGTGTACAGCATATGTAACTACGATTAACATTTGAGTTTTATAATTTTCATTTGTTGGAAGTTGCTTTATTACTGATTCAATTTCATTTCTGGTAATTTGTCTGTTCATATCTTCTATTTCTTTCTGGTTCAGTCATCAGTGACTATACATATCTAAGAATTCATCTATTTCTTCTACATCGTCCATTTTATTGGTGTATGATTGTTCATAGCGATCTCTTATGATCCTCTGTATTTCTGAGGTGTGGGTTGTAACTTTTGTCTTTTAACCTTCCTACTAGCTTTTTACTTGGTTGATTTACTACCATTACTGTATATTTGCCTTGACCAATGAGACATTTTGTATCGTAATTTTCGTATTTCTAGCTGTGGCCTTTTCTTCTCTGCCTAGAGAAATCCCTTTAACATCTTGTAAAATTAGTTTGGTGATGCTGAATTGTCAGCTTTTGCTTGTCTGTGCATTTTTCAAATAATTTTCATATACATTATATCACCTTGTTCCTCATAAAAATGTTGTGATGATAATGGGTAAGGGTACTGTGGTGATTCTAAATAACTTCTATCACTTTACGTGGCCAGGAATTATGAGAGTCAGACCTCACACCCAGGTCTTCTCATCTTCTCAAATAATATAGCTACAGATGTATAATAGTAGTTTGACACATGGACTTCCTGTGCTCAGGCTAATGTATATAGAATTTTGTAAATATACATTTCTTAAATACCCTTAAATATATATATTCGTTATTTTCTATGGTAGTTTCATATTTGTCACATGCATTTTAAATTAAGTGAAATTTTGCTGACTGTTGTTGGAACTTAATTACCAAGTATAACAATATTTCCATGAGAAATGTGTAGATGAGCTTAGTAGCCAATTCAAATTTGGAAACTCATCCATTGGCTATTTTAGTTGAAAACTGCACATTCATTGGTGGAGAGTAGAATATGTTTCAAAACCACAGAGCATTTCGAAAAAAAACTAAAAACTAAAAACTTAAGTCAACTTTGTTAATTTGGTAATAATTTCCCAAAGCTGATTTTCCTATAACTCAATTTATAGGTTTCTGAGCTAAAAGCCACTACTTCTTATAACACAAATCCTTGCAATTTAAGCACTCTGATAGTCTCCTTGATAAATCTAGGTGTCTTAATATGGTAAATTGTGATCTTTTGGGGGAAAAAAAGTGAAGTGGCCTCAGAGAAGTGCAATTTAAACATTTTTAATGTGAATGGTCATATGACTTTCTCTGGCTGCTTGGTATCTTCTTCCAAATATAAACCAAAGCCAGAAACAATACTGGGATATGTTTCATGCCTTAACTAAAGAAAAGCTTTTTGCAAACATACTGCAACTTCATAGACATGTTAATGTTGGTACAGAATGCAGCATTTAATGGCAAGACTCCAGAACAGAGTCTAATGAAAGCATTCTCATTGGATCATTTTAGCCTTTGTCATAATTCTTAGCCAAAGTCCCTTGGTATAACTTATATACTTAAGGAATAAAACTATATTAATATTTGTCTAAGGATGACATAATTTAAAAAGTAAATCTATTTCTCAAAACTCTCAGCTCATTTTAAAGCCAAATATAAGTGGCTGGGGGTCATCTACTATGTTATTATCTGTGTCCTGTTTCTCTTCTGATCACATGAACGACAGGATGAATAGGATGCAATGATCTCATTCCTCTCCTCATTTAATTCTGATTATAAATGATTCTCCTATGGTGATGACTTGTAAAATGGGTTGAAATACAATAGTTATTTAAAACACTGAAATTATTTTTCCAAAATGATTTCGGAAAACAAACTATATTAAAAAATTTTAAAGACATTTTTAAAGTACTATTCCAAATAATTTTACATATTTATGAAGTATACAAGTGATAATGACTAAAAGATGTATTTGATATGTAATGATAATTTTTTTAAAGACAGCACTTTCTATCCAAAGATGTATATAGCTAAGTATTGGAAGACTGATACTTCATGTATAAATATTACAACTAACAAAAAAGTAAGCTGTGGAAATAACTCTTCTCAGATAAATCCTCATAAAGCAATGCCCAGAGCTATGGTGTACAACATGCGATATAATACAATGGAACACTCTTTTCTGTAAAATTATGCTTATTTGTTTATAGAAATTTTTAGTATATTCTATATAATGGAAAACCAGGAAAACATGTCAGACAACCCATAACCAGTAACCAGAGTTAGAGAGCAGTTCATGTTATTCAAATTGTTGAGACTATGCCCAAGTGAGTAAAAAAATTAAAACAAGAGTAATAATAATAAATGCTAATATCACTTATTGACTTAGCTCCTATGCACTGTCTATACTTAAATAGTTTACCTCATTTATTCCTCACATTAATCCTATAAGCAAATTTTTGTTATTTTCATTTTACAGATGAAACTCTCTCCTATGTTTAAAGAAAATTTTCCAAGTGATATGTTCAGTAATGTTGGAACTATGCCAGAAAATTCAAGTTTTTCACATTAATAAACCCATGATCTTTACATTACACTAAAAATCCAGGAAAAGAAAATAAACAAGTTAGTGAAAAGATCTTTGGTTCCCTCAGTAAATTGAAAAGAAACATGGTTGATAGAAATATATCATCTAACTCCATTTCTCCTTCAGCATTTAACCAAAATAAAGAACCTATATTACCACGAGTGCACAACCACACTTCCAATACACAGTGAAAATCCTAGAAGTGCCACTGACTTTAATCAGGCACCAAATACTACTATGTCCCACATCTAATCAGCAATCATTCTAATCTTGAAGATGTCTGAGGCAAAGACACCACTGTGGAAATTGGTAACATTTGTAATGACAAAATTTTTAACGGGAGCTAAATGTGAGAGCAGTGATGAAGGAAATATCAATACTTGTCAAAACCTAAACAAAATTTTGAAAAACAGAAAAACGTATATTCACACTTAGTAAGGGATGCCATATAAGTTAAGAGAACGTAAACTACGAAGTCAGATCAAACTTGATCTTGATTGCTTGCACATATTTTACAGAAATGTGTGAGCTCAGGCAAGTTAAATAACCGCTGCTCACCTCTGCATTAGTTAGGGTGACAGAAGCAGTTGTAACCGCTAAATTGAAAATCTTGGGTTTTTAACGAAATAGAAGTTCATCATGCTCATTGAAAGTCGAAAGGATGTTCCTCATTAAACAAGTGTCTCCGCTCCAGGTAGAAATTCTGGGACTCAGGCTCCTTCCATTGTGTGGTTTCACTATCTGCCAATAAGCAGTGACCATGGCTCAAGCCAGAAAAAGGAGAGGAGACTGGAGGAGAGATTGTGGGAAGGTTTTCTGGTCCAGGCATAAAAATGAAGTGCATTATATTCACTCACATTCCACTGGTGAGAACTCAGCCCTGACACTTCACTTCCCCTCTCTAGGTAGAATGGATACTACAGTATCGTGAGCCTAGAAGAAGCTCTAACAAACTCCGCCACCGCCTTAATTTCCTCATTTGTAAGACTTGGAAGAAAACCTATTTTGTGGTGTTTTGTGAAGGTTAATTGAGAAAATGCATGTTTACAAATTTAGAAGTATTTTAAATATTCACTAAGGAATAAACAGTGTTGGTTTTATTTTCTTTGAATTTTTATTTTTTTTTGCGGTACGCGGGCCTCTCACTGTTGTGGCGTCTCCCGTTGCGGAGCACAGGCTCAGCGGCCATGGCTCACGGGCCCAGCCGCTCCGCGGCATGTGGGATCTTCCCGGACCGGGGCACGAACCTGCGTCCCCTGCATCGGTAGGCGGACTCTCAACCACTGCGCCACCAGAGAAGCCCCAGCGTTGGTTTTTATACTAGTTCTCATCCGTACCATCTTTGCAGCAAACATGATGAATTTCTAGGAACAGAAATTGAATTCAAAAATGGACATTCTAAGAAGACTATAATTGTTCTCCCTTCACATCAGCCTGCTCCAGAGTCCACTCATCCATTTACTGCAAAAGATAATTACAGACCTACCATCCACCAGGAACTGGGCTCATCATTAGTGCTACAACAAAGGGAAGGTCTGGTGCATTCCTCAGGTGCTCACACTACTAGAGAAGGTAGAAACAGACGGGAAATTATGATACAGTAATTAAAGAGAAGTGAAAAAGATAAAGCAGGTAATGCACTTAGCAGATATCTTGGCATGTTTTAAACAAACAATAATAACAATAATGACAAAAATGCAGGTAGCAATGATTGCACTGAAAATCCACTAACCCAACCTAAGAGAGGAAGTCAGAGAAGGAATTCTAGAAGAGTGTGTGTGTGTGTGTCTGTGTGTGTGTTGTCATGAGGGGTAGGAAGAGATAGGGAGGCATTCTTGCTAAGAGTATGCAACAGGCAAAAGCACAAAGCCACTAAGAAACAGAAGCCAATACCCAAACTGCAAGCATTTGGTGACTGTGGGAACACTGAGGTTTAGAACAATTTGTATAATATTTTAAGGAGCTGGACTTATTTAAGTAAATAAATCTCATTTGAGACTCATTTGAGAGAATTTAAGCAGAGAAAGTGTAACATGATAAGACTTTTGCTGGAGCCTTGAGAAGAATGAATTTGGGGAAAAAAAGGCTATATAACCAAGACCAGTTAGGGAACAGGTGCAATTCACCCAGTGAAAGTGAATTTCTGAGCTAGAACAAGATTAGGAGAGGGGAGAGAGAGGGAGAGAAAGGGAAGGAAAGGAAATTGATTATATTGAAAGAGAAAGTAAGATCAGCAGGACTTGGTCATTGATTAATTGGGTGAGCTGATAAAGAGTCTAACTTAAATGACTGTCATTAAGATATATAAAAAGGGGAAGGATCAGTTTATAGGGTATGTGAAGAATGCACCTTTCAACATACTAAATTTGAGGTACCACGTAGATTTTCAAGTAAGAACATTCAACAGGAAGTTGGACACAATTCTGAAACTCAGAAAAGTGATTTAGGGTGCAATTTGGGGAGTCATTGTTTTGAAATCTTACTCTTGCTGATATTTGCTTTAAAAATAATTTTTAAATTATTTTAACATTTTATTACTAGAAAAAGTGGTAGAAGAAGTGGAGAATCAATCATATTAAAGTCTTTAATCATATTAAAGTCTATAATCAATCATATTAAAGTCTTCAAGTGGCAAAAGTAATGAGAAGTGACAGAAACCAAGCATCCCAAGAAGTGTTTTCATATGTAAATGCTAATCTAGATTAAAACTGCTTCCACTGTCTGTCTGCTAAGAGGGCCTAGAAGCAGTGACACCTTGGTAGCAATGAGCACACCTGAGGCTCAGATCTTAATTTCTAAATACCATTCCAATAAGAATAGCTAGGGTTCCCTGGAGAAACTGCAGATTCAAAAGCTAGAGAAAGGAAAATACAAGATGACTCTGGAACATCATGTAATGTCAGAAAGTAATGTTGGGAAAAAAAGGTTAGGGACATCACAAGAGGACACAGGAGCCAACCTAAAAGAGCTGACTACAGCTGCAACAATCTGAGCAACAAAATAAATAACAATAGTATTGGACTAAAACCCAAAGAATAAAATATATACTCATGAGTCCATACTGATGTAAACAAATGATTAAATAAATAAGTAGAGAAGAAGGGGCAAATTTTCCTTACAGAAGAATTTCAAATAATAAATGTGGCATTAGAATACCGCAGTAATATCTGCTGCAACCAAGCTCCACTGAAGGTTGGTAAAATGAGTGAACCAAAGGCTAAAGGTAAACAGGATAGTCACATAGCCTAAAGCCATCTCCTCTTGAATACTATTAATTATCACGGTGATTTTAACTCATTTCCACAGATTCTTTGATATCTCTCCCTCCAGGTGGCAAAGATCAATTTCTTTCCCGTTAAGTATGGCCTGTACTTAGTGACTCACTTCTAATGAATAGAATATGGAAAGGTAAAATAGTAGCTTTACAGTGGAGAAACCTGGCAAACACCACCTAAATAAGGTGATCAAGGTCAGCACCACCAGTGATAGGTCATGGTGATGTCATATACCCCAATAAGATGTAAAGAATAGAACACTTCAGTAATATTATTTCTTTAAAAAAAAGAAAAGCCATAATTCAAGTCTAATCATGAGACTTCAGAGAAAGTTTTCTACAAAATAGCTACCAGTACTCTTCAAAGTATCAAGGTCGTGAAAAACAAGATTGAAGAACATTACATTTCCCTAATGAGACATGATGACTAAATGGGATGTAGTATCCCAGAATCTTAGAATATGAAAAGGGCATGAGTGGAAAAATTGGTGCAATCAAAATAAAGTCTGTAGTTCAGTTAATAGTGTTGTAAATGTACAATGCACCTAAACTAACTTCTCATTTTTAATAAATGTACCATATTTGTGTAAAATTTTAACATTAGCAGAATCTGGGTGAAAAGTATATAGGAATTCTATCCACTATCTTTACAATTTTTCTGTAAATCTAAAATTATTTCAAAAGAAAAGTTAAAGATATACATCACTGGTACCAGAAGACAAATATGGAGAGGATTAAGGGACTAAATTATGCAAGGAAATCAAACAAAACATACCTGCATGATTGTTATGCCAAGGCCAGTTCTCTACTACATAAATCACAGTTTTGCAGTTGAAAGAGGGTTAGGGTCAGAAACACAAATACATGCAATAAATGACCTAGATGACAAAGCAAATTTCAGCAAATGTCCAGAAGCTCAAACCTCCTGTGTGAGCATAGTATTTATTGAGCTTCTATTATGTGCCAAGCACTATTCTGAGAGACTGAAACACACTGATGTTATTTAAAGTTAAACTAGATAATCAATCCCTGATTATTCAAATGAGAAAACTGAGGTCTTAGAGTTTAAATGATCTAACCAAGGTCACACAGTCAGTTAAAAACAGAAGTAGACTAGAAATGTCTCTTCAGCAATTTTCTTCTTAACCTAAACAATGATTCTGGGTGGAGGAGAGACACTAGCAGAGGTACAAAAAAAGTTTGTTTCCTTTGTGACTGGAAAAAAATTCTCCAAACATTAAGGGTGATTTGAGTTTATCATCATGATTTATTCAAAGAGCTCTAGGTTCTAGCAACCTTTATTCCAGGAACTGGAAACTCACACTGTTTAATCTTCAGAAAACCCTTGTTAGATAAATCTCATAATTATTCTACTCTTTTTTTTCTCTTTCCCCAGAAGTGGAAAGTCAGTTTTCGAAAGGTTAAGTGCTTTTCTGAGCTCATTTAATGAGATAGTGACAAAGCTGAAAATAGAAGTCCCTGATTCCTCAAGTTTGCCTTATTTCACCTCTGTTATCTCACTGAATAAAATTCTATTTTTCTGTAGTAGTACTTTTACTATCAGAGTCAGGTGTTCCGAATCACTGTAACACATAGAAAATGGAGACCCCCCAACATAGCATTAATATACTATGAAACTCACAACATTTATATCATCAAACACTTTTCCTTTAAAAAACATTTTTACTGATTTCCTCTCAGGTTTCTTAGTTTCTCTGAAACTGAGTTTCCTCACCCTCGAGAGGCATAAATAATATCTACTTTTGTAGCTATTGTTTTGTTTTTTTTTTGACTATACAACTCTTTTTTTTTAACATCTTTATTGGAGTATAATTGCTTTACAATGGTGTGTTAGTTTCTGCTTTATAACAAAGTGAATCAGCTATACAAATACATATATCCCCATAACCCCTCCCTCTTGCGCCTCCCTCCCTCCCTCCCTATCCCACCCCTCTAGGCGGTCACAAAGCACTGAGCTGATTTCCCTGTGCTATGTGCCTGCTTCCCACTAGCTATCTATTTTACATTTGGTAGTATATATAAGTCCATGCCACTCACTTCGTCCCTGCTTACCCTTCCCCCTCCCTGTATCCTCAAGTCCATTCTCCACGTCTGCATCTTTATCCCTGTCCCATCCCTAGGTTCTTCATAATCTTTTTTTTTAGATTCCATATATATGTGTTAGCATACGGTATTTGTTTTTCCTTCTGACTTACTGCACTCTGTATGACAGATTCTAGGTCCATCCACCTGACTACAAATAACTCAATTTCGTTTCTTTTTATGGCTGAGTAATATTCCATTGTATGTATGTGCCACATCTTCTTTATCCATTCATCTGTCGATGGACACTTAGGTTGCTTCCATGTCCTGGCTATTGTAAATGGCGCTGCAATGAACATTGTGGTACATGACTTTTTGAATTATGGTTTTCTCAGGGTATATGCCCAGTCGTGGGATTGCTGGGTCACACAGTAGCTCTACTTTTAGTTTTTTAAGGAACCTCCATGCTGCTCTCCATAGTGGCTATATTAATTTACATTCCCACCAACAGTGCAAGAGGGTTCCCTTTTCTCCACACCCTCTCCAGAATTTATTGTTTGTAGATTTTTTTAATGATGGCCATTCTGACTGGTGTGAGGTGATACCTCACTGTAGTTTTGATTTGCATTTTCTAATGATTAGTGATGTTGAGCATTCTTGCATGTGTTTGTTGGCAATCTGTATATCTTCTTTGGAGAAATGTCTGTTTAGGTCTTCTGCCCATATTTGTATTGGGTTGTTTGTTTTTTTGATATTGAGCTGCATGAGCTGCTGGTAAATTTTGGAGATTAATCCTTTGTCAGTTGCTTCATTTGTAAATATTTTCTCCCATTCTGAGGGTTGTCTTTTTGTCTTGTTTATGTTTCTTTGGCTGTGCAAAAGATTTTAAGTGTCGTTAAGTCCCATTTCTTTATTTTTGTTTTTATTTTCATTTCTCTAGGAGGTGGGGCAAAAAGGATCTTGCTGTGATTTGTGCCATAGAGTGTTCTGCCTATGTTTTCCTCTGAGAGTTTTATAGTGTCTGGCCTTATATTTAGGTCTTTAATTCATTTTGAGTTTATTTTTGTGTATGGTGTTAGGGAGTGTTCTAATTTCATTCTTTTACATGTAGCTGTCCAGTTTTCACAGCACCACTTATTGAAGAGGCTGTCTTTTCTCCATTGTATATTCTTGCCTCCTTTATCAAAAATAAGGTGACCATATGTGCATGGGTTTATCTCTGGGCTTTCTATCCTGTTCCATTGATCTATATTTCTGTTTTTGTGCCAGTACCATACTCTCTTGATTACTGTAGATTTGTAGTATAATCTGAAGTCCAGGAGTCTGATTCCTCCAGCTCCTTTTTTCTTTCTCAAGATTGCTTAGGCTATTCGGGGTCTTTTGTGTTTTCATACAAATTGTGAAAATTTTTGTTCTAGTTCTGTGAAAAATACCATTGGTAGCTTGATAGAGATTGCATTGAATCTCTGCTTTGGGTAGTATAGTCATTTTCACAATGTTGATTCTTCCAATCCAAGAACATGGCATATCTCTCCATCTGTTTGTATCATCTTTAATTTCTTTCATCAGTGTCTTATAGTTTTCTGCATACAGGTCTTTTGTCTCCTTAGGTAGGTTTATTCCTAGGTATTTTATTCTTTTTGTTGCAATGGTAAATGGGAGTGTTTCCTTAATTTCTTATTCAGATTTTTCATCATTAGTGTATAGGAATGCAAGAGATTTCTGTTATTAATTTTGTATCCTGCTACTTTACCAAATTCGTTGATTAGCTCTAGTAGTTTTCTGATAGAGTCTTTAGGATTCTCTATGTATAGTATCATGTCATCTGCAAATATATGACAAACCCACAGCCAACATTGTTCTTAATGGTGAAAAACTGAAACCATTTACCCTAATATCAGGAACAAGGTTGCCCACTCTCACCACTATTATTCAACATAATTTTGGAAGTTTTAGCCACAGCAATCAGAGAAGAAAAAGAAATAAAAGGAATCCAAATCAGAAAAGAAGAAGTAAAGCTATCACTGTGCGGATGATATACAACTCTTATTGAAAGCACTTAATAGAAACACTGTTGAGAAATGCTGAACCAAGAAATTTCTGAATTATCGTACAATACCATGACTCTATAGTGATATCCAGGCCATTGTTCTAATCGTTTAGGGACCACATTCACATCATGGTATCAGACTTTAAGTCTACTGTCTCAGAAATTTGTCCAAGGAGTAAGAGATGCAGGTAAATGGGCTTACAAATTTTTAGTAATGTAGACTTGAATCCTAAAATATGTCCGAAGAGACACATAAAGACTTATGCTGTTACTGACATTATTACCATTTATGGGTAAAATATAATTTTTCTGACAATAGGAATGAAAAACTTTTGACTTTACATTAATATTTTGCTCTGACTTTACTGAAGTTGTTGAAATAAAAGTAAATTGTTTGGCAAATTTATGGTTACTGGGGGTAAGGGGGGGAGGGATAAATTGGGAGATTGGGATTGACATATATACACTACTATATATAAACTAGGTAAGTAATAAGGACCTACTGTATAGCACAGGGAACTCTACTCAATACTCTATAATGGCCTATATGGGAAAAGAATCTAAAAAAGAGTGGATATAAATATATATGTATAACTGATTGGATTGTTTGATATAATGTATGTGAAGTGCTAGCACAATATCTATACATGCTAAATTAAGTTTTGCCTCTATTTTCCCATCAATTTTAGCCCCACAAATCAAATTTAGAATGTAAGATAATTGAGCAAGAGTTATTTGTATAGCTACAATATGAATACAGTAAAGGGAAAAAAAATATGTGATAAATGAAGTTTTCTGGAAACATTTTGAATATCACATAAGTATAGATGCTGAACTGCCATAAAAATAACGTATCAAACAATCTGAATCTTTGATTTGATCTGCATGAGTCAAAATGTATTATTTGGGACAATATGAGTGGAATTTTGTGAACAGTTTAACCTAATACAAGTATTTAAACAATATTTGAATAAACTGAGCAGAAAAAAATATGCTTCATTTACCATTTAGTATAATTTCATTTACCATTTACCATTTAGGGCCAATTGTAGACCAATAGAGTACATTAAAATAAATTATTTCCTTATGTTCATGTACATGGAACAAAGTATTTTAGAAACATTGCATATGTGTTAACTTCATATTCTTCTTAACATTCATCCAAAGACTTCCATATGGTAGGACTTATAAACCTTTTTCTCGAGTAGGTTAATCATTCTCCTTTCAACATTTAAACAATGAATTTACTTGGAAATCTTGTTTCATAAATAATAGAGAGGAAATTAAATGATTTCTCATTAATTCCAAATTTGATTTCTCAGTTTAGTTGTATTTTTACTTCAAACCACATTGCCTTTGGGAAAAAACACGTGACTCAATTTTGAATTAATCTAAAATTTCTGAAAAGAACTAAGTAACAAATAAAAATCATGTAAAAGGAATTTTTAAAAAATATTTATCAGTGAGAGCAATGGGTAGCTTGCAATAGGATAGTTCAAAATCTATTGGTCACCATGATGAAAGGTAAAAGATGCTAATCATCTTCTGTAACTTCAGAATTCACCATTAAACTCTAGCTATGTCCATATTTAGGCACTCATGTTTTCCTAATTTTAAAAAGTGCACCTGGAGCAGAATTTTTTCTCTAAAAGGACAGAGCCAGCTGGAGAGACAATTAAGCCTGATTGGATGACTCAGCAATAAAAATAGGAAACTAGCTGGATTAGAAAAGAGGAGCTACAAAGAACTAGATTGTCAAGAGAGGGCTTTTTGGAGAGGTTGAACTTTTCAACTAATGGCAAACTCATTCCTGAAATTGAAAGAAGAGGCGAAGAAATGTTTTATCCATAGTTAAACTGTTTATAGGGCTATATAGTTCTCAATGTCTATTATGCTTTAATAAGTAGTTAACATAACAATAATAATACCAAATTGGGAGTCTAGCATTATCAAAGGTCACCCAAGCCTTTCTACAGTCAGGTGACAGCACTGTGCTCCTTCCTGCCCCTTCCAGGAACAAGTGTCTGGTCTTTTTGCCAGAAAAACAATCCCCTCCTCTTCCTCTTGCTAACTCCTTCTCATCACTCTGAAGTCCATTAGTTTCCTGATTATACCTACCCAGGGAAGAGGTGCTTTATCCTTCAGATTGGGTCATTCTCCTCTCATAAATATATCACTTTTTAGATGCTGCCTTCTTCAGAGTACACAGTCCAAGAATGTATCTGTTTAACGTCAATATTTTTAACATTTATCTCCTTTCCTACTGTTAAGATCCATCAGAGGAGATCTTGTATCTGTTTCCTTGACCACAGCATACCCTGAGTAGGTGCTCAGTGAATATTCACTGCTGAGCGAATGAATCCTGAATGGAAAATAATGAGGCAGAGATGCAGCCCTGCCTGCCAACTGATTAGTTCCATTATTTCGGACAAGTTCACTTTGCCTCTTTATGTCTTAGTTTCCTCTAAGATTACGTCCATCTCTAAGCTTCTAAGCTTTAATAAATAGGTTATATAATATCCTTTCCTTGACTTAAACATGAAATTTTCAAGAAACTTTGCTTAACTACTATAATATTATTATCCTGTATTCATTTTCTTCCCATCCTCTATTATTTCACTGGAACTTAGTAAAGGTAGTTTTTCTCTGTAAGTAGGAGAAACATCTCCTAGTAATTAAAGTGAAGAATCCATTCTCTCTAATTCAGAAGAGTAATGAGATAATTTAAACATTCATTCAACAAATAATGAATATAAATCTACTAAATCCTAAAAATTGTTCTAGGTGAAGAGGACAAAATAATAAGTAAAACAAAGTCTCGTTTCTCCTACAGCTTTCATTCTAGGGGGGATGTGGTAAATAAATATATAGTAAATGAAGTTGTGATAAGTGCTATGAAGAAAAAATAAACCCAAGCAGGATGGATAAAGAACAGAGGAGAAGAGTGATGCTTTATATACAGTAGTCAAGGAAGAGCTCACTCATAACTTGACCTTCTATCCATAACATGAGTAGGGACCTGAAAGAAATGAAAGATGAGAGTCTTTTCTGGTGAAAGAGCACTCCAGATAGAGGAAAGAGCTGGTCCAAAAGACATGAAAGGCATTCTTGGCAAAGTTCTAGATATAGCAGGGAGACGGTATGGCTAGAAGGAAGTAAAAAGGGACTGTGCAATAAAAGATGAGATCAGAGGGGTAGTCAAGGAGTCAGATAATGTAGGAGGACCTTATGGGCCTCTTCATGGGATTGAAAACCATTGTATGGTTTGGAGCCACGAAGTGACATGATTTGCCTTAGGTTTTCAAAGGAATGCTTGGACAGGTATATGAAAAATTAGCCCAAAGTGTACAAGGGTAGAAGTTAAGAAACCATTTAGGAGGTGTTACAATAACCCAGGTGGCAGACGATGATGGCTTGAAACAGAAGGTAAAGGTGGAAATGGTTCAGGAATGGTCAAATTCCAGATCTATTTTGTAATAGAGTCAATGGATTGGATATGGAGATGTTGGGAAGAGAAGTCAAATGAGCAACTGGCTAGAGGGAAGGGAATGGGCTATAACTGACTAGGATCAACACACCTCTCTCACTTGCAGGGCCCAAGGATGAGCAAAGTCACCACTTGCATGGTCTACAGGGGAAATAGTGTCCTCAAGTGAGGACTAGGTTTCAGTTTGAGCAAAAAAAAAAAAAAAAAATTAGTGCATGGAATATTTAAAGGAGAACTAAAGGTCAGAGGGATTTTGTTGCTAAGACCTCTACATCCATAGCACCTAGTGGACAGGGTGAGGGATAGGGTTGGAGAGGAGAGAGTCATGAGAGGAAGTCAGGGTAGTGGATGTCTGGAATCTTATGGGATAGGAAAATGTGGTAATCTGAGGCTTCCTGCATTTACAGAGGCAAACTGGGATGCAAGACATACTGGCATTAGGCTGGATGATGTTTCAGGAAAACTGTGGTGATGAGGCTATGAGTCAGTCCTGGAGGGAGGAGGCTTCTTCCTGCCAGGAAGCTGTGATGCTCTGAGATGATGAGGAAGTACATGCTCTGTCTTCTCTGCCCTCAGGTTCCTGGCCAAAATATTATCCTAGCTTTTTCTCATGGGAATGCTTGATCTAATAGCATGTAGCTATTTGAGGTACTGGGTTATATATTAGTACTAGATAAGTATTGAGCTGCATGTGCAGTTAGTAAGGGTTTACCTTTTCTTATAGAAAGTGCAAAGATAAGGTAGGCCACCCCAGTTCCCCCAGGCTGGCTTACTACCCATATTTCCCAACACCACACACCACTACCCTCTTCAAACTTACTGCCTGAACATACTATGGGGCAGTACATATTTAATTTGTGATGCACCTGTTCTTGATCAGGTATGAAATGGGAAAAATATACATGGCTCTAATTAAAAACTGTAAAACACTTTCAGCTAGGAAGGAAAAAAAGAAGCCAAAACTACAGATTTTCAGAAGCCTAGAAGGGTATGCAAAAACATATATCAATAATATAGTTATAAAATATATCAATACAATGCAAAAAAGATTAAGATGCAGGATTGTATTGAGCTAAGTCTTGACCTCAGGGTACTCTGTGAAATGTATTACTTAATTACAAAGACCAGAACAGGATAATTAAATACTTCAATGCATTATTAAGCCACTCTTTTGATTCATTAGTATTAGAATCTCTCTGGTTTTATTTACATAGAAGGCATATTTACAGCAAAAAGAAGAAAATTTGGAATGATACAGATAAAAGTTTTATGTTAATGATTCATAAAATTCCTTCTATGTGGCAGGCACTGTGTTCAGGCTCTGTCCTGGGCTCTTTACAGACACACTAGATTCAATATTTACAACCCTCTCATGAGTTATCTATTATTCCTGCTATATAGATTGGGACATGGAGACTTAACAAGGTTACAGAGCTCATAAGAAGCAGAAACAAAATTACACAGTCGTGTACCTCAACTACACCACACTGTTGTCACTTACCAAGTTTATGATAATGATGAAAAACTATTTGTGTCAATTGCAAATAAACATCTAATAATGCTTCTTTGTTGAAAATAACTATCTAGACCATCAGTTTTGAATATTGATGTGGAAATCACTGCGGTACCACAGTCAGCAGTGACTGCTCTCAGGAAACATCCTTCAACAATCACTACTGTGTTCACTGTGTGCCAGGTACTACTGAAGCACTGGGAATTCAACACTAACAGAGAAAACTGAAGTTTATACTCTCAGCCAACTAACATCCTGGTGGAGACACACAGAGCAACAAATCAGGAAACACATAAACAAAACCATCCTAAGTGCCAAGAAGCAAAGACCCACATAATGTGAAGGTGAATATAGAGGAATAACAACTTGAGCTAAACGTGTCCACGAAATATGGCTCTGAAAAGATAACATTTGAGCTAAGTTTGGGGAGGCAGAGAATACAACCAATGCAAAAATTCCTAATGAAGGATCCAGCTTCAAGAAGAAGTCTAATGAAGCCAGTGAATGTTCTGCAAAGGAGAGAGTGATATAAGCTGATTTTGGAGAGATAGGCAGGGGTCAGATCATTCAAGGTCTTGGTGGTCATGGTAAGGCATATTCAAACTTTAAGTCATTGGAAGGCTTTAATCAGAGGACTTAGAGGAGTTACAAGATGCAATTTGGAAAAGAAAGCTAAAACAACCTCACAGAAAAGACATTACTATGTAAATTATATATAAATATATGCTTATATATATGCCATATGCCATGTATATATACGTTATGTGCATATATATGACAAGCAGGGTCTATCCATTTGCCTACACTTCTACTTCAAATAGATTTCTCAAAGTCAAATGCTTAAGAACTGATGCTGAATAAGATGACTGTGCCTTCAGGCAGGATGGAATACAATTCTGTAATTCTAGTAATTCTGATTTCATCTTGTTCTTCCTCTCTAGATGACAGGTTTCTTTTTGGTAACTGACATTGAAACACAGAACCTGCAAAATCAGCCATTTATCATTTCAAGTCACTAGAAGCCTTCATATCTGAATAGCAGGAATGTCGTCTCTTACTAAGTTACATGTGTCATTTCTTTCCCAGAATAATTGGGATATGATTGCATATGATCAGTTTGCATCATGTGAAAAGGATGCATAAAGTTCTCTCTCATCCTCTTGATGATCCACTTTAACTGAGCCATCACTACAAAGGCTCCTCTGTGGGCCAGGAGCAGCCATGGTGATTATTTTCACTGACCTGGGGAAGCAAGAGTTTTTTGTCAACTGTTCATCATGGCCTTTTACATTTATAGTGTAACAAGAATACAAGAATTCCCCCAACTAAATACATTTTGCACACAGACATAAAGAACAGTAGTTTGAAGAATCTCCAAAATATTTGCTTTCACAAATCACGGCAGGGTGCATCTGATGAGTTGGGAGAAGTATGAGAATCAGAGAGTTCCAGGCCTGAAAAACCTATTCAAGATCACCCAATTCAACCTCTTCTTCACAGAGGTGAAGTAACCAAGACCAAAAGAAGGACGTTAAGAATATTTTCCAGTCTAAGGACAGTTTCACTAATTTGATCATAAAAACGACTAAAGGTTAAAGAAACTAGAGGCATTAAAAGGATATTTGCTGGATAAACATAATCATGATGGAACCAGTTACTGAAATGTCTTTTCAATGTTTCAAGGTTATTTCATGCTTATATTACCTGATTATTTTTATTTTTGTTATGCTATAAAATTATATTATATCAGAGAAAGCATTTTATATGTCATAATACATGTACAAAATTGAGAGATTAAAAATGGAGCATCTGATGCATGCTGATATATTTGGAGGAAGCAGACTGTGAAAGACTGTAGTCTGCAGCTTCCTTTGAAATGCATCAAAGAAAAAAATTGGTATGTGAACTGAAGAATAAATATGTGGTACAGAAAATGTACTAAGATGTGAATTAAAGAATCGAGGTAGTGAATATATGTAAGTATTCACTGTGAAATTCTTCCAAAATTTGTACATTTGAAAATTCTCATAATACTTTGTTGGGAAAAGTTCAATGCCTAAAAAGATCTGCTATTCTAGAAGAAAGTAACCAAGACAATTGTTAATGGATAAATCCACTGTAACTGCAGGGATGAAGCCTCATATTCTTTAATTCTTCAGAGGGGTTCATCATTTGTTTTTCTACAAAGGGGCACAAAATCTGTATGTACATTTTCACCTAGATCCATAAAAACATATTCTTGATTATAATTCCTTTATTTACTATATAAACGTAAAATATACTCACTATCCTCACTGAATACATTTTATACTAAAGTATTGTTGTATTGGCAGATCCATTTAATTGAGATTAGAACCACTTCCCCTGAGTATCAGGAGAACAAGGTTGAGAATTGGCTAGAACCATGTCTGTTTTGAAAATGGTTATTGGTCGCAGAAATAAAAACAAAGTAAAAAATTTTGTTTTAAAAGTATCAGTTAAGGGCTTCCCTGGTGGCACAGTGGTTGAGAGTCCGCCTGCCGATGCAGGAGACACGGGTTCGTGCCCCGGTCCGGGAGGATCCCACATGCCACGGAGCGGCTGGGCCCATGAGCCATGGCCGCTGAGCCTGCGCGTCCGGAGCCCGTGCTCTGCAACGGAGGAGGCCACAGCAGTGAGAGGCCCGCGTACCGCAAAAAAAAAAAAAAAAAAAAGTATCAGTTAAAAAGGAATGAAAAAAAAATTTAGCCAGGACTGTCACACTACCTCATTAGCTCCCTCTAAAAGTGCTAAGTGAGAGGTAAATAAAATGCAGTTATTCTATCATAATAAAATTATTTGATATTTGAATTGTTAAGAAAAGCCCTAGGCTACTTCAATGTTTTATATTCTTGGGAGAAATAGTTTTGACTTTTCATGTGCCTTTTCCAGAGTGTCCAAAATGACAAATTGAACCCAGGTGTTACTTTGTATTGTAGCCAATAATTATTTTTTGAATCCTTTGTCCACAAAAGGAGCATACCTTACATCTGGCATATAAATTGCCCACATTGAGCGAACTAACTGGGAAAAGCTAACCCAAAGCACTGGGTATCCCAGTTGTAGAAGCCAGGACCTAACAAACCACAGTTGTTAATTTAAGCCTAATCATGGCTAGTTAAGCATAATATTAAGCATGCAAGGTCAATTTAATGGCCTTTACTTTTTCCATAACAAAGCTTTCTATGATGCATACATTTATTCTGTTTGTCTGAACCTTCTATATAGAGATAACTACATAAAGAAAATTATGCCATATATCACAATTTTGTTGCATCCATAACATAAAATTAGTTTTGTTATTATACCATATAAATTGCAAAAACTATGATGACCTTATTGTTTCAAATTATATCATACCCATCTCTGAAATCAAAAATCTCTCTATGAAATAGGATATTTAGGGCTTCCCTGGTGGCACAGTGGTTGAGAGTCTGCCTGCCAACGCAGGGGACACGGGTTTGTTCCCTGATCCGGGAAGATTCCCACATGCCACGGAGCGGCTGGGCCAGTGGGCCATGGCCGCTGAGCCTGTGTGTCCGGAGCCTGCAGGAGAGGCCACACCAGTGAGAGGCCCGTGTACCACAAAAAAAAAAAAAAAAAAAAAAGAAATAGGATATTTAAAATTTTGAAACAAGGCATATCATCCTGCTCCTGACCATAATGGAATAACAGGGACCAGGTTTCCCTTCCTGCTTTAACCAACTGGAAAACCTGACAAACTGTGGGAAACAATGGTTTTCAGATATCGAATCACAGGCAATGCAAAAGAATAATTCCTGGAGAAAGGGAAGCAAATAAGGTGATCCCTAGCCCTGCACCAGCTCCTTGCCTAGAGTGAGTTTCCAGGGGACAGTGCAGAGAAAAGAAATCCAAATAGAGCTAAGTGGTCTTGTAGAGTTGGGAGACAAAGTGTAGAGATAGGAAGGCCATGGTGGCTGGAACTTGTGAGTCAAAATACCAGAGCTGAGGGAGCTGCACAGAGCGAGAGCACCAAGATCAGCAGAGGGAACCCTGCAATGAGTCTTTGAGCACAGCACATGCATGTGAAGTCACTACGAAGGCCAAGGAAAGAATTATCAAAAAAGGGTAGATGAAACAGAAAATACATGAAGAAATAATGGCCAGCATTTTTTATAAATTTGATGAAAACTATAAACCCAAAGATCAAAGGCACTCAACAAATACCAAGCAGAAGAAAAATGAAGAAAACCATACTAAAGCACTTAAAAATCAAATTGTTGAAAAGTAATGTTAAAGAGATAATCTTAAAAGCAGCCAGAGAAAAAAGTCATATTACATACAGTAGAACAAAGAAAAGAATGACATCAGACTTCTCATCAGAAACAGTGTATGCAGGAAAAAAAAAAAATCGACTGATATCTTTATAGTACTAAAAGAAAAAAAAAATCTCCCTAGATTCCTTTATGCAGCAAAAATACTTTTCAAAAATCAAAACAAATAGTGACTGTCAGGCATACAAAAGCTAAGAGAATTCATTAATAGTAGACTAGCACTACAAGAAACGTTTAAGGAAATTCTGCAGAGAGAAGGAAAATGATACCAGATGGGAATTTGGATCTATACAATGCAATGGCAACAGAAAGCATAAAGGGCATATTTCAACTCACTTTTAAAAATACTTTAAAAGACAAATATCTGTTTGGAGCAAAAATAATTACAATATATTGTGGCATTTATAACAAACATAGAGGTAAATTATATGATAACAACAGCACAAAGGCCAGCAAGGGAACAACGGAAATATACTATTTTAAATTTCTTATACTATATGTAAAATGGTATAACATTATTTGAATGTAGACTGTGATAAGCTAAAGATGCATGTTGTAAAACTTAGAGCAAGCATTGGAAAAAAACTGAGGTATAGTTCAATAGTGGAGATCAAATAGAGTCATAAAAAATAATAAATTAATATAAAAATAGGGAGAAAATTGGGAAAAAAATAACAAAATACATATGGGATAAAGAGAAAACAAATACCAAGATGGCAGATTTAAATTCAATTAAAGAATTTACATTACATGTAAATAGTTTAAATTAAATGGTAGAGATTATCAGATGTGATTAAAAAAAACAAAAGGAAAATTCAAAAGCTGTATACAAAAGACTCACTTTAAAATAAAAACAGACTGAAAATAAAACATGGAAAAATATATACCATACAAATACTAATTATATAAAGAGGGAGTGGCTTTATTAATATCGAAGTGTATATCAGAGATAAAAAGTCATTTTATGATGCTAAAGAGAGTAATTCATCAAGAGGACATAACAATCCTAACTATGTATGAATCTAATAGGACAGCTTCAAAGTACATGTAGTAAAAACTGTTAGAACTGAAAGGAGGAATGGATAAATCCAAAATTATAGTTGCATATTTTAATATCCCTCTCTCAAGAATTGCCAGAACAAGCAGTCATAAAATCAGTAAGAATATAAACAATTTGAATAACAGTATTAATTGCCCTAATTGATAACTGTAGAACATTCCAACCAATAACAGCAGAAGACACATTTTTTTCAGCGCATATAGAACATTCACTCAGATAGACCTATTCTGGGTCAAAAAACAAGTCTCAATAAATTGGAACATGATACAGAATTCAAAAATTATTAAAGATATGATAATATTTAGTGGTAATATCTACAGAGTCCAATAATTATATTTGATTTTTAAGTACTTTTCAAGTCTGAATTATTTTAAAAATGAAGTCCAAACAAAAGTAATATATTCTAAGGAAAATAGATGTATTATGAGCCACATGTAAGATTTGGTTGTTGAATGCTTGCATTTCAAGAGTTCTCAAGATTTCCAGTATAATAAATTTTCTTTGTAAAATAATTATTCTGATACTATCACATATTCGTAACACTTATTGTTCTATATTCGATTGGGCAAAGGTCTAAAATTTAAGCATTGTAATTCTTTTTAGCATGGGTAAGAGACTGAATTATGCAAATATTCATCCATATTTAATAAATGACTAAACTCACACTAAATCTGATGTTTTAAAGCTTGGAAATCAGTACTTCCATTAATAGAGTGATTTAAATTCCTGTTAAGGTTGAGTTCACTTACAAAACTAAGTAAAATAAGGATTGCCTTATAATTGATATACCCAAGAGGCATCTCTGAGGGAGTCACCCAGGGTAAGTGTCAGTTCCCTCTGATACCTAAAGAAATGTCCATCAGTTTCCTAGGCACTTTGTGAGTTTAGGAAATGTCATGAGGTAGTACTACTATTGGCACCCCAATACCTCATCTCTTGTCTAAATTACAGCACATGCCACTCACTGGAGACCCTACCTCAAATCTTATCTGTCTCATTTCCAGACCACTTGTATGCTGTTTTTGGTCATATTTACACCTAACACAGGACAGCAGAGAAGGAGCAAGACCTATTCGTTAAAATTTATTTTGGATCATGTAGTAGACTGTAAGCTACTATTTAAGAGTAAAAACTATTTTTTGTGTACTGTTATAATCTATATGCATAGCATATAGTTTGAGTCCATGAAATATTTATTCAATAAAACAAAAAAGGATTAATAATTTAATAAATAACTGATATAATCACTAGTTTATAGAAAAGTACATGTTTTCTCCACCATGACATCATTCACTAGCTAGAAGGTTGTTTATCTAAGACCAGAAATATTCATGAGAGAAAAACAATGGGATTATCAAGCAGACCCCTGATTTTATTTTGAATAGACCCAAGTTTATATGCAAGTTAGCCACAGGCCAACTTAGTGATCCATTCCAGACACACCCTGTCTCCATCTCTCGGCTATTCCAAGTACTGAAGTAATGCTATCAAGCAGAGAGCTCCAGCTCTTTGCCTCCCAGGTACACGGTGGGATTGCTCTTCTTGACTTCTTGTGCTAGGTGGTCATGTGACAAGTCTGGGCCAAATAATTATAGAAAGTAATATATATCACTTTAAGTCAGATCATTTAATTGCCCACCAAGACCCTACGAGAAGCTACTAAGATATCTTGGGCCAAGTGATAACACTCTCAACACTAAAAAACAAAAAGAAAATTTTGTCTTCATGAAGCCATTAATAACTCACAGACCATACACTGGGGAATATTGAATAAGATTTCTAAAAGCTCAGAGCATGAGGGAAACACTTCTAAGGAAACCCTCTCCCAAATTTGATGACATCTTGATTTTGTTTTGCAACCACAAGTTTGTAATGACAACACGCTTACATGACTGAACTGTGAGAAAATTATTTTGATTTTTTTCTTTGGAAAAAACATTGAGCTATTTTCCTTTAAGAAAATTTTAGTAGCATAATTTGGGAGAAAATGTTTATAGAATAATTGTGAAATTTTATCACATTTAAATTATATTTTTAAGCTGAAGCATTTTCTTTCCACATCAAATAAAATAACTGAATAAAATAAATTATCATCTGAAGATCTGTATCAAGTGAAACGGAAGATAATCTGGTATGTTTGGTCTTGCAAATTGAGTAAGTTATTTTGCCAATTTGGAAGTGTTCTATTTTGAATTTAGTCATCTCTTTAATTGCTTTTATTTTTTTCATACGAGTATTTATTTTTTCTCTGTTTTGGAAGGCAGAAATAAAATGATATACCAATTAATGAATAGATAAAATAAATGGTTCTCCAACCAAGGGGTGGATCACACTGATTTTTTCACCCCCAATACTCCATCCCTCAGATGAAGAAATAATGGGACATATAGTACCTTAAGTCCTGAAATAGGATGTATTGGCCTTATGTGAAGGCTCCACAGTGTCTGTGTCTCTCCTGACACAAGAATTATATTTCTTTTTTCCCAGCTGTAATAAAATGACTAATAGATATTTTCCTTACACTCTGTTAGCAAATCTTCTAATGGGAAATGTGACAGAAGAGGGCAGGGAAAAAATTTCTGCTTCCATAAAGATGATAAAAGAAACTCATAGTATTGACAGGACCTTTCTTTCTCAGTAGGCAGGGAAATGAGTTGATTTCCTGAGGGCTACAAATAGAGCTAGGGACATCTGACCTCTCACTTCTTCAAAGAACAGGTACCTAACCCGAGATTCTGGGTAATTTCACTGCCTACTTCATCTCTCAACAACAAGAGTAACAACAACAATAAAAACAATATTAATAAACAGTTGTTCTTGAGAATACTTTTGGATGGAAAGAATTCATTCCCTTTGCAGGTGAAATCTATCAACAGACCGATTCATGAGGGAAAAAAAGCCACAGCAGTACCTGTACCAGTCACCCATGTTACAGGCGACTCAACACAGGAAGAAGCTGGGAGGCCACAAGGCGAACGAAAATATACGTATGTGCGAAATGTGGAGAAAACTCAAGCATTTTGAATGGAGCTGCTGTTTCCATAACTACAGAATAACTGATCTGCTCTTGGGCATCCAGATCCCTGAATGCCCTTCAGTCTCTTGATATCTGATAGGGATTGTTCATTTAGTAATTGTGAAGACACATTTTCTGGTTAGGAGTCTTGCGCAAAAGCGTCTGTACAGAAAAGAGGACAAGAGAGTGAGCAAGTGAGAAACTGTGTTCCTTTTTGTTAAATTCTCTCACTAATTACAGGGTTTATAATATTATGTATGAAGTTTAAATATAATGTCCTTTCTGCTTCCTAAAAAACGTTCTACATTTAGAAATCTTTCATAAATTTGTATGATTTTAATGAAATGAAAATGTTTCATAGTCCAGTAATGGGGACTCATTTTGCAATCTCAACACAGTATTGATATTACTTTAAATAAAATTGTTTCTGCTGTTTGTAAAACTCAACAAATGTTACATTTTAGTGAAGCATGGTATTTTACAGCTCATTCTATTTCAACTCATTAATCAAAGGAGGTTAAATATCTGACCCAGACACCACCACTCCCCACTCCTGCTCCTTTAGCAGACTTAGTGAATTGATCGTGGAGGCCTTTCTGCCTTAGCTGAGATACAGTCTTATAATCATTCTCAAAATCTTCCATTCAAAAATTTCTAATAGATATCTGTCATGATTGTTGATTTCCTTTTCTAATTCCTCCACTAGACTACAAAATCCCTTTTAGCAGTAGTCTTGATTATTCATCTTTGTATCCCTATATGTAGTACAGTGCTCAGCAAATTAATTGCTCAGCAATTAATATATATTAAATACTATATCTGATAATAATATAAAGATATGAAGTTCACAAATGAGGAATAAGGCAAGTAATTACCTAGTCTCTTATTTTTCGTTAGAATGGTTAGTATGTGATTATACATACAATGTTTAATTGGACGTACAGAATCATACATTTAAGAAATGTGCTACTAAACAGAATTCTTTCAAAAACAGCAGCATTTTTCTAGGACATGTGCTAACTAGAAATTTTTTCATCTGTAACGACAGAGTCAGCTTCTAATTTGAAGACACGGGAGATTTTTGGAACATCTGAAATAACAATTCAACTAAATGGAAAAGGGGATGGATGATTCAGCTGGTAAAACTCCCAGAAATAACAGTTAGAAACATTAAAACATTTGTCCTCGACATTAGGCAAATACTGGTAATACGGCAACAGGGAAAGACTTCAGCAAAACTGTGAATTTTTTTTTTTAATCACTTGCTGGTGTCTTTCTGTCTCCTCTGCAGCCCAACTGAACTTCTCAAATGTGGTAGAACCCCTCTCTCATACTCATGCACCTCTCACTCAAGTTGTGAAACCCATATTCATATACCTATATTTTTGTGTGTAAGAATTACTCTCAACTACTTGCAAATTACTCTCACTACCTGCCAACAAATCGCCTGCTAAAATGTTACCTGGTAATGGCTTAAACTATATCTGAAGTTCTATAAGAACTTTCGTTTCTTGAAGCAACAGAAATGAATCATTCCCCAATGGTGAAATTTTAGTCATGAATGTCACAAGTCTCAAGATATGTCTGAAAACAGAAAACTAGTCACTTAGAACTTCTAGAGTCCACTACTCATAACTTGGCTTTGTGTGTGTCAGGGTAGTAAATACGTATACAACTTTTTGAATCCATTCATGTTCTAATATTTTTCTAAAATGATTAATATATGTGCACCTAAGATATCATAAATCAATAACTCTTTCCTAACAAATTTTATTAGCATTTTTTACTAATTATTGTCATTACAAAATTATTCTGCTTCTACAACAACCATATGCAGGGGGAAAAGGGGAGGTAAACCTACGTCAGGTTAAGGACTATCTAAGTTTGCATTTCTCTGAATTCCAGATTGAATAAAAATGGAGAAGCATTTTTAATTGTACAGTTTTTTGGGGGGGCTTTTTTTGGCTGCGTTGGGTCTTCATTGCTGTGCGCAGGCTTCCTCTAGTTGCAGCGAGTGGGGGCTACTCTTCGTCGTAGTGTGTGGGCTTCTCATTGTGGTGGCTTCTCTTGCTGCACAGCATGGGCTTCTAGGTGCACGGGCTTCAGTAGTTGCAGCATACAGGCCCTAGAGTACGTGGGCTTCAGTAGTTGCAGCATGTGGGCTCAGTAGTTGTGGTGCACAGGCTCAATAGTTGTGGCTCACAGGCTCTAGAGTGCAGGCTCAGTAGTTGCGGCACACGGGCTTAGCTGCTCTGTGGTATGTGGGATCTTCCCGGACCAGGGATCGAACCCATGTCCCCTGCATTGGCAGGAGGATTCTTAACCTCTGCACCACCAGGAAGTCCAACTGTACAGTATTATTAAAACCTGTGAATTTGAATGCTTGTGATTCAATGTCAGTCAGTTGGAAGAAGTTCTGAATGTTTATCCTTCTCCTCAGTATCACAGAGATTAATATTTTCACACAATGGAGAACTGCTTCCCATACTAAAACAGTGTAGCCTCCACAAAATTAGTTGATTCCCCAAACATTTCTGTTAGATACTATTAGGGAGTTAAAGCTCTTGGATGCTACACACCATCACAATCCGAATGCTACCTTTACACTCTGGTATGATGCCAAATATTGAAGAAGATAGGAATTTCATTTTTTTCAGGGATTCTGTGAAAAAGATAGTAAAATAATTTGACTGGCTAATTATATCTCACATTACTATGTTCTTTAGACTTTCAATTTAAAGTTTACAAAGCACTTTCATTTGAATTTTCTTTTTTATTATTAAAACAACCATATGAGCCAAGTAGAAGCTATCATCCACATTTTTTAAATGAGAGAAAAGTGTCTAGAAATGACTTGTGCAAGGTACTCCTGACTTTCATTTCAATTCAGCTGAATTTCCTTTATTTCATATGTTCACCCAGCTCATATCTCCACATCAGTGACCGTGAAAAAAGCAGCACACTGAAATAATCAGCATATTATTGCAAATATTCCCACTGATGACCAACCTTAATGGAAAACCATTTTGATTCCACCACTCCTGACAAATAAGATTATCTCAAAATAGCTACTATTCTCTTCCTTCACAACTGCTTTAAATTATATGAAACTGTGGGACTAGTTTCCAGAAGCATTGCTCAATGTCTACTTTCACTTTAACACGTAACAAGAAAAAGATTCTGCCTCTCTTTTTAAAAAAAATGGCCTAAATGGTAGACGTAACTCAAAATAACCACCAGAATTATATAACCAACCAAATGTATTTCCCTTTCACACTAAGAACACGACTTCTCTAATACAAAATCTAAAGTGTGTATATCAGCAAGACAGAAAGAGAAATCAAAGTAGGTCTCTCTCATCCATTACTCAGTGCAAGTCAAGGGTTCTAATTTTATTTATTCTTGAGCTTTCATAACACAGTTAATAGTGTCTTATAAAACTGACCTTCTATGACAAATTCTCATATATTTCAATGACTGTGCTTTGCTCAATGAAATTTGAATTAACTACTATTTTTGACATAATGCAAGCAAAATTTTGTTTCCCAAAATATTTCAAATTAATAAAAACACTTCTGACATTGTATCTGACTAAAGTGAAAGACTGACTTGCTAGAAACTGACAATAAAAAAGCACATATTTTCCCTCTGTGATTACATATTCAACATTTCCTTCAGAGATGAGCTAAATTTCACCTCATTGCTTGTAACAACAAAATATTCTTGGGTGCCACTGTATCATTTTCCAATTTAAGTCATGTCTCTTCACACCTCCTTTTTGTAGACAGGTGCATCACAGTATGTATACAAGACTAAAAACAGTGACCTTTTCAGTTGAGATAATTACCCAGATAATTAAAGTAACACAGTATAAAGTGTTTTTATGAAACACTCTGGCAGTTGAACTAGAATTCAAGTTTAAAACAGAACCACATCACAAATTTTGGGTCCAGTACTCAGGAACCAATGGCATTCCCAGTTTGCACTCTAATAGCACACAGATGAGTCTAAAATAGCAGCACACGTAATACATGCTAGGTCTGCGTGCACAACGAAATGAAAAACTGATACATTTCTCCAGAAATTCTGGAGAAATGAAAGACTGAATGCACTTTGTCCTAAATTAGCCTGACTCATTTAGTGCTTCAAATCTTTATTGGGTATATTTTGGACAGAAATAATGCATAATAGTATTTATAATGCTTCCAATATTTAGAAAGGCAGTAAGCACACTAAAGGGCCAAGAGTTGAACTGTCTGTTGAGATTTTACATATTTTAAACTAGTGGAGACTTTTATGATAACAATAATGCACATTTCTATAAACTTTATAGTTTCTAAGTATGTTCAACAATTACATCTCATTTGAGCCTCAAAGCCATTCTATGAGATTGGGCAGAAAATCACTATCATCCCCATCTATAAATGATGAGCTAGACTGAATTCATCCATGATTTCTCAGTTCTCTTAGAATATTTCCCAGGCTTACCCACTTGGAAGGATATATACTTTCAAGCTTGGTTTTCAAAGTGGCCACATTTATTAGGATGCCTTATTTAGAGCCTCTCCTCTACCCTCTACCACACTCTCATAGTACATTTCTCTCTTTTGTTTTTTTCTATACTATAAATGCTTCTAATATTGGATTTAAGACATTCTACTGTTTTTCTTGCATGTTTGAATGTTTACATATCTGCTGAATTGAAATTCCCTTGAGGGCATAATTTAACTCATTTAGCAAGTATTCTTGTGCCCATATTTTCCAGATACTATGCTAGCAGCTGAAGATACAGGAAATCTATGGTTTCTGCCCTTCTGGAGCTTAATATATAGTTGGGAAGGCAGAGTTTAAGAAAATTACAAAAGTGATGAATGTTACAAAGCAAAAGCATGTGAGGCTATTTCAGCATATTACAGTTGGAACTAATATTACCTGAAAGATTCGTTAATTCCACCCCAGGGTATCTTAAGTTAAAGTCAAAGAAGTCATAGCAACAAAATGTGATGGATGAATTGGGGTTGGCCAAAGGAACAGAGTTCTAGGAAAAGTGAACAACACTTGTAAAGGCCTTAAAACAGTATATGTGACAAACATAAAGAAGTTCAGACTAGTTAAAAATTAATGAGCAAGGGACTTCCCTGGTGGCCTGATGGTTAAGAATCCACCTGCCAATGCAGGGGACGCGGGTTCGATCCGTGGTCCGGGAAGGTCCCACATGCCGAGAAGCACCTAAGCCCGTGTGCCACAACTACTGAGCCTGCGCTCTAGAGCCCGTGAGCCACAAATACTGAGCCTCCGTACCACAACTAATGAAGCCCATGTGCCTAGAGCCTGTGCTCTGCAACAAGAGAAGCCACCGCAAGAGAAGCCCACGCACCACAACGAGGAGTAGCCCCCGCTCACCACAACTAGAGAAAGCCCGCGTGCAGCAACAAAGACCCAACGCTGCCAAAATAAATAAATTTATTAAAATAATAATAATAATGAGCAAGCAGTTTTCCAGGCTGACATGGTAAAAGAATCAGATTTCAAAGGACCTTGAATTTTGGAATTTGTCCTTATGATACTGAAACACCATAGAAATATTTTCAGCAGGTAAATGATATGGTAATATTTGCTCTTCAAAAATGTCACTTTTGAGGCCCTAGGAAGATAAGCAAGGGAGAATTTTTAAACCTAGTAATGACTCTACTATAAAAATGCAAATGAGAAATGACTGATGTTGGCTTGGACTAGGATGGTGATAGAGAGGACTGAGTGAAGGAATATTAGAATTCAAATCACATTCCAAGAAGTAGAACCAGTAGAACTTGGTTACTGTTAGCTATGGAGAATGAAAGTGGAGAAGTCAAGGATACCTCTTGGATTTCTGAATTGAGCAACAGGAAACAAGAGAGAAGGAGGAGACTTGAAGGGGAAATGAACATACTGAGCTTGAGGAACTCACAAGATATCTCTATAGAGATGTCATGTAGATTTTGGGGCATAAGGGTACATAGTTTGGAAATTTGGGATATGAGTCTAGTTATCAACATATAGCCAAGGAGGCATATAAACACATGCAAAACAGGAACATAGATTGGGCAATGATGGGGCATTAAGAAATTCTAATGTTTTAATATTAAAATAGAGTCCTGGACATTTCAAATTTGATCTTATATTTTAGCGTTAAACTGACATCTCCATGTCAAAAGCATCAGAATTATATTGATCTGCTGCAAGGTACTAACCAAAAAGCATTCACAAAATTATATATCTTACCCCTAACACACACGCGCACACACATACACCCACACATACTTTGTCAATCTCTTTTTAACTGTCTTGACTTAATAATACTGCCTATCCAAATAGAACTCATTACACCGTACGTTAGAACTTCAGGGTGTCTGTTAAAATACCATCTTAAGGGCTTCCCTGGTGGCGCAGTGGTTGAGAGTCCGCCTGCCGAGGCAGGGGTCACGGGTTCGTGCCCCCCTCCGGGAAGATCCCACATGCCGCGGAACGGCTAGGCCCGTGAGTCATGGCTGCTGAGCCTGTGCTCCGCAATGGGAGAGGCCACAACAGTGAGAGGCCCGCAAAAAAAAATACCATCTTAAAAAAACACACAGTATAATACTGAAAACAATTCTCTTGGAATAAAAATGATTTTTTAGAGAATGAACTTAACAAACTCTTTCTTTAACCTGAGGAGAAAGTATAGATAAAGAGAAATAATCTTTACATATATGAATATTCATTGTCATCTATTTTATCTAGACATAGATAGCCAAGCAATTAAGTGATTCTAAGAGAGTATAAATGAATAATTTCAAAAAAGACAGTTTTGGTATTTCAGAATATAGAACTCTGAAGTAATACAACCAATAGAGGACACCTAGTGGTCTTCAGCAGAATCAATATTTGCCTGAAAAAAATATTACACAACTCACACACACACAATAATGTTTTTGTTAGTCAGTGTGCTAATCTGAGAAAGATGACATCGTGAATACTCATATGTATAAATATTATAGGCACACATCAACTTGAATACTTCAAATAATTTCCATATGTCTAATTTCCTTTGAACTTCACAACTGTTCTATTAAGGTTGTAGGCATAAAAAAGTCACTTTAAGCGTTTTTCCCTAGATTAAATAGAAAATAAAAGGCACAATTTGAATAAACATCTATAAGTGCTAATTTCTAGCACAGGATCCATTTTACACCATCACATTTCTGGTGGTGTGAAATACAAAACTCAAATATAATTGTATCAATAATATAATATAATTATATTAACACATTAATATATTATTCTATTAATGATTATTAATTATATCAAATATAATCAATATTTAAATTTTATAATATTACAAAAAATACTTCATATAAGGCCTTATCATATTTTATTATTTGATACAAATATTTCAATGGCAAGAATACTTGGCAAAGATAAACCTCCCTTTAGATATCTAAAAAGTATCCTGCCTGACACTAGCTATATATAAAAAATGCAAATGTGTGATGAATCTCTTAACTGATATTATTAGTTCCATCCTCAGTTGTTTCCAATCCTGTTAACTCCGCAGTATTCTAAAATGCAAATCCCTCAGCTAATATGCCTCAATGACACCTTACTGAGTGAGTCCATCATTAGCACAACTTCTTGTCTATACCTCCAAACTCACTGCCTTTGCAACCTAGGCTCTAGAGATGCAGAACCGTGCTGGGCTGCTTAGCTTCATGTCTTACTGACTGGACTCTTCTGCCCCCTTTTATTCACCTTAGTAATCCAGACTCCAGCTTCAAAATTCAGTTCGAGTATCTCTGAGGCTTTCTTCTCCTGCAAAAAGGGCTGTGTTGTTCACTCCCTCTTTTATGCCATCACTTACCGCACCATCGCTGATTATTTGTTCACATGTCTGTTTTTCCTGCAAAGCTGAGATACGCTTTGTATTCTCATGTTTAGCATCTGCATATAGAAATTATTCAGTAAATGCTTGGGGGCGAAGAATAAATATACCTTTGCAATTATTTAATGGATTTAGAACACGGAGCATTGCCATGTAGTAAGCAGATGGGTATACTCAGATAGCCTATTGTGTTTAGAACTCTATACTAGTGTACAAGGATATTCAAGGGCAAAAAGTTGACCCTGACTCTTCCCTACAGACATTTATGCCCAGGAAAAGAAAAGGAAATGCATATATAAGTAAGTATTCACAACCCAGCTATGGGCATGAACAAATGCACGCAGAGACAGTAGAATTGTTCAGAGTAAAAGTATTGACCATTATAATGCAGTCCATCAATGCAGAATATTTTCTGGAGATGAGTTTGAGCATAAATTTTAAATGAATAATAGAAAAAGAAAGGCTTTCCAAATCTGAGGTGTGGCACATGCAAAATTATCAGAAGCAGAAAAAAAAAAAGTCATTCTCTGCCAGAAGCATTATAAAACTAAAAAACAAACAGAAAATAGCTGTTGGGCGCAAATATGAAGTGACAATGGTGAGACAGGGGAACGGTTTGCTGGAGAGCCTTGAAGGCACAGCAAAGAAACACAGATTTGATGTGATAGGCAATAGGGAACCTCCTTAAGTTCTAGCAGAGGGCAGGTTTAGGAAAACACTGGTGTTTGCTTATGGCAAGTCTTAGAATTCTATGTGTTTTCTACAAAATGGAAGTAGTTATAATATGTATTGCAATTTATAGCAAGAGCTAGTTTCTAATCTAAACCAATTAGAATGCTAAAATTAACCAAAGACAGAAACTGCAGTCTGTATTAGCTCCCTGTAGAATACATTTCCTTATTAATGTTCTGTTGTTAAACATAATTTGTACATAAATCTGCCTCTAAGCCAAGATAAAAATCTAATACTGATTGCTAGAAGGGCATTGCAATGTTCCAGACACATTATTCATCTGAAATTGCTATAGACATATTTTAAGATCAGAGCCACAGCCCTCTTCCTTGCCTCAAAATAAGCAAGTTATTTGTGAGAGGGCTAAAATCTATACAAGGAAAGTTGAGGGGATAGTAAATGAAGAATGAAAAATAAAATATTATAGGTATGTATTCCAAAGCCATAGTTATTATAGGAGTTTCATGTGTTTGCCATCCATTTTTAACACTGCCCATGAAGAATTTCCACTTTCTGTGACATTGAATCCTACAAATAGATAACCATTACAGAGTAATACTTCTCTTTTCAATTACTATTTCCAAAATATCTAATAATTTCAAGGATCATCTGCCTTTGATAAAATGACAGGGATCAGCAGCTATAGCATTCAGTGTTCCTGGAACTCTTCACCTTTAAATAATCTCCTATTTACTAAGCTCTTAATCTACCCTTTATTTCTTCAGTGGCTGGTGATTGTCAAAAATTGTAAATAATATTCCATTTAATTTCTGAGGATTTCCTCACCATATGTCTCTTTTAGGAGGATCACAGAGAACGGGTTCTCTGTGATAGGTTACAAAAGAGCACTCTGGCCCAGGTCACTGACTTCACTTGAAATACAACAATAACAACAACGTTGAATTAAGGGAATGATTTTTTTAAGCCAAAATACAAGAGTGGGAGAGATTCACCTCTGTTTTCGGGCGTTTACAGGAAAAGGAATTTTTTGACCTGATTTATCTAAACAATTGCCACAGATTTTCACCTCACCTGGCCATACATGTAAAGTTTTAGTACAGTGTCAGAGAGCCCTAATTGTGCATCCTAAAGCCATTGATCTTATCATTGCCTCACGAAACCAACTTCCCCCCTGACTTCTTAACACCATGTGTTTCATAAATCAGTTGGCCAAATCAGTTCTTTCCTTCTATATTAACCACTACATTCAACTTTAGCAAGGATAGTAACATAAGGGCTAAATTTTAAAGTTTCTGTATTTCATTCACAATATTTCTCTAATTTATCTGGCTTTGGCACTTCCGGTTGTTTATCAGTTGAACTAATCCAGATCGGAAAAAAAAAATGTCTCATTGAAGATGGAAGCAGTTTCCTATAGAAGGCAGCCACTTTCCTTGGGAATGATTCATTTAAAACGGTGGCAGCTCCCAGACTTCACACATTACTTCCCCAAATTTGCTGAATTTAGCATTAGCCAGCTTGGTACTAAAACACTCAGAACTCAAAGACATGTGGGTGAACCCACATCTTCCTCTGTACTCTTATTCTAAATGCTCATAGAGCAACCTGATTATTTGTTGTGTTTCTACTTGTAAACACATCCTGGTGGCATTTATAAAACCCAGGTAGAGCTTTACCAATTTGGAACCATTCAAGTTTCTTTGTGACTTTGGTTTCAATCACGTAGGTGATGAAATAGTGAATCCGTATTAAATTTGGGTTAATTACTACTGTATTTTTTCTCTGCTTAGCAGTGTTACTAACAGACATTAAATATCCATGATATATGTGATATTATATGGGGATATCATATAATCAGAAAACATTCTTCATGAAGTGAGCTTATGATTCATTTATTATCAAGGTCATTTATTTATAAGAAAGATCTTGCCAACTCACAACTCTAGCTTGAATGGGTTTGGTTACCAAATGTCTGTAAGTGCATATTAAATTGCATTTTACAGTAATGATGGCAGTGAGCTGATGCTCCTGAATTATATCCTGGCATCTTTGAAACACCATCAAGTTACACAGACCTAGGTGTCTGTGACCACTGCCAGGAACTAGAGGACAACGGTATTAAGCAGTGTGCTCTTCTATGACTGTACAGCCTGCCATTTTATCTGGTAGAATGCCATCTGTTCATCCTTCTGCCATTCTCTAGGGTAACTGGGTTCAAACTACAAGACACTGAAAATAGTCACATTGCCCACTGTATTTATAATTGACTGAGTATTTATATCAGTGACTTTTCTTCTCACAGGCTACTCATTACAATATTTTTTGTGACCATGTTTTAAGAAGCAAATATTCAGATTTTATGTTGCTTGGACCACAAAGTTCAGTTAAGAAAAATTTCCTACAATTTTTGATTATATATATAAAATGGTGTAATATTAAGGTATTTCTCATTAAAAGAATATACATGTTATGGTGAGAAGCTATATGGTTATGTGGTTAAGAGCTTTGCCAAGGTCAGGTCAGGTTGTCAAGGTCAGGTTGCCAAGGTCAGAATCCCAGCTCCACCTATTACTAACCCTGTGAATCTGGGCAAGTTAACCAGAGTTATTAGGAAGATTCAATGAACTAATCCATGTAAAGAATCAAACATATTACTTGACATATAATAAGCCATCAATAAATATTAGCTATTTTTTTCAATTATCACCTTGTTTTGATATTAACATTAGCATAATAATGTTTGAAAACCAAACATTTTTTACATGTTAGATGGAATGTGCTATATAGAGACACATTATAAGATGAATCCAATTTCTCAAATGTGCTTCATCTTATTTTAAATATAATCCATATCCATATTTTAAGAATGATCCATTTTTATGTCTTTTTAGCAGTGTCTTATGCAGTGTCTTATTATTGTATGTCATTTCCTGAAATCCTAGGAACCAAAATGTCATCAACAAGCACACACAAAACATTGTTACAGTCTCACAGAAAGCAGAGCTAATGTTCACCGAAGTTCCATTTTATGACTTGTTTAAACCTAAATTCCAAAATATAATTCATCCTAAAAAGCATTTCTGTAGCTAGTAAAGTGGCGATTCATTTCTAGCCAATGTATGGTTTTCTTTAGTGCAGGTTTAGGCACTCTGGAGGCCTCTTTGACCCTCATTTTTATGCAGACAATAAAGTTCAAGTTATAATTAATTTTTTTAAGATACATTTAGAAGGAAAAGAAAATCAAAAAGTTAACATGCAGACTCTGAAATTAGGGACATAACCTCCTTTGCTTGGTGATGGTACATTTAACTCAGATCTTTGGAAACTCCAGTTGGCTGAGCCCTTTCAGGTCCCACCAATTGCCTAAGAACAACAGATGCCCTATTCAGCAAAATATTGGCCAGATTCACTGTATTTATTCACTGTAGTATTTGTGTTTTTTATGTAATAATTTCCCTCCGGGGTATGCTGTTTTTCAGTATTATGAAATGAACTAGTAGAGAGAACCTATAATAAATAATTATAGGCAAAGAATAAGAATGAGCAAAATTATTATACTAAAACCCATCTTTACACATACAACTTGGAAATACTAAAAAAAAAATCTGTTTTCTTCAAACACAAATTCTCTGAAATTTCAATATTAGAGGAAACATATTCCACATTATTTCACAGAGCTAATGATACAAACTAGTTTAGCAATCAGACCCTACAGCTTTGTCAAAGATGGTACTTGATGTGTTAGATAAAACAAACTAATATTAGATATTAAATAAAAACAATCTCCCATGGTGGAAGAGGGGCTGCACTGGTTAAGATAAAAATTTGTTGATTAAAGTAGATTTGCTTTAAAAAAAAAACTAGTATGGAATCTAAAAGAAAAAAAAAATGGTTCTGATGAACCTAGGGGCAGGACAGGAATAAAGGCGCAGACGCAGACGTAGAGAATGGACTTGAGGACACGGGGAGGGGGAAGTGTAAGCTGGGATGAAGTGAGAGAGTGGCATGGACATATATACACTACCAAACGTAAAATAGATAGCTAGTGGGAAGCAGCTGCATAGCACAGGGAGATCAGCTCTGTGCTTTGTGACCACCTAGAGGGGTGGGATAGGGAGGGTGGGAGGGAGACGCAAGAGGGAGGAGATATGGGGATATATGTATATGTATAGCTGATCCACTTTGTTATAAAGCAGAAGCTAACACACCATTGTAAAGCAGTTATACTCCAATAAAGACGTTTAAAAAAAAGACTGAATTGGCATAAGACAAACATTTTACAATCACTAATTTTTTCACTTCACTCACATCCAGTATTTGACAATATCTTTTGAGGATACAAATATACCACTTACATACCAAAAAAAAAAAAAAATGAAATTTTTCTTTTTGAATTTCATAAAACTCATTATACATAGCACAGTTGCTCATTTTGAAAGTTATAGCTTAAATCACATGATATAGGAGCTTTAAAAATGTAAAAGATATGTCTTACCTCTTCCCACTGATGTATGTATCTAATTAACCTTGAAAGTCGTAATAAACGCAAGAGACTGAGAATTTTTGTAAACCTCACAATGCGAAGTGCCCTGGCTGTCTTGTAAACTTCTGAATCCATTCCTTTTTCTACAATGAGAAAGATATAATCCACTGGGATTGATGAGATGAAGTCAACCACAAACCAGCTTTTTAAATAATTCATCTTGATCACTTTAGGGTCCAGGATGATTTCAGAACTATCTTCATTGACAGTCCCAGTCCTGAAATTCATGATCAAGTCCAAAAGGAAAACTGTATCTGAAGCCACATTGAAAATAATCCATGGTGTTGTTGTCTGTTCTGTAAAGAATGTGATTCCAACTGGTATGATGACCAGATTTCCAACCATCATTATAAGCATTATTAAATCCCAATAAAACCTACAATAAATAAAAAAAATCAGATTTTAAGATGTAGACAATGACCAGCCTGTTCTCCCTGCCCCCCACCACCATAAAAATTATTACTGACTTATGGTTAAATAAATGACTAGAAGAACAGAATGTCAGTTTGGTAAATAAGATAGCTCCTTCAGTAGCCATAAAGTTAAATCTAAGTAAAATTAATATATTCCTAAAGCAAGGCATTGTGATTATAGAATTCTAAAAATTACTTTCTATAAAATGTTATAGAAATAAATTCATGAACACCCATACCCCCATTTATCTGATAAAGAAGCAAAAATAAACTCTCCTATAGTTAATATACAATATGGATGAAAACAAGGGAGAAGATCCAGAAGATCTATCTTTAAAAAAGCTACCTTTGAGAAGACTCTTTGGAGGTGTTTTCAAGTACTTTATATGTAAAATTACCAATCATAGATTAGAATAAACAGTAATAAATAGGGCACATGAAAAATATTGGTACTGCAGATTTATCTCTAGAACTACAGATTAGGTCAACCATAAATTCTAGAACCTCCATAGCTTCACAGCACTCCAAATATTTATGCTTTATTCTTCTTAATTTGAAATGAGAAAACTAATTTTGTTCTGAGGCTGAAAATACTTGAACTGACTCTAGGTTTGAAACTAGAATCTAGCTAAAATTTGTACTTTTGTCACTGCTTCATTGAACAACTTTAAATATATTGCCACTATTTTTCCAAACAATACTTTCCTTAAAATTTCTGATTTAATTTTCAACACAGCTATGATTACTAACTACCTTTTGAAACACTCTTATCCCACCTTATATTAAAATTAGGAAATTTATTCCAGGTTAATATAGCATTAATATATAGTTAATATTTATTAATATAGAATAAATTCATCAGAGATTATTGTATTATTCTCATTTGGTTTCTTTCAAAGTCTATTGACACTGTATTTAGACTAGATAATAGACTATACTTGTTACAGTATATACTTATAAAAATAAAGAAACAAATCAACTAATACAACTCTATAGTCATAAAATAGTCTCTGGAAACATGAGCTACTTCATTCTAGTCGAAGGTGTACTCTCTTAGCAGTTGTGTTACAAACATGGTATAAACTTTCATGACATTTCTGTTAACCAAGATATTATTTTACATTAATTCTCCTACTTAGACTATTTGGGCTACATTTTGGTAAGGTATACATTTGCATGAACCTTTCAAAGTTATTATCATTCCTAATTATGAGTGACTCCTGGGTTAAAAGTAGTAGTACAAGAAAGAACTATAACAGTCCCACTCTGCCCTGTTTTCTACCCCCCACCCCAGGATTATATAAAAGATAAATGCTTGTCATTTTGAAGATTTCACCAGTCTTTCCGTCAAAACTTACCTATAGAGTTATGGACAAGTATACAAATACCCATGACAATCATACATCATGCCCTGGCAATTTCAATGAAATTTTTTCTCTTTTTTTTCTCCTCTCCTAATGGAAATGCAAAATGTGCCATTTAATACACTAAGGACAGAGGAGAGATGTAGGGCAGATGCAATATTGTAATAGCTGTTTCAGAAAAAAGTGACATCACTGAACTCTAAAATGAAATTGTGTGTGCCCTGAGGATTTTCACTTTACTGGACACTCTTATCAGTCTCTTCTCTGCCCTCCTCTCTGCTTTCTCCTGAAAGGCTGCTGTTCCCTTGGGTGTTACACATAGCCCTTTTATCTTCTATTCTACACATGCTCTTTGGGCAATATTATACACTCATCCATGTCTTTAATGATTAATTCATAATTGATGACTACAAAAGCATTATCTCCAGTCCATTCCTGTATTCTAAGCCTCCTAATCCTTATAATAGCAGTCTATTAAATCTGTCCCCTTGCATATCTCACACTCATGTCAAACAGCATGCCCAAGCTCAATCTCATCACCTTCCCTCCCACAGACATCCACCAGATATTCCCTGTGTCAGAGAATGGAACAACGCTCTACCTGATTTGCAAGCCAGAAACCTTGGAACCATCCTAGATAACCCCTGGCCTGAAATCTACTTAATCTCATTATTCAATCAATTACCGAGGCTTTTTGGTTCTAACATGTAGATGTAAGTTGTATTCATCCATTTGTCCTTTATCATTCCCACTGCAGCTGTCTTCAACCAGAAATTCTCAACAGTTGCTTAATTTAGAGACAAGTTACTTAAATTCTCTAATCCTAAATTTTTTCATTTGTAAAATAAAGATTATTACAGAACCAAATGTGTAGGGTTTTACAGATTAAAAAAAAAAAAAACACTGTATGAAAATCACAGCTCCTAGCATAGAACAAGCTGTGGCACACGATGCTGGTAGCATACTTAGTATTCCTCTACCTTTCCTTGCTTACCAAAAGAAATCCAATTTGGGGAAAGCAGTCAGGAGCCCTTTGAAAAATACTCACTTTTACATACATGCGTGTATTTCTGTTACTAAGATAGAAGCTATTTTTAAGGAAAACTCACACTCTATCCTTCTTAGTCAACAGAAATGAAAAGGATAAGGTGCCACTCTTTATTTTAGCAATAATGTTTGCCACACCGAAGCTTTTTATGTGGTGCTTACTATGGATTGAAGCCATTAGATATTTAAGTATCAATATGAAGCTCAATTAAACCTTATAATTTCCTTTTAAAGTATCATTGACCATATTTTGCAGTCATAAACACAATTCTATAGACTTTGCATAATATAACACTTTCTTTGGTTAACATGGATTCATTCCTTAGCTAGCCAAGGAAAATACAGTTATCACCCACTCTAGAAGTTGCTTTAAAAAACAGCAATGAATATGTTCCTGAAAACTGACCTCATGAGACTCTCATGCCTCCCTGCCCACGAGTTTCTCTTAGCTTTTTGCTCTGAAAATTTCTCTTGGATACTCAGGCCCTCCCTTTTCCTTAACTCTCAATCTCTATGTCTTGTACATTTTATTACAGAATCGTCTTTCCTACCCACTCCCTCTTTGCATTCCCATTGTTATCTCTCTAGTTTGGGCAGAGCTAGCTCTTGCTTGGAATATCTCAAAAAGTCTCCTGTCTATGGAATCTGATCAATTCTACCTGCCAGTACCAGAGCGACCATCTAACGTGTAACTTACCAGGTCAAAACCATCATGGACCCTCTCAATTAAGTAAAAACATCAAGACATTCCCTGATATAGCCTCCTCCTCCCTTCCCCGTCTCTTCTTTAACCCTTTATGGCAAGTACCTCATAGCTCAAGCAAGAGTACTCGCTCTTACCTTGCCATCATGCACACCTAGGTACACATACAGGAGATATGGTTACTTCCATTCTACCTGTTCCTTTTCGTATCAGCGTTGTACCTGTCCTTCAAGTCCCATTCTGGCAATGAATTTCTTAGTTTTTTTTTTTTTTACAACTTCCAGAGCAACATTTATTTTCAGTATGCTTCTTATTTCACTTTTGCTTTTGTTACTAACTATTTGCCTTTGCTTCCTCCTTGGATTTAAGTTCTTTGAAGTTCAAAACTATATTGTCTTCTGTTTAACTTCTGCATAATGTAGACAGTATCCAGGACAGCAAGTGCTAAGAAGATACATTAATTAAATTTTAAGTGGAAACATACACTTCATGAGGATATTTAAAGAAATCCTTTTTTAATAAGTCAAAGGCCATTAATGCGGTAAATACTTTCCCAATATACCTTTTATATAACTCTAGATTTTTATTCATTGAGGGCTTTTATAATATAGAATACATTAAAATAAATAGGAAACAAAGAGATTAAAAATATGTTCTGAGGTCAGACCGCCTGCAGACTAAACAATTTTGGATTTACACCTGGTTTTGAATGTTACAAAAATCCCCTCTTATTCATATTGCTCTAGGGAGACCGTATTTGTCAAAGATCTTGATTGCACTTTGAAGGCAGCCTAGGGTTCAAATCCTAGTTCCACTAGCTGTATGGTTTGGAGCAGGGTATTTAACTGCTGTGAATTTCAATTTTCTCCTACTACTCTCAGAGCTTCTCTTCCAGGAGGACTGCATACAATGATGTGTGCAAAGCATATAGAACCTGTGATATAGAAGGACAACTTTGTCTGTAAAACCAACACTCACTGCAAAGCCAAGTCTTGACAATTACATAGAATAATAACCTAGGTAATCATTTTTACTTTATACTAAAAGTAGATAGAATATACAAAATAAAATGGTATTTCAGTCATAATTAATAGATCACTAAAACTATGGTCACTTTAATTACTAATAAATAATTTTCACAAATTATTTTTATGTTAAGAATTCATTTCTCCCATAAGTTTTTAGAAGAGAAAAAGTGGCATTGCAAAGATTAGTCCATGATCTTAACTGTGAAGAATTCAGAATTCAGTCATGCTCCTTTCTTTTTACCCACTTGGATCTTTCTCAGGCTTGTGGTGAATAAAGACCACACTTCTGTCCTAACAAGAATTTCACACTCTTTCAGGTTCTCCTGCCCCCTTATGACATCTGCTCTAGTTGAAATAATCTGATGTCAGACGTTTCTACCCCAAAGCCTTAAAGAGATTAAAACAATTCCCATATTTCACTACTGAAGATGCTTATCTTTAAATTTTTGTCTCTAAATATTGAGTAAAAGGTTCTCTTCTCCCCTCTCTCTGATGAAGTAAATATTTGTCATTAAATGGAATGGAGGAAGGGACTTCTGGTCAAACCCTGAAATGGGACCAGATTTATACATGGCTACTCTTTTGCCTGTTGTTGAAATCAACTGATGCGACAAACCTGTCCCACTATTCACACTTGAGTCACTCCTAACAATTATGTCTTTAGATGTCAAACATAAATTGGGCATACACTTGTAAACCAACTTATTTATCAATCTAAACAAATAAATAAACAAATGTCCAGCTGGATTTACTTTTTATAAAACACATAGTCCTTGCAATTATATTTTAAATTTTATTTAAAACTGATTCAATTTTCAAAAGTCCAATTAACAGCCTGATTATTAGGCACATATCTCTTGAATAATAACAAGAAGTGTCTTCTCTTAAATGCTAGGTCCTCTTCCTAGTACTGTCAGTGGCAATTCACCCCACCAAGCCTCAGCAGCCAACACCTGAGCTTTGATCTAATGGGTTCTCAGACATCCTTTGTCACCTTGCAAACATCATTATTTAGAATATTCACACTGGGGTTGACGTTCTGTAGGACATATGCCTATCCTAAGCCTTGCGAAGAAGTTTTCTAGGTCAGGTCTGTTATTTAGTCTAATGCCTTGCTATCTCGCAAGGACAAATTCATTGTCTATGGTGGGTGGGGAGTGAAGAGATCAGAAAACACAGACAACTTAAATATGGGTTTTGTTTTTGTTTTTGTTTTTTTGCGGTACGCGGGCCTCTCACTGTTGTGGCCTCTCCCGTTGCGGAGCACAGGCTCCGGACGCGCAGGCTCAGCGGCCATGGCTCACGGGCCCAGCCGCTCCGCGGCATATGGGATCCTCCCGGACTGGGGCACGAACCCGTGCCCCCATGCATCGGTAGGTGGACTCTCAACCACTGTGCCACCAGGGAAGCCCTAGCTTTCTTAATAAAGATCCCAGTTGTAGGAAAGTTTAGCCTAACTTATGGATAAAACTAACTTAAACCATATTTGAAGACAAATGATTTCTGGTAAATAGCAATTTACCCAGTAAGAACTTGAGATGGGTGGGAGGTACATTATGTTTTAGCTGATCTTATTTATTAAAATGAGCTAATGGGACAGAAATTTAATCCCTACGAAGGTATTAAGATCTGCACCAGTACAGGAAAAAGTAAACATGTTTTTTCTACTTCCCCCTTCTCTGAAACTGAACTTTTTTCTTTGTGTGTTAATCTTCTAAGTGCCAATATTAACAGCCTTATATTGGTCCATGAACTCTTGTTTGTGGCACTTTACAACTTTGTTCACTCCTCCTACTTGAAACTCTCCCAAATCTTCAGTTTCTACGATTCTGCACTTTCATAGTTTCTCACTCATATTTATATATTAGCAGAAATTAATTTTCCTCAAGCTTTACCTGACTTCTCTTCTTCCACCATTCAAGTTGACATTCTACATTACTATCTCATCCCACTTTTCAGCCCTCTATTCACTCGCTCATTGGTCTCGTCAGTCGTCACAGGCTAAACTGATACGGTAATGTAAATTGTTCTCAACTCTATCACTGGCCTTAACCTCTGAGATGGAGTCACGCATTTCTCACTACATCCTGCATAGTTAGTGCCCTCTAAGTGTTCCAGTGGAATAGCCATCTCAACAGGCTGAAATCCAAACCAATGAACCTTACGGCCCCCAAATAATTCTCCTGATATTTGTATGTCTGTTTACTGTAGCATAGCTTCTTCCTTTTTTTATTTTCGTTAGCCAGCCACTAGGCATAAAATTTTAAAATTATCCCTGATTCCTCTGTTGGCCCAGCTCTGACCTTCGATCCTTTGCCCAGCCTTACATTCCTTCTAATACAATAGAAGCTTTTCATTTTGTTCCATTGCCATCATCTTCTATGAAGATTTTATTACATCATTATTCTGCTTACTAATTTTCCTGTTTCTACCTGCCCCAGGAAATCACTTCCTATTTACATCCAGCAGACTTTTCCTATTGCTTGCAAAATGAAGTGTAATCATTCAAAATCCTCTAGAGTATGTCCCAATTCTATATCTCAAAGCTTAACTTTTTGTACATGCATGATCCTCAGCTAAATTAAAAAAGACCCTGTTTTTCAGACTTTTCATCTTTGTCATTGCCCAACAGATGTCTGGGATTTCCTTTCCTAAAACCCAAACTCAACCTCTACACTTCCTAACATTATTTCAATCGTCAACTTAAATGCCAGTTTCTTCACAGTACCCTCTTTTATCCCATCCCCAGATCAGTTGGAGTTTATCTCCTCCTTGCCCCAATTCCTATTTCAATCTCTCTCTGCGATTTCCAGCATTTGAGGGTACCAACTAGTGAACACTGAGTAACTCACCATAATGAAGTATCGGTAATAATTTGATAAAGACCATTTAATAAACGTTGTCTGAAAACACTGCTTTTGTGCTCATTCCAAGCCAAACTCTATGCCAATTTTCTTTACACTTAAATTGCCTAGCAAATAGTATACATGTGTCTGATTTCCCAGTGATCAAATTCCAAATTAATCACATTTATGTTAATGAGGTTTTATTACAATATTATAAGATTTTAATTAAAACACATATGATCATTTGTTTTTTTGGATGGTTTGGAAATTAAATAGGTACAAGCCTTTTTTTACTTCTTCTTGAGTGGTATGGCATATCTTTAAACTATGCTAAATTCTTGCTTTAGACAACAGGAAGAAAGATGTCATTCAAGGGTACTTTCATTATGTCATTCAAATTTACTTCAAATGAAGCCCACAACTTTCATTCCTTTGAACCAAAACATCCACTTATCCATAAATGTCCCACACGAAATACATTTCTATAAGTCTATAGCTTTTTTAAAAAATAAATTTATTTATTTTATTTATTTTTGGCCGCATTGGGTCTTCGTTGCTGCGCACGGGCTTTCTCTAGTTGCAGCGAGCGGGGGCTACTCTTCGTTGTGGTGCGCGGGCTTCTCAGCGGTTGCTTCTCTTGTTACGGAGCACGGGCTCTAGGCGTGCGGGCTTCGGTAGTTGTGGCTCCTGGGCTCTAGAGCGCAGGCTCAGTAGTTGTGCTGCATGGGCTTAGTTGCTCCTTGGCATGTGGGATCTTCCTGGACCAGGGCTCGAACCCCTATCCCCTGCATTGGCAGGCAGATTCTTAACCACGGCGCCACAAGGAAAGTCCCAGTCTATAGCTTTAATCAGAAGTTACAGAATGAAGCAGAACTCCCTGAGAATTAAGCAGGTCTATGCTGCGGTACTCTCCTTATGATGACATATAGATTTTCCATAAAAATAAAAGTCCTAAATGTATAAAAGGTGAGTAGAAAATGTGTAAAATAGCTCCTAGTGTTTAAATTTAGAGTTCTTAAAAAAGTCCAACGTAAACCTACTCCTTAGCTTCTTAGTATTTTTTTTTTAATTTATCACTGAGTGATTTTTAAAACTTTTATTCTCTCCTTTGACAGTCAGCACTTTAATCCTTTAAGGAAAGCAGAAATATTGTCAGAAGTCATGTCAACCAAAATGTGTCCTAGTACCGTTCACTCCAGTATAAAATTCAGTAAGTTGAGTCTATTTTTTAACTGTTTCCAGAGACAGACTAAAGGACATTAGGTGATCACACTGACAGACAGTCCCATGACATAGACAATGAACACACCTTTATTTTGAAGCTCAGTTAAATGACTGTCAGTTGATAAGGGCTTTATATTTGTTGATACACTTTCATCCAACCACTTTGAAATTTTGAAAAGGAAGGTGACTGATTCTTTCTTGTCTAAATACTTAGCTAACTTAACGTGTATTCAGGTTTGGAAGTTTCAATTTCAGAGTAATTCTTCTCTCATAAGCTTCCCACCACATGGCTTATTTTCAAATCATCCATTTTATCTTCCTGTGGCTGATAATACATGTCCCTTGTGTTGCTTGTTACTCTACAGATCTCAATAAATCCTTATCCTCTTTGTCCTTTCTAAGCTGCCGATGCCATGTAGATCTTTTGCGTTATTGCTCCAGTTTGAGGATGCGAGGGAAGGTTCAGAATCAATGTCCAAACACATTATTGTGTCTGGAAGTCTACAAAATGTCTGCATTTTACAGAAGTTTTGGAATGTGCCAATGATTCTCATTTTTATATATAATAATACCTCATTGAATTTTGAAAAGAAAAGCAGCATCAAGGCAATGAAGTGTAAGTAATATTTATTAGATAATAGGCATTTTGTAAACATTGTTTCATTTGATATTCAAAACAACCAAAGAGGTAGGCAGCATAACCTAAATTTAACAAGAGGAAACTGAATCTCATCCAGCAAAAGACTTTTCTTAAATTCTTGTAGACAGGAAATGAGAAAAATTGCTTTGAACCCACGACCAATTCCCATGCTTACACTCCTTCTACACTATTCAATGCGTGAATAAATGATTCAAGGATTTTAAGAGTAGCATTAAAAAACAACAACAACAACTTTCCCACAATATAGCCATATGTTCACCTGTCCTTATCAGTCACCCATCTGAAATGAGAACAAAATTGTTTCATAAGGAAAAGTCTAAACCCTGAAGGAAAGTAGACTGTGGTGCTGCAGATATGGCTCCATGGCTGGGCTTTGGTTTCTGTGCCTTTCCATGCAGAAACCATTGAGAGTTTACCTACATCCCCAGAGAATCAACATGATAGTTCATCTGTCCCTACACCCATATAGGAGCACACATCTTCAAATAAAGGAACTATGGGATTACCTGCTTCAAACTCTTTCTGCCTTGACCTACAAAGATATCTCACTACTGTATAAACCGAAGTTAGTTCAGATGCTCTATAGTTAAAAAGCGCTTGGAAAGCAAGAGTCAAATTTAGTATCAACCAAATATTTTCTCCAAATAGTTACATTATAATAATTCCAACAAATATGTATTGGCTATCTTCCACATAGTACATATTGTTCTAAACATTCTGAGAAATGCACACATAAATTATAAACAAACTCTGCAATCAAGAACTTCCAACTTAATAGGAAAACAAAGACTTGTACTTATTAAATAAGACTAGGAGAGAATTTAAGACATGTTCTAAATAGTACACTACAGGTACTCTGGGTTTCCCAAAGAGAGAAACAATTGGTCAGCTATTTAAAGAAACTATTATTATTAAAGAAACTCAAAGATAGCATTTGCTGAGGAGTTCCTAGGTTGCATTTTACTCACGGCACAAACATTAATTTATGAACATGTATGTGCAGCTTCCTGGGCTCTTCATTATATATACAAAGAGAATTAGACACGGACCCAGTCCTCAAGAAAATAAGGACTAGGGAAGACAAACAATCAATAATGTCTTCTAAAACAGGCTTATAAAAGAGCAATACTGAGGCACACAAAGGAGATAGTGATCAAGTCTTACTCGGGGGAAGGATAGGAGAAGTGGGCAGGATTTCACAGTCAGAGAGTTGATACTTTCCCTACACAACTGTAAAAACTTGTTTTGGTGTATACACTACACCACAAACATTTATTGAGCACCAAAACTGTGCTAGTTTCTAGGTTGCCACTGGGCACGCACTACAGTTGCCACCAGAATACCAAGAGAAATAGACACAAAATAGGGAGGTAAAGGGAATAAATGCCATGAAAAGTTAAAAGGTCTGGTGATGTATTTACTTTTTAGTTAATGTTTTAGCTCCAAGGGTATATCAAGTGTTTTCTCTTCATAAATTTTAAAATTTTGTTTTCCCAGTTAAGATGAAGGACCATGATCAAGAACAGCCAAGAACGTGATCAAATAAAAGCTCAATTAAAAAATGTTAAGTTCTGGGCTTCCCTGGTGGCGCAGTGGTTGAGAGTCTGCCTGCCGATGCAGGGGACACGGGTTCGTGCCCTGGTCCGGGAAGATCCCACATGCCGCGGAGCGGCTGGGCCCGTGAGCCATGGCCGCTGAGCCTGCGCGTCCGGAGCCTGTGCTCCGCAATGGGAGAGGCCGCAGCAGTGAGAGGCCCGCGTACCGCAAAAAAAAAAAAAAAAAAAGTTAAGTTCTGTTTACAGTTATAAATTTTACAGTACCATATTTTTTCTTCAAAATACTTTTTTAAAATAATCAATATCTACTTATCTATTTTAACAGTAGACTTCTGAAGTTAAAGATTAATTTCCACAGGTTTTAGGTTCTATATGCATAAATAGGAATATCACTTCCATTTAGTTGATTTTTTTCCCTAAAACAACAATACCTAAAGATGGTATTTCATACTTGAATTGCATTGAGGTTTTCACCCACTTCCAGCTGCATATTATCTGAGGAGCAGAAGGGGTGATGTGTCAAGGAAGAAAATGCTTCTACCAGGAGCATATGCTCCCAAGTCTGTAACAAGTATCAAGGGTGTGTGGGCAAAGGAGCATTTGCTGTGGAATACTTAAGAATTGAGGACAAAAGTTCTCTAATTGTCTGGGCAACTCACACAAACATTAGGGCATATATTAAGCAGAACTGCCAGTATAATGAGAAATTTTCAGTCACCTATAAAGGAATCAAATAAACACGCACTCCAATCCACTTCAGTCCCCACCAACAACTCATATATGTTTGCTTCTGCATAGCTGTAACTAGAAATGTTTGGCGTCTCTTCATTCATCCCTTCCTTCTTCATTCAGTGGCACTTATTAAACCTTTTTTTTTTTGCTTCAAAAAGGAAATATATTCACAATAGGAGGTTTCTCAGCAGATAACTGAATCCCATTAATAGGTTGAAGTTACATATACTTTTTTATGCAGCCCAGTGACTTGAAGGAAAATGTTACACTTATTATAAATTTACTAAATTCTTCAAGAGGTTTTTGTGATTTGTACATTTCAGTTCACTTTAAAAGATATGGCTTCTACCTTCAGGTAAGTGACAGGTTGGGTGTTTAGTTTCTTCAACAGCTAAACAAGCAAATAACAAAAACATGAAACTTGTGAAGAAATATAATCTCAGACTTCTCTTTGTACCAGAGAGATAATTGAGAAAAAAAAAAAAGACTCAAGAACTTATCTTATATATGTGTCAAAGATAGCAATTCTTGAAACAGTTATTTTGTTGTTTTGTGATGACTAATTCAAAAGTCACGATTCCAAAACCCATCTGGTGCTATATAACAACATAAAGATTAAAAGGAAATACCAACCTATAGAATACTCTTATGAGAATTAAATCATGCCAAAACTGTTGGCAATTTAAAATTGGTGTAAATGTCTTAATTTACATTTCTACCTATCTCTGACCTTTTCTTTCACTAATCCTCAACCTGATCCCAGAGCTTTAGACAGGCTAATTATTTATCCTTCATGCAGCCTTTTCTTAATTTCTTCTGCACAACTGCTCCCTGCAAGAGCTTGGAATACACTTCACACCTTTCTTCTCTTCTTAACCTTCTCCATCCTCAAGTGTACCAGCAACTCCTCTAGCCCAGTCCTGAATTCTCTAAGCCACAGGCTCTCCTCTTTTCCCTCCACCTGTGTGGCACATGAACCTTAGAATGTGTTAAGCCTAATCTAAGAGCAAGCAAGAGCATCTCCAAAACATCTTTTTGGATGGGACTGAGGGGGTGGCAAGCTTTCAGTATGGGAAAGGGATTTAAGAGGATTTGAAGTAAAACTATTTCCTTAGCCAGCACATTGTTTTTGCTGAATTAGTTTAATTATGGGTCGATAAAAAATAACAATGTATCCTAAAGAGACTTAACACTTCACACAAGATTGCAAAAATCATTTGGGTGGGCATAAGCTCTCACAAGCCATCCCTTGATATTTTTATGGAGAGCAATGATCATTCTATTGCATTTGAAGAAAACCTGCAACAGGGCAGTGCACATAGTAAGCCCTAGAGAAGCATTCAGGGACTGAATGAAGAAATCACCTCCAGGCTTGGCCAGGTGCCCCAAGCATACAGTCCCTAAGTACCTTGGCTTTTCCTTCACACACAAAAAAATGCTTTGTATTTTTATATGCATGTGGACGATTTTTCTAAGGCCTGTTTCTCCAGCTACAGTGGATGTACCATGGTCAGGAACTTCATCTATTTCTCCTTTCCATTATGTCTCCACTGTCTAACACAATGCCTGCAACTAGAGTGAATTCTCTAAACATCTACTGAATAAAGGAATACATGAGTATTCAGGGCCTTAAGAAACAAAGGCACTGTAATGGAATTTCGGTGTACAAGTATCGGTCCCTTGAATGTTTTATTGTTTTGGACACATTAATATCATAAAAATATGGACAAACTAGAAAACGTCCAAAAAAGAATAAGGAGGAAAAGATAATTAAAGAAATGGGAAGCCTTACTTGTGTGGAAAGACTCAAAAAGCTGAATACGTAAAACTTGGCTAGATTAAAACTCCGAAGAAATGTGAACAGATTCCACACATTCTTGAAACTAAACAAGGACTTAGTTTAACCAGTACAGTAAGAGGATAGAGGAGGAGCCATGGAACTCATACTGGCTGGTCTTACAAACCCCAGCAGCTTCCAAGAAATGAGCCACAGAAGCATTCCTCTAATGCTTAGAGGAATATTTTTCAAACGTCAGGGGCCACTGATCCTAGTGGTTTGTCTTGAGATCAGAACCCAAGGATTGTTTGGTGTGCAACCTGTCAGGAGACCTATGCTGGTATTGGTGAGAGGAAGCTGTCATTCTCACATTGCTTGCTGAAAAACAAACATCCAGTGGAAAACTATTATATTTGTTTCACACCCATTTGTCTTATACTGCTCCTCCTTTGAGTTGAAACTGTATGTTAGATTTTAAAAGAATTAAAGCTATTATCTTAGAATATCAAACCCCTTCACACTGAAAACTCTTATGTTTTCAAAAAAAACTGAAAAAAATATAACCATGTGTTGAGGCATTTTAAGTACTAGTACAGTGTCAAGTGTGCTGGAAATATATTAGAGACTGATGCCCTTAACAAATTTACATCACATTAAATTGTAAAACATGTATTGAAAGAAAATCGTGTCCAGTATCAGCATGAAATGTTTTGCAAGTTATCAACCTGAACATTCTAGAATTCTCTGAATTATAACTTGATGAAATTCTAGGAACTAATACTAGTAAGGTGAATCAACTTTACAGCACTATTTTGTTACCCTTCCAATTGGTTGTCAAAATACTATGACATTGTAGGTGTTTGTCAGACAATAGCTATTTCCCAATTGCTATAAAACAACTTAGTAGTCACAAAGTATGTTCACGATAATCATTTTCATTTTATTTACTCAACAGTTCTGTGAGACATACATGTTTTATTACCTCTGTGCTTACAGATGAGAAATCTGAAACAAAATGGTATGTGACTTAGCCAAGATCACTCGGCTAGTTAGTAGCTTCTGAAGCTTGAAGCCAGGTTTTCTGGTAACTAACCCAGGATTCTTTCCAGTCTAACATCATGCATCATATTTATTTTAATATGTATTTATTTGTACTTTTACATAAAAAGCAATATCGTTTATGCCATAGCCATAGCACAATTTTCCTTATATGCTCAGGAATGACTTAATGGAAAATAATTAGTATTAATCATCAAAATAGATAGCCACAAATGCAAAATCATGTATTTCTCTCTGGCTCCACTCCAAGTATGTTCTACTGAAAATACTCCCATACAGCAGATCCATAATTTGGACTTAGATGATATCCATTTATTAAATTCCAACCTTTATGGATATTACCAGACAAGCAAGCATTCTACTGAGAGACAGGAGTCTTATTTAATAAGCATAATGTTGGCTTTTTGCTTTAATATTTTCCAACTTAACTGCTTTTTCTTTTAGGATAAATTTATAGAAAAATAGTAGTTATGCCTTTAAGCCAAAAATAGTGGTCTGTTATTATCTTGTTGTCAGTTGTATTTTTGTTTATTATTGACCAAACAAATTTACTGGTGCTAGGAGAAAAAAACCTACCTAAGAATAAGCAGAATAATATAGCAGAAAGAAGACTAGACTGGATGCAGAAATGCTGAAATTCTGATATTTAATACTATCTAGACCTTATAATCTTGAGAAAAATCCCCTCAGTATGGATCTCTGTCTTCTCCCCTGTAGAAAGTGAACCTAGATGGGCCCCAACAATCTTCTCAGATCTAAGAGTTTTATTTTGTAGGAGTTATCCGTGTATCAGAGCAAGAAACTGAGAGAACTGAAGCAATTTTTAAGAAATTTAATTATGAAAACCAACTTGGGGAAGGCAGAGAAGAGGAGACAGAATAGTGAAGGCAGAGAAGAGGAGACAGAATAGTGGGGTGATTGGGCAGGGACAGACTGGGAGTTTGGGATTAGTAGATGCAAACTGTTACATACAGAATGGATAAACAACAAGGACCTACTGTATAGCACAGGGAACTATAGTCAATATCCTGGGATAAACCATAATGAAAAAGAATATATATATATGTGTGTGTGTGTGTGTGTGTGTGTGTGTGTGTGTGTGTGTGTGTAACTGAGTCACTTTGCTGTACAGCAGAAATTAACACAACATTGAACTCAACTATACTTCAATAAAAAATAAATTAAGAAAAAAAAGAAAAAAGAGAGTAAAGAATCCTTGTGAGGGAAAAATAAGACATAGGACTGTCTGGATTTGGGGAGAAAGAAGTTAAAGGAGTCAAATACACTCCTGTGTCTCACGCCAGAGAAACTAGAAAATGACAACATGAAAGTCTGGAGAGTAGATGTGGGAAAGATTACAAGTTCAGTTTTAGAGATAATGAGTTGAATATGGTTCATATTCATATGACAGAAGACAGTTGGAACTGTAATATTCTAGAACTCAGAAGGGATGTTAGGGCCGGGGAAACAATTTTAAGAGTCTTTGTGTAGATTTGAAAACTGAAACTACGGGAGAACATGAGTCCTTTAAGGGGGACATTATAGGCAGGAAGGAGGAAGGAGCCAAAGTGATGGTCATGAGCCAAGTCCATTCTCGGGCAACGAGAATATGAACCAGGAAATGAGGTTGAGATGGAATTTCTGAGAGAAGGAGGCAGTGGCTTGGCATGGACAGTACAAAGAGACATCTTTCTAAGAACGACGGAGTGACTAATCCAGGAGAGTTATATAAATTTAGTTCTTATATCTCTTTACAAGTCTTAACAATATATTTCTCTGTCATTTACTTGCACCATTGTGATAGTAAAGTTTTTCTAAAATGAAAGTTGAATATGTTATATGATTCAGTTTTAGGAATAAACACATATTTGTACAAGTCTGTCAGTAGGCTTCATCTCAATTACCTATGCCAAAGAAGGACAAGCCATTATGTAATAATTCTGATCAGTGTGAAATGCTATGTTTGAATAATTCACCTAAATTTAGTATTAGTAGTGGCATATTTTGACTTCAATCCAACAAAAGTTTATTTCAGTTCAGTAAAATTTTTGATCTTTTATACTTTGCAAGACATCATGAGAAGTGTAAGCAAGATGTATGAAAATGACTAGAATACAAGGTACAACATGATCAATTTGTATGACAATTAATAGAACATAAACAAAGCACTTTGGAAATTCAGGAGAAAGAGAAAGTACTTTAGTTAGATCAGGGGACTGGAGGAAGCTGCAGAGAAGTGACATTTAGCTGGTCCAGGGATTTTGATAGGTGAAGATGATGTCGGGGCTGAAGAAAGCATTTCAGATGGACAAAAAAAATGAATTAGGAAAGGCCCAGAGGGAGTAAATACAGAGACTGTAGCTTCAGCATTTGACTTATTCCTGGCAGACAGTAAGTGCTCCAAACATATTTGTTGTATTGATGAATGAATAAATTAATGAATTAGCAGACAAGCCTTGGAAAGTCAGGATTCAATCAGGATGTAGATTGCATCAAGGTGAATGGAGGTAGTTTTGGTTATTGATGATACTGTTGCTCTCTGCCCACACAGAAGAGTTACGAAGAATCACTGTCTTCACTGAAAAACTTGAGCTTGTCAAACTGCAGAAGCCTGACTTTAAAAATTAAGTGAATTATTAAAAATTGTGATGAGAATATTTGCCCTGAAAATATAATTATAATTTCTCACATGTGATACTACAGACACTTCAATAGCTACTGTATCAGCCAAATCTTGAAAATGTGCATATTGATCATCTAAATTTTTCCAAAGCTTTAATGTTTTCACATTGTGTATGAAGACTGCATTCATCTTTATGTGCACAGACTAGTTCTTCACCCAACAAGGGGGTCATGAGCAGTGATGCAACTTGAAGAATCACAAACATGAAGTAAAATGAGTGATGAAATGAGTGTGAATAACTGTATTATTGATCTTAACAGCTTTGTGATGAATTCCTAAAAATTCAGTTGAAGACAAAAAATGGAACACACCTGCCTGGAAGGAAGAGAGAAGGGGTTGATGAAGCTAGATCTGACAGGTGGGATATGGACAGGCAAAATTAAAGGGGCAGGGGGAATAAAACACACCAATATGTAAAGAAGTGTGGAAGTATTTGAAAGGCTGGGCAGAAATCAACTCTTGCAAAGCAGAAGAATAAATTCTGGAAAGAAGTTGGAAATAGAGAGGAATACGTACAATGGAGTTCCATTAGAAAGGAATTTAAAAGTTGCTAAAAGAACTTGGAGTCAATATGGAATACAATAGGACAGTTTGGAAATTCTTGAATAACTGAATGGCATAATGAAATATGATTTTTTCTTTTGGAAAATTTCTGTGAAAGCAATATAAATGAAAAATTGGAATGGAAAGCGAGTTCTGTTAGGAGGTTATGGCAGCACGAGGTGATGGGGATGATGAGAGTTTGACTTGGTTGGAGACAGTGGGAATAAAGGAGAAACGGGAAAAGTTCTGCTTTGTGATGATGCCTAATGCAAAAGTGGAAGGAGGGATGGAAAGGGAAGCTGATTCTAAGATTTCCAAGCGGAGAACATGGAATAAAGGTGTTAAAGGTGATGCCAGGTACAGAAATGAGTAATCAGGAAGATCTAACTTATGGTAAGATTTCATTCACATGTGGACATGTTCATTTGGAGGAGTCTGGAAGAACACTCTGGTAAAAATGTGCTGTTTCAGTTGAAAAAAGAAATTTGTCTAAAGAGTAAGAAGACTGGAGGTCAGGAGGGGAAGTGCTGGTTTAGGAATCATGTGAGTAGCGATGATGAGTAGTGAGTGTAGGGGCAATAAAGGAATAGAGTCTAAGGATAGAGAGCAGGAAGTTCAAGGTTGGAGAAGCACAGATAAAACTAGGAAAAAGCCACAAGGAATGATGCTCAAGATTTGAGAAACATAAAGATGGAGAATAAATTTTTCGATTAATCATGCAAAGATAGGATACCATTATAAAAACAATGGTAGTTAAGCTATTATGAAGAACAAATTACAAATTGTTTATTCTTTTTGTTATCTAGATAAATCTCCCTCTGTGATTGGAGTGAGGGGAGGTGTGTATATTTGTTTACTGTTTTCAAAACTGGGAGAAATCTGATCATACTTAAAAGTTGATTGTATAGAAGCTACTAATAAAAAAATTACTTTGAAGAGTAAATACACAAGAAATGAGATTGTAGATGAGGGGTGAAAATGGACTACAGACCAAAGGGGAAGAAATTTCCTTTGAATCATGGATGTGATATACTCAGTCGACACAGATTCAAGGAAAAGGTGGAAAGGCAAATTTAGGAACACAGAACCAAAAAAGAAAAAAAAATCTCTGAATCTTCAAATTATGCTTTGTCAATGTTTATTTTTTTCCTTAAAAAAAAAGTTAATTGAAACATTCTAAATCTAACACATTCTATATATTTTTGAGTTAAACCACAGAAATGAGGAGAGAATTTTAATTCCTAGTGCAGACCCTAGGCTTCTTTGGCTTCCTTAATATTTTAAGGAACATAGCAGTGCATTTTCCTTAAGTGATGTAGATGGAGGCTAACAAGGAATCATATTCCAATAGAATATGATATAATTCCAGACCATGCATTTGAATAGGAATACTTTGTTAAACTCTCAGGTTCCTACACTACTGAAATCCAAGGAAGCTTCCATTTTTACTATGGTATAACCTGCAAATTTCTCCTATGTTTGATCTACATCCAACATAAGCTCTATTACCTCAGGATTTATCTACTGGGAAAAAGAATCTCATTTTTTTTTTTCAGAAAATGATTAAATCCTTTTAATACATGCTTTTCAAAGGATATGAGCAACATATATAATCACAAAATTCTACAAGGTAGTTAATTACAATGCATTTATCAATAAGATCTCCTCCAAAAAACAAAAATCAGTTTTAATTGGAAAAATGCCAAGTAAACAGCACATGACAAAACAGATTCAAACAAATATTCCTAAATCTCACTTTACAAGAGTAACTAATACATATGGATGAGACAAGAAATTTAATTACCCTAAATTACATTTGAAGTCATACAATCAAATTATTTTTAATATAATACCAAGTGCTTCAGTTCCTTGGAAAGCGGCAATACATATACTTAAAACATTAATTAAATGCATTCTCAATCAGACCCAAACACATTCTTCGGTCATTGTTGAGAAAAATTAATTTTCCATATACCTTCCTTGGTATCTCCCACTACTCTTTCCTACTATTCTGTTGTTATCACTCATGTTCTACCATGTGCCTTAAATTCCTGTTCTCTCCTCTCTATCTCCACCACCCAAATCCCACCTCTCACCAAGGTCTAGTTTAAATGCGACCTCCTTTAATTCTTTGGAACTTCCCAGTTTGAAGTAATTATTCTGTTCTATTAACCCTAATGTTTATTACCAGAAAACTATTCTCAATACGCATTAGATTATCAGACCACATGTATGATGATATATTATTAAATTACCTTATATAAATGCTACATCCCCCAATCCTATCTCTATTAGACTATAACGTTTTTGAGAGCAAGATTCATGCCTAACTCTTCTTTGAATCTATTTCAGTACCTAGTACACAGTTATATATAATTATAGCTGCATACTTGTATGTTGAGTAAATTTTGATTATTCTTTGATAACTACCACATAGAAAAAATATGAAGGTGGAATCAATTCCAGTTGTCAAATAATTATTCAGTTCAATATAGTCACCTTCAACAGAAAAACTTTGAATGAACGTTCCACTATACACATAAGTTAAATATTAAAACTGTGTCTTTATGAGACTGGCATGGTTTCGGTTCTAAGTTACCACTAATATAAATGAGTCAGAGGTAGCAGAGAACCTGCTATTGCTACATTCAAGGATCTGCTTTTTGCAAAGTCATTAAATCTGACTTAGGAGATAATATATTTTTTCTTAGCTGGTTTAAAGTTTATGATACATATAAGAAATATGTTTATGCCAAGAGTCAAAATACTTTAGTTAAAGCCTACATTTTAAAATGCCTTTCTTCCTGAATTTTAAAAATGTCATGGGGAAATGCGAGGAGGGGAGAGAAAGAGAGAGAGAAAGATTGCTGTGGGATATATGTCATTCAATACTGCATCTATCTGTATAAATTGCTTTGCCTATTAGAAAACACCAAAGAGCTGTGGATCACTAGGCTTGTGCCCCAAGCCTCAAACTATTTGAGAGTGTCCTATCAAGCCACATTATCTACTGTGCACAGACAAAGGCTACCTTAATTATTAGAGTATTTGTACAGAAAATGCTGGATGTTATTGTACACACATCTACAGAATTTTGGTTTTTTTAAATGCTATTATTAACATCATGATAATGAACTTCAAAAGCTGGGAATGATAGTAAAATCTTCCTTCAGCTTCAGTAAGCTTGTCTGGTCACCATGTGTTTCTAGAGGACGCCTCTCTAAACTAAGTGTATGGCTAGTATTCACAGGTGTATCACTAGCATTCATTTGCAGACCCAGCTTGGAACAAAAGAAGTGAATTTCATAAAGTAATTAAAAATTGTTTAGGGACATCAGCCAAAATAACTGATTAGAATAAATAGATTTATTTTGCCTGAAAGTGCCTACTTTTGGTATAAGTATCTGGAACAGAAGGTTGCCATAGTAAACAATTCAGAAATACAGTATCATGAAGAAAATGAAGAAAAATGTTACACAAAAGAGCATTATTTTTTTTAATTAGAGAGGCTTGTAGCTCTTCTTATGTTCTCTGAGTGTCTGGTTGTTAAAAGGTTGTTCCGATTGTCTTTTTTAAAAAAAACATTTGTTTTAGAATAATCTTAAATTTAAAAATAATTGCAAAGATAGTACAGAGTTCTTTTACCACACACCCAATTTCCCCTATTTTTACATCATGTATTAGTCATAAGGAATGAACCAATATTGATATATTACAATTATCCAAAGTCCCTAATGTATTCAGAGGTCCCTATTTTTTATCTAATGTCCTTTTTCTGTTCCAGGATCCTATCCAGGATCCCACATTACAGCTTAGTTGTCATGTCTCAACTCCTCTTGGTTGTGACAGTTTCTCAGACTATTCTTGATTTTGATGACCTTGATATTTGAGGAGAGTACAGGTCAGATATTTTATAAAATAGCCCTCAAAATTAGATTTGTCTGATGTTTTTCTCATGATTAGACTGGAGTCATGGACTTGGAGAAGGAAGACCACAGGGATAGAAACCACAACATGTCAAGTGTATGTAACTAGCAACATAACTTACCTCTGTTAATCTTGATCACCTAGCTAGTCGTGTTGGTCAGGTTTCTCAACTGCAAAGTTACCCCTGTTTTCATTCTCATTTTGAAAGAAGTCATTATTAACAGCCCACAATTAAGGAATGGGGAGTTACAGTGCGCTACCTTAAGGGATGAGTAGCTACATAAATTATTTGGAACTCTTTGACAGGGGAGATGTGTCTCTTCTAGATTTATTTATTGATTCAGTTATTTATTTATATCAGTATGGACTCATAAATACTTATTTTACACTTTGGGTTATAATTCAATACTATTTTATTTATTTAGTTGCTCCATTTGTTCCATCTCTGGCCACTGGGACCTCTTTAGGTTATCTTTTTAAATTCCACCAAGCATCCCTAGTCATTAGGGACTTTTTCAAGTAGCACGATTCTTTGCTTATATCAGCGTCACAAGCGGGGGGTTAGAGGTGATAGAGAAATGTGTTTGTCTTCAAATAAAGTTTTCTATAGCTACAGTCAACTGATAAGACATTCTAAAATAGACTCCTAAGCAACCGTCACAAACTTGACCTTATGCTCTCTACCACAAGAAAGGCACAGCAGAATCATTCTAGTACTAGCTTTTATTTCATTACTCACAATTTCAAGATGAACAAACACATTCCCCCAAGTTATTTCCCATTATTTATTTTCATTTTTAAGTGATTTTTCTTTTAATGAATAGAGTACAATACTGTTTTTCTCTTTGATGAAACAACGAACTAGGATATTTAAATAATAAATGAAAACCTTTTAAGTATTATATAAGCTTTCCATGAGATAGTTATGCTTTACATTTTAATATTACAATGTTAATTTTCACTGACTTTTAGTCTACACACATACACAAATTTGCCTTAAATTAAGCTGCTTGTTATGAATTATGTAAACTAGCTCTTTGGGATACATACTCAAAAAATTGTTTAATATCTACAGTTAGAATCTAATTATTTAAAACTAGTTTATGAGGAGAACTTAGAGGCTTATATTTTTTAAGTGCCACAGAACTCTCTGAGGAGGCAATTATTAAAACTGCTCAATAAAAGAATAATGAACAAAAAGAGGAAAACAAACATTCTACAAAGAGTATATTTCTTCACTGAATATTTTCTGTCTACATAATTTACCATATTTGTTCATAATTTGATGTTAAGCTTACATTATGAACTGTAGCAAAATTTATTATAAGGATGAAATAGAGAATATTTATTTTGTGACTTATACCAGGACTAATAGTAATGCATTTTTATTAGATGTAAGTTAACTTTTGTGTCCACTTCCAACTTTTAGAATTAATCTAATATTTTCTTAGGTGTATTTTTAGACATTGCATGTAAATCAGGAAATGATGTTAAAACTGACAAGATTCTTCAATATCACGAAAATTGAATGCTTTATTAACATATTTTAAGGTACAAGTATTTATGTGATTTAAAACAAGAAAGTGCAGAATGAATGTAATGCATTTTCAGTAAGAGATGTGTGAACATAAAAGCACGTACTCTATGTTGTATGTAGGTAGCACATAACCTCAGAATTCCCAAACAACGATTATCATTTGGAAGAAACAAATAAGTGGCAATATAATTTCTGGGAAAATATGATCCACTAACCTTTCTGGAATCAGTACTCTCGCTACCACTCTGAATTTTATAAGATCTTGGGAGAGACATACTGCCACATACTTCCAGATAATTTGCAGCATCCCTCTAATATAGAGTCTGATACTAGCTTTGCTCCTAATTTAGATGTGGTATAAAATCACATTACGTCTTTTACCTATTCATTCAAATCTTTTTCTCCCAAACACACTAGACCTCATTGTGGATCACCTTGAGCGCTCATTCTCTAGCCCACTGAGTCACTAGCGATCTTCCATTCAAACACATCCACCAGCCAAACCTAAATGTGGATCTAGTCTACAGTCTGAATTCTCTCTGTATACACAGAAATGCCGAACTATTAGAGAAAAACCACACAACCATGCCAGGGATGGCACTACAAATTTATGTTCTTCAACCTCAGCCCCATTTCTTATACTCGACTGTACTTTCTGACCTTTGCTTGGATCATTCCAAAGCATTAAGTCAGCTTTACCTTCAGGAACAGCCAAGTAAGCCTCATATGATTTAAGGGTCTTCTCTGTACAGCTCCCATCACCTACCCTCATCCAAGTATAATTTGCTCACTTCTTTCCGCTGTGAAAAATTTCTTGTCTACCATTAGATATAAAAATGTAAGTAGAAAAATAGCATAAAATCACTTCAGTGTGCATACACTTAAGTCTAAATATCATTAATAATGATTAATGTCAGATACTTTTCTGTGTTAATGGGAAAGGGGCTCAAGAGTGAAAAGGGAAAATGCTGTTGGAAAAGTCACATTATTCATACTTCACAACTTTGCCCAGGCTCTGCCCTGTTGGCCATGAAATAGATCAAGACAAATAGGGAGCTCTCCACTGCAGTTGTGTGTGTGCTTCCCTGCTTCATACATTTTATAAAGTATGTAGGTGCATGTATGTGAATGTGTGAGTATATTAACATGGCTGGACTTTATACACACAAGCTCTATTCCCAGAAGATTTGTTTCTTGAGGTATCACTTTATTTCAAATCTTCATATACATTTAGCACTCAGCTTTTCCAGTATAATATGCTTTGTCATCAGGAATACTAGCCAGATTGTCTATGGAATCTTCAGAAAAACTACCACATATTTTTTGTAGTTCCTCTCTGTTTCTTTTTTTTAATTAGTTATCTATTTTATACATATTAGTGCATACATGTCAATCCCAATCTCCCAATTCATCCCACACATCCCACCCCCCACTTTCTCCCCTTGGTGTCCCTACATTTGTTCTCTACATCTGAAACCACCACATTTTTAATATGTATCTTATCATTACATAAAGAGTAATGCACATATGGAAAGAGTGACAATTTACATTTATCTCATAACTCTGTCCCCCTCTTCAAGTTCTTACAAGCCTTGAGAGAGTTGCCAATATTTCTTTAAATTTCTGGATGAAACTGAGTACTTTGGTCAGAGAAAAAAAAAAAAAAAGAATTAAATCATGGTTATGGTTTCTGTCTGTACTTTGATTCTTGAAAAAAATTATGTAAACATATATGAAAAAATATATGTTTTACTCTAAGCCTTTCAAAGTATTCAGAACATGAAAATCTTATAACAATGCCTATGTTGCTGTTATCAAATATAAGATGTGAAAAAGTTAAAGGTCTTTAAAAAATTAATAAAACAATAACATGTTGCTTAAATCAATGATACTGATATAAATATAAAAATTAAAATTTGCTATTGGATTAAATGATCTTTCCTATAGTGTATATAGATTACTGGTAGATTAAAAAAAAATTTAAATCCATAAAAATAATTCTTTTTAAAAGAACTTTTATTGTTTTATAAGACAAATCATTTTACTAGTTTTCTTTTCAAAATGTTACTAGATACTCTTGCCCTTTTTTTTTTCAGAAAAATCTAAGTATGTATATTAAATTTCTAAAATCTCCCTTTAGAATTTCAACTGAAAAATATGGGTATAAATAAATTTGGGAAAAAATGTTAACTTAAAAAAAAAAAGTAATACAGGTATAACTTGCTCTAGAAAAACACACATACAAGCAATTCTATATAAACCTATATAGTTTTATTTATCAATCAGATAGATTAGAAATCATATTAAACAAAATAAAATAAAACCATAATTGCACTATTCAAATATTTCTGATCTCTATTTCTCTATAAGAAAGTCAGAAGAAGAATTTTACCATATTTGGAGTAAGATATGTTTGAAGCATGTCTTAGAACAAGACATTCAAGTTATTCAGATAAATGGTACGGGAGGGAACAAAACTGAAATGAGGTTAAAGACATAAATGCTCTGAGAGGAATTTGAAAAAAACAGAGGAAAGAATAGAATGGCTAAAATAACCAGAAAGTGTACGCAGTCTCAAGATAATGGAATATGAATTATAAATAAATTCCAAGAGAATGCAGAGTAAAGGGATGGTCATTTATGTGTTGAAAGATTTGTGGGAAATCTGAGCCTTGAATGGGAGTATATTCAAATACAATCATGCCAGAGGAAAAATAGACAAAGGCTGTAATGACACATTATAAAAGAAAGAAATATGCGGTGTGATCCTTAAGAGGTACTTAAATATTACCTGTCAATCTATCTATCTACCTATCTATTTATCTATCATGAGCCTATCTTATCTGTCCAAGTAATACTGGTGGAAAATAACTCAAAATATTATCAGCAGTTGCTTCCTTACAAGTGTCATTTATCAGATTTTTTAGTTCTATCCTCAACCATACCTGAAACTACTGGTTTAATTCACTAATTAATTAATTAACTCACTAATTCCTATTTGTCATTGGATTCTAAGCTCAATTGTCACATTTTCATGGATGCTCTTCCTAACCCTCTGGATTAGACAAAACCTCTAGCTCTGTTCCTTCATATGTTACCCTGTAGTTTATTACAGTGATCATCTCTCATTACTCATTTAATGCATGTCTTTCACAGGAGATTGAAAGCTCAGAAAAAGCAGGAGTGATGTCTGCCTTCTTCAGTGCTTTATCCTGGGTCTAGCTCAGTGGCTGGCACATACTAGGTGATTAGTAAATCAGTATTAAATTGAATCACATGGCTGTGGAGTTTCAGAGAATTTTTCCAGAGCCCTGCCTCTTGAATTTCATTGCAAATTGTCTGGCTCTGATTTATTATCTCTAGTTTAATTTTGTAACCCAGCACTGTTTCTCTGCCTAACTCCAAAGAATAACTAGATAAAGTTGTCTACTTAGGTTTTAATTTTGATTTTGTCCTTAGACTCATATTAAATGGTTTGGAAAATGTGGAAAAATATAGACACATGAAAGACCATTGTATGTATGTTGACAAAGAAGCAAAATGTAGTAGGTACAATGTGGTGTTGGTTTGGAAGACAGAAGTGGAGCCACACTAGAAGCCAATGGATAAGTCATAACAGAAAAATAAGAGAGGAAGAGGACATGATCCATGGTAGTGGTAGGATTGTTCAGGAGATATTTAGGAGGTAGAAGAAGTAAGGCATGGTAAGTCGTGTGTGTGTGTGTGTGTGTGTGTGTACATGCCCATGTGCACACCTGTGCAGTATAGGCTGAGTGCCAGGGAAAAACAAGTAGGAGCCTAGGATAATAATGAGATTTAGGGTTAAGTACCATTGTTAATCACTCCATTCTTAAGGAAACATAAGTTGAAGAGCAGTTTTAGCCATCAGGTCAAAGGTAACATAATAAATCAAAGAGGCAGTTGGATACATGGTCTGATGCTAAGGCATATACCCTGGGCTGGACTAGATCAGAGAATCACTAGCATGTAGGCAATAGTAGTTCAAGACGTGGCAATGGATGACATTTCCCAAGGAGAATATGTACAGAGAGGAGAGAAGGGGCCTTGAAGCTGGATCTTGAGACTCAACAACATTTAAGCTAAGGGTGAAAGAGCTAGAGCCTGACAGGGACCTGCAGAAGCAGTGGGCAGAGATGTAGGAAGATAATCAGAGAAGAGAAGGAGTGTCAAGTGCCAATAAGGGTTCAAGTTAAATAAGGTCTGGAAAGTGTTTACTAGATTTAGAAACAAGGAGGTTAAATGACATTTACAAGATTTGTTGTTTGGTTGGTTGGTCGGTTGGTTGGTTGGTTGGTTTTTTCAGCATACTGCTCAAATGGAAAGCCAGGTAATGCAGGGTTTAGGAGTAATGATAAGCAAGGGAGAAAGAGTGAACATAAATTCATCTTTACAAGTCTCTAAAGGTAAAAGGTAAACTATGGAAGTAGCAAAAATAACCAAGAGCCAAGGGTGTGTTTTGTTTGGTGTTGTTTAAATGAAAATGCTTTGAGCATGTTCTTTTTTTTTTTTTTTAACATCTTTATTGGAGTATAATTGCTTTACACTGTTGTGTTAGCTTCTGCTGTATAAGGAAGTGAGTCCGCTATACATATACATATACCCCCATATCTCCTCCCTCTTGCATTTCCCTCCCGCCCTCCCTACCCCACCCCTCTAGGTGGTCACAAAGCACCATGCTGATCTCCCTGTGCTATGTGGCTGCTTCCCACTAGCTATCTATTTTACATTTGGTAGTGTATACATGTCCATGCCACTCTCTCACTTTGTCCCAGCTTACCCTTCCCCCTCCCCGTGAGCATGTTTCTTATAGACAAAGAATTTAAATTTACTTAGAGAGGATAAATGATGAAATACATTTTTAATTATTCATCATTATCCAGGAAATTCTGATCTTGATGATTGGTGATAATATCACCTATCTCATTTTTCCAAAAATTTAAAATTAATTCTATTTTTAAACAGATACACTTCAGAAGGATTTTTCCTAATTCTCCAGTATCTCTGTTTTTGGTGCTCCTAATTCTGTTTGGGATTTAGTTTCTCAGGTTATTTTTAGCTCCACAGTCCCAATAAGTAATGGTGAGTTATGAAATAATTGTTTTTGGAAACAGTGATTCCATTCGGTAGACCATCCTGTTATCAGACTTCAGGAAACCTGAGGAAATGGTCTCAGAGGTACAGCAGGACTATAGTTTGGGGGGAATATCTTGGGCATCTGCCACATAAAACCGTACACTGTGACCTTACATTGTTTCTTGCCTTTCTTAGTTGCCTTTTTTCAGCAGACTCGAAGTCTAATAAAAACCCTTCTAAATTTTCCCAAGCAATTGTAATCCATTATTATTCTAATAAACTCCAATTTATAAGCTATCTAACATTTATATGGTGGTAGATTGCAATCTGATGGCAAATCTTGACATTTTTGTGCAATAACTATATCTCTCTTCAACATTACCTAAAACTAAAGTTTATAGCGTCTTTCTATCTTCAAATACCTTCCAATCCCTTCCTCATTAGTACAGCTCTTCATTGCTATTTTCATTTGAATAGTCTGTTCATTTTGGGATATAAGCACTATCACTGAAAAGAATGCAGAAAAACATAATGAAAGGAAATTACAAGTATCTTTAGGAAGTAGAATTGTTTTCACTGGTTCTTATATTTTCTGGAGTATTACACTTGAGTAGAGTCAAAAGAAGTCATTATAGTTTTATTTCCATTTTATTTGCCTGCCTGGATAAGAACATTTCAATTTTTAGGATTTACCTTGAACTCTTTACTGTCAAACATTTAGCTTTTTAGAAAATGAGCATCTGAAATAATTAGGTGTTGACACATAGGATCCAATCCAACATGATGAACTAGAAATGAAGCTCTCAGAAAACTGCAGCCAATATTTGGCTAATGGGGCACCATTTCCCACTCAAGACTATTAGCTGAATAACTAAGATTCCTATGGCCAGAAAAAGAATATATGTTCTAACAGTACATTTTTGTAAAGTCAGAGAAAAAGGCTGAGTCACTGGATCAGGACATGACTGAATTCCTCTGGGACAAAAGATAGTGGTTAATATCCTGAGTTCTCACACAGATCCCTGGGTTCAAATCCCAGCTTCTCCACTTCTAAGCTGTGTGACTGCTTAACCTCTCCATAATTTGGTTTTCTAAGCTGTAGTATGACACAAATAGTACCTGTTGCAGGGTTACTCTAAGGACTCAGTGAGATAATATAAAGACACTTGGAACAGCGTCTGACACACAGTTTGAACATAGCAGGTAAGGCTGCATTCTGACCATCTTTAGTAGAATAAAACACTGACTGTTGCTTTTCCCATGTGTGACCAGTTAAAACATTTCAACAGTAATCTTTCCCCCACTAAATTAATATAAAAATAACAGTGACAGATAATGCTTAATTTCTTGATTTACTGTGGGCATTTAAGTCAACATAATAGCATGCTTTTCAAAGAAAACAATGGACAGTATTTCTAGGCACACAGATTGCATATTTTTTAAACTTTATTCTAACTCAAATAAAGTAGAACCACCTCAGGTATAGTTATTGATGATGAAAAGAATTTGAGACTGTGTGGGTATTCAGCTTCTTTAAACACTTGATAAGAGAAATAAAATGTATAAAACCACAGAATTATATATGTAAAACAGTTAGTGAAGTTATGTTTCTAGGAAGGAATCCTATTTTCAAACATCACTAGCTTCTAAGTATTACCTTATATAGTGGTATTTCCTAGTTACTAAACGTTTATAGCATTGTGCTTGTGGTATCCTGGCACTGATTTAAGAAGACATTTTGGTCATTACTATCTCTTGCTGTTTGCCTATAGTGAGCTTTCACATAATTAGGGCTGAATACAAGACACTTTTAAAATTAAACCAAGCCTCTGGGAAAGAATCATGGAAATAGACAGTTAAAGGACACCCAGACAATTAGCAAGCATGATAAAGTTAAAAACTGAAGATAGGAAAGTAGGTTAAGAGCTTTTCTCTCTCTTTCCAACATGATTTGTTAATACAGAAGGATAGCCATTAGCTTTATTTTACATAGGAAAGAGATATAGAGGCACTCCACTTTTCAGTCAATAAAGAAATCCCTTTGCTATTTTCCAATGGATTTTTCTCTCTTTTAAGCACACAATTCTGAAATAATTCTCCATTTGATTGATTTTTAAAACAAGCCTGAAAATACTTAATGCTTTCTGGAATCACAACAGTGTAACAATGGACTAATAAAGATTTAAATGTTAAAAATGTGAGAGAATTTTACCCCAGCAGGGTAATTGCTTTTTTAGAAAAAAAAAAAAAATGCAAAAGTGCTGATTATTTGTAATCATTTACCAAAAAGAAATCTAAGAAATAGTGAAAAATACTAAAATTTAGTTGATGATTAAATATTATGGAATTAATGCATCATGATTTTCTCTAGTGGTATATTATTTTATACAGTTTTCCTACTGGCATTCTTTCCTTCCATTAAAATTACATCCTTATGTGCCTGTCTTCTTTAGTAGACAAAAGGCCTCTGAAAGCTTGTGACTTGGCTTCATTCTTTTTCATATCTAAAATGCCTAACCGTCCCTGAAAACATACTCAGCACTCAATAAATATTTACTGAATGAGTGAGTTCATGTGTGTAATCTCACGTCTTTTAGAAAAAACACTATGATTTATTTATTTGTACTTATATAACATTAACAGGATAACAAAAGAAAGTGAAAAGGGAATTTAATATTTATCACATATTGGCTATTTGTCAGGCACTTTTCCTATATCATCTTATTATCATAACATTCTTAAGGGGACAGATATTACTTTCTCAAATTTTACAGATTAGCTTCAAAGAGGCTGAATATCTCTCCTCAAATCAAGTTAAAAGACTTAAGGTTCTGACTTTTCTGAGATTATGTCTGAGTCATTTTCCCGCCATAAAGTTGCATCCAATTGCTTTGCCTTAGCATTGTTAGGGTTTTGCTGTAAATACAAATTAGATCTGTGAGTAAAACAGAGAGATAAACAGTAATATTGTACTTCTTTTCATTATATATTGATCTTTCTTTTTGAAAATTAAGACCTCTTCCCTTTTTTTCTTCACTTTTTATTATAAAATAAAACAAATGCAGAAAACTAGAGAAAACAGTGATTTATCATGAACCAAACAACCTTGAAATCACCACCCAGGACAAGAAATAGAACTTGGCCACCCACCCAAGAAGCCCATCCACGTGTATAGTCCCAATCACAGCCCCCTCCCACCCTCCAAAATAACAGCTCTGCTGCCTTTCGTAGTAGTTGCTTCCCTAAATTTTTCTATAGTTCCATCACAACTGTGCATCCCTAGATTGTATAGTTTGCTCTGTCCAAACCTCCATTTTCAGAACGTCTCTTAATTTACAAATTCTCCTTCATCCCATTCTTTTCCTTACTATTTATCTGTTTAAGAGCCTGGCTGGCAGGCCTGACAGTTCTCCAACACTGGATTTTGCTGATCACACGCTCCAGGTGCAAGTTCATCGTATTCCTCCACCCTCTGTATTTGAATACCTATGGATGCCAACAGCTAGATGCATTCATTGAATGGGAGTGGTAAAATCGTTATTTTCTAATTGTATCATTATCTTTTCATGTATTGGCTTTAATAATTTTATAAGGACACTCTTTTCCTCCTCTACTATTTGGTTATACATTGGTTCAGATAATATAGGAAAAGCTTGATTCTTTCCTTTTACTCACCCAGGTTTCAAGGTAATGAATTGGGTCCCTATGAGCTTCAGTGGGTAATGATTTCTTATATTATTATGAACTTAAATTTAAACTTGTATTAAGTTTGAACTCATTGAAATTCTTATGCTTTTCTGAAGCCCATCTTGGCTCTTTTCAGGTTGACTCATATTTTTTAATATTACCCTGCTTCTCTTTGACAGCTTCCCTACTATCTGGTATGTTAAATTGTTCCAGGCCCTTAACATGTATTTCCTGCCACAAACCTGAGAACAGCATTTTTCCTCTTCAAATGACTGCAGAGCTCCCACTACTGTGTTGTGCAAATCCCATCTCAGTTTCAGCTGCTCTTCCAGCAAATACCTGTTGGTTCTGCGGCAGGTCTACCTGTCCTCAGGTCTATCAGATGACCTTTTTTCCCATTACTTCCTTCCTTTGACGTACATGGAGGTTCACAAAACACAAGTCTTGCAGTTGTCACAGGTCAGTCCCAACTACTTATCTTTTAGGTTCAGGGGACAGTTTTGCTGTAAAAGTTGTCCAATGTGTTTTTCATTTTGCTCCCTATTTGCTCTGTTTTTTATGTGCAAAAACCAAACTATCACTGTCTTCTCAGATTCAAGTTCCCTTTCCTTTTGAAAATTATGTCAACTTCAATTTTCTTGTATCAAGATATATGATATCCTTTCCATTAACTACACAAGGATCAATTTAATAGTGCTTACTCAGAAAATTTTTGGTTGGAATTTTTGTTCTTTGGTGAACACAGTAAAAAAAGCTACTTACCACAGAGCTAAAATTCAAAATTAATCCTCTTTCAAAACACTGACTCAATCTTTTATTAATTATACCTATAGAGACAGTGCTAATTTTCCATCTCTATACAATAGGGCTTGAAATGAAATGTGCACTGCTGTTACACCAAGCAGTGCGATTTGGCAAAAGCAAAAAAAAAAAAAAAAAAAAAAATGCTACATACAAGAAAGTAAATGTGTCATTCTTTCTTAATGTCATTACCCAGAGAGATATATTTCAACTATTTTGATGAAGACGGCATTGATTACAAAGGCAGTGACATTTAAATAGTTTTTATAGGGCTGTGAAACAAGAGCCATCCCACAAGATCCACAATATATAACTCCCCCAAATTTTTTAAACTACATAAAAACAAGCATTACAGTAAATAGAATTAATACAAGTATGTATATATGTTATTTTAAATGGCATAAAATCTTATTTCTAAATATATGTCTCTGTATGTCAGATTAAGCTATCTACACTAAATTAGTTTCGTTGTAGGAAATATAGGGGAAAAGACCATCTGGTTGTTGGAAATTGTGTATAAAAATCAAGATTAAGGGGCTTCCCTGGTGGCGCAGTCTGCCTGCCGATGCAGGGGACACGGGTTCGTGCCCCGGTCCGGGAAGATCCCACATGCCGCGGAGCGGCTGGGCCCGTGAGCCATGGCCGCTGAGCCTGCGCGTCCGGAGCCTGTGCTCCGCAACGGGAGAGGCCACAACAGTGAGAGGCCCGCGTACCACAAAAAAAAAAAAAAAAAAAAAAAAAAATCAAGATTAAGCATAATGTTCATAAAATTTCTTCATTCATTCATATTTATGAAGTGCCTACTTTGTGCCATGCATGCATCTAGCCCTGGGAATAAAATGGTTACAACAATAAAAAAACCCTCCTCCTAAATTAGGCTTAAATTATAGATGAGGGTAGCTAATCAAATGAGATAAACAAAACATTTAGTATAATAAACTGTGAGAAGTTCTATGAAGAAAAGGCAGGGCAGAGATATGGAGAATAACTGATAACCAGAGGTTTAGGATAGGGTTGAAATTTTACTCAGGTTATATTTGTTTATAATTTTCTATTATTATGAAAAGTATTTATAGGAATCAGCCTTGTATCCATGTATTTACATGTGTCATTTTTTTTCTGTAAAATTAGGTAGTGGCCTATACATTTTCAAGGACTTTTTCTATAGGGTCAAACTGACATTTAGAAAAGTTGCAACAATTTACAGAGTCTTTGGAGTCGTATGTTGGAAAGCTTTCCCCCATAGCAATATTATTAAATAATTCACTAATATTTTTCTAGGAACTCTGATTTAAGTTATTTTTACCTTTTATAAATCTAAACCTATTTGGATTTAATTTTGTTGTAAACTGATAACAATGCATTTTACTCAATTATTTTAGTTGGTTAATATTATCTACTGTATAACTCATCTTTTTATATATAGTTTATATTTTTGGTTTTTGTAGTCAGTGGTATTTTTTTCTATTAAATATCCTCAATCACAGTTGTTAACATATAGGAAAGTTACTGATATATTTTAATATATTTTTCTTATAATAAACTCTCTTAATTAACTTTGCAGGTAACGCTATCATTTATCAGTTAGTTCAATTAGCTCTTTAAGGCAGATAAATATCTTCTGCAAAAAAATAATTTAGCCTCTTCTCACCCCAAATATATTCTAGCTATAATTCTGTGCTTGATTATGCTGACTGACGCAACAACAGAATGATTGTCTCTATTCAATCCCTGTGGATGAGGTATCCAGCCTCAAAAGTGAACTAACTTGGCTGATGGAATTCTCTCCCTCTCAAGGCAAATCTTTCTAACTACAGCTTTGATTCTTAAATGTCCAAGCAAAACTCTGTCTTCCATGCATTGTTTTTAGTATCATATTTCTGTGTAAAAATATTAGTTCAAGAAGTCTTAACTTGGGGTCCGAAAATAAATGTGCTTGAAGGGAACCACAAACCTCTTAAAATCACAAACAAAAATTTTGTGAATACATGTACTTTTCCAGGCTGAGAATCCACAGATTTCATCTGATTCTTAAAGTATTCTCTGAGCCTGGAAGCCTAAGTGTCACTAACATAAATGGATAGCCAATGAATGATTAGTATAATCAATAATTAAGTTAATAGGATTCTGGGGTTATTTATATTATTCAATATATGTACAACCGTAACTAGGTAATTTTAGCACATATTTCTGCTATTTTATATATTTAAAAAAATACACCTGAATCCTGGACAATATATCTGTTTCTAATCTTCATCCTAATTCACTTACATGATTTTCCAAGACAAATACCAAATTTATTGCTCAGAACAAAGACTATTTTTAAAAATAATTATTTAAACAATGAATGACTCTTCTACAAAAAAAATAAGGAATACTCGTTCTCCCTATAAATATTACTCATATAACCTTCAATATTCATTTTCTCAGCCTCTGTTCATGTCTCTCAAACAACCAAGATTGTATAATTTTTAATAAAGTATATTCTCTTTAAAAACTAACAATGCTAACATATTCTGCAAGGGCAATAAGTGACATCTGCTCTAAAATGATGTAAAAAAATTTTTCCTTAAATTATATTTCTAAATAACCATTTTTCATAGACTATTAAATGTGACAATAAATAATAAATAGGTGATGGAGATTAAGAGGTACAAACTTCCAGTTATAAAATAAATAAGTCATGGGAATGTAATATACAGCATGGGGAATATACCCAATAATACTGTAATAACTTTGTATAGTGATGATAACTAGACTAATCATGGTGATCATTTCATAATGTATAAAAATATTGGCTTACTTCGTGGTGCCCCTGAAAACTAATATAATATTATAAGTCAATTACACTCCAATGGAAAAAAAATTGACCATAAAAAGGAAAATGAAAGAAATTAGCAAGTTATGAATCATCTTATTTGACTCATATATAACATTTAACTGATTTGAAATAAGATCCCAAATGGCTTATGCCATTTTATGATGAAAATAAAGAGTAATGGGAAGGATTAATGGCAACTCAGTGTCATTAGAATTTTCCCTAAAAGCTATTTCTCAATGTTCAACACTGTAGCATTCTATACCAACTTAGAAGATAATACTGTTACATCTTGAAAATTCTGCAGATAGAAGATGTATTAGATGTTTTCCAATGCTAATTCCCTCACGAGTGAACTTATTTCACAGAGCACACACAAACACGGCCACTACACATCAGGGCTTCTGCTGCCCAGACTTCCCTGAAGATAAAAAGAAAACAGAACAGCATATCATTTACATGGCCCTGCCTTCACTGACACATTAGCTAAAGGAATTCTGAAGACTGTCAAGCGTCTACTTAGTATTCTCCTTTCTTAAATAGTTCACACTCCTTAATTCTGCTCCAATTTTACTTTCATAATTTTAGCTAACACTTACATAGCATTAAGAAGCAAAGTATACTATTTCTAAGCACTACATATCTAGACACTATATATTCATAATACAAATATAAAATATGTATCTTCCCAACAACCCAATAAGATATATATATATATATTCTTTTCCTTGTTTTATAATTAAGGAAACTGAGGCCCAGATACTAAGGTAGTGGACTGGGATTCTGACCCAAACAGGCTGGCTCCAGAATCTGTGTTCTTAACAAAACTATATGTCACCTCAAAACATACCCATAATCTTTTTTTAACAAGTAAAATAGCATTAAAGGATTATAAGAAGATTATAAGCTCCCTTCCTTTCACTCTACATGCCCACTTCTTAAACACCCTAATTTTTTCTTTTGACATTAAATTCACATTTCAAAAAGAAACTGATACATCAACTTTAAACCCTGCTAATTTCCAGTTACGGCAGATGAGGATTTAGCTTTCTTAGGACACCCAACCCTCATCTACCTTTCTCTTTCCTCCCAGAATAACTGGACCATAATCTTTGTTTAAATCAGTCAACCTTGTTTACTTTAAAATGGCCAGGTAAGTGTTATTCACTGCTGATCCAAGCATTGTAATTTTTTTCCCTTTTTTATACACCTTCAAATCATCCTGGAGTTGATAAAGATCTTTTGTTTATTTGTTTCTATTTAATGTACCCAATAGGTATTCATATGAAAGTCATAGATATCTTGTTCCAAAGGATCTGTGGACCACCTATTAACACTACTTTTCAACTGCTGATTATCCATTTTCTCTCCCCTGAAGGCCTTTCTCCAGAGGCCTCTGCTTTCTGGTCCCTGTCAAGACTGGTTTCCTTCAAGACCAGCTAGCTACTCAGGAGTACTCCTGGGACTTTCTTTCAAGGTTCTTCTTTGTGAGATCCCATATCCTGTCTTCCGTTTCCACGCTATTTGGTGTGATTCCTTGTTTTGCTGAAGCACATCATCCAATAACTTTGTAAGAAAGGATACATGGGTGGTTAATATTAGAGTTCTTGAATTCTAATTGGCTTTCTTTAATCTTCATATTATGGCAGGGTATACAATTCTTCTAGATGTCACTTTCTCTCAGAATTTTGTAGACTTCGTCACACTATCATTTAGCTTACAGTATTTTCTCACTTCTTGAGAAATACTGTAAGCTTATAACTTTCTCTTAGGAAAGCTTTAGGGTTTTGTTTTCTTTTGCTTTTTTCTGATTCAGAGGTGTTCTGAGGTGTGTGAGGTTCCTGATGGGGTCTTTTCCTTTCATGGTGCTGAGTGCTCTATGACTTACTCAGAAAAGACGTTTCACTCCCTGCTATCTGGAAAATTTTGTTTAAAATGTCTCTGTTAATCCCATATGTCCATTTTCACACTATGTTCTCATCTTGAAACTCCTTTTATGGAGTTTGACCTTATCAATTATCTTTTATTTTGCTTATATTTTCTGTTTTCTCTTTTTCTTTTTGCCCTAATTCTGAGAGATTTCCTAGACTTTACATGCCAACTTACTACATCCTGAGTATTCTTTTCATAGCATATTGTTCTTACTGTACAGATAAAATATCTTTCTGAAGATATAACTTTTAGAGTATTTTTAAATAATGTTGAGTTTCCCCTTATCCCAAATGCTTCTTTGTTCTCAGCACTTTCTTTTGCTATTTGACTTAGTTTTTCTCTTTTATGATAAAGACTTTTCTCAAAAGTCCTGTAATCTTTTGCTTTTAGATCATATCAGATGATGTAATACCAAAATATACATACAGTCTCTGTGTACAAATGTGAGCCTTTTTGCAAGGTCATTAAGTAATAAATAAGAATTTTTATTGGAAGACATTGAAGTGTCTCATCTCCCATTGGAGGTATTTTTTCCCCAGTGCCCTGCCTGGGGAGAACTGACCAGGCTCCAAGCATTCTGATGTCAGATTAAGAGTTCTAATGATGAAAAATCTGAAAGAGAAATTAAGGAAACACTCCCATTGAACATTACAACAAAAAGAATAAAATACCTAGGAATAAACCTACCTATGGAGACAAAAGACCTGTATGCAGAAAACTATAAGACACTGATGAAAGAAATTAAAGATGATACAAACAGATGGAGAGATATACCATGTTCTTGGACTGGAAGAATCAATATTGTGAAAATGACTATACTATCCAAAGCAATCTACAGATTCAATGCAATCCCTATCAAACTACCAATGGCATTTTTCACAGAACTAGAACAAAAAATTTCACAATTTGTATGGAAACACAAAAGACCCCGAATAGACAAAGCAATCTTGAGAAAGAAAAATGGAGCTGGAGGAATCAGGCTCCCTGACTTCAGACAATATTACAAAGCTACAGTAATCAAGATAGTATGGTACTGGAACAAAAACAGAAATATAGATCAACGGAACAGAATAGAAAGCCCAGAGATAAACCCATGCACATGTGGTCACCTTATTTTGATAAAGGAGGCAAGAATATACAATGGAGAAAGGACAGCCTCTTCAATAAGTGGTGCTGGGAAAACTGGACAGCTACATGTAAAAGAATGAAATTAGATCACTCCCTAACACCATACACAAAAATTAACTCAAAATGAATTAAAGACCTAAATATAAGGCCTAAATGAATTAAAGACTATAAAACTCTTAGAGGAAAACACAGGCAGAACACTCTATGACATAAATCACAGCAAGATCCTTTTTGACCCACCTCCTAGGGAAATGGAAATAAAAACAAAAATAAACAAATGGGACCTAATGAAACGTAAAAGCTTTTCACAGCAAAGGAAACCATAAACAAGACGAAAAGACAACCCTCAGAATGGGAGAAAATATTTGCAAATGAAGCAACTGATAAAGGATTAATCTCCAAAATTTACCAGCAGCTCATGCAGCTCAATATCAAAAAAACAACCAACCCAATCCAAAAATGGGCAGAAGACCTAAACAGACATTTCTCCAAAGAAGATTTACAGATTGCCAACAAACACATGAAAGAATGCTCAACATCACTAATCATTAGAGAAATGCAAATCAAAACTACAATGAGGTATCATCTCACACCAGTCAGAATGGCCATCATCAAAAAATCTACAAACAGGGCTTCCCTGGTGGCGCAATGGTTGAGAGTCCGCCTGCCGATGCAGGGGACGCGGGTTCGTGCCCTGGTCCGGGAAGATCCCACATGCCGTGGAGCAGCTGGGCCCGTGAGCCATGCCCGCTGAGGCTACGCGTCCAGAGCCTGTGCTCCTCAATGGGAGAGGCCACAACAGTGAGAGGCCCAAGTACCGCCAAAAAAAAAAAAAAAAAAAAATCTACAAACAATAAATGCTGGAGAGGATGTGGAGAAAAGGGAACCCTCTTGCACTGTTGGTGGGAATGTAAATTGATACAGTCACTATGGAGACCAGTATGGAGGTTCCTTAAAAAACTAAATGTAGAACTACCATATGACCCAGCAATCCCACTACTGGGCATATACCCTGAGAAAACCATAATTCAAAAAGAGTCATGTACCACAATGTTCACTGCAGCTCTATTTACAATAAGGACATGGAAGCAACCTAAGTGTCCATCGACAGATGAATGGATAAGGAAGATGTGGCACATATATACAATGGAATATTACTCAGCCATAAAAAGAAATGAAATTGAGTTATTTGTAGTGAGGTGGATGGATCTAGAGTCTGTCCTACAGAGTGAAGTAAGTCAGGAAGAGGAAAACAAATACCGTATGATAACACATGTATATGGAATCTAAAAAAAAACAAAAAACAAAAAAAAATTATGAAGAAACTAGGGGAAGGACAGGAATAAAGATGTAGACGTAGAGAATGGACTTGAGGACACGGGGAGGGGGAAGGGTAAGCTGAGACGATGTGAGAGAGTGGCATGGACATATATACACTACCAAATGTAAAACAGATATCTAGTGGGAAGCAGCCACATAGCACAGGGAGATCAGCTCGGTGCTTTGTGACCACCTAGAGGGGTGAGATAGGGAGGGTGGGAGGGAGACGCAAGAGGGAGGAGATATGGGGATATATGTATATGTATAACTGATTCACTTTTTCATACAGCAGAAACTAACACACCATTGTAAAGCAATTATACTCCAATAAAGATGTTAAAAAAAAAAGAGTTCTGTACTCACTAAGGAGACCCTTACTTAATCCTCCTGGTTTCAGTCTGGCTTTCCTGGAAACTATTTCTTAACTGCTCCCTTCATTTCCTGAACACTTCTGCAGTTCAATGGTGAAGGACTGTATAAGTAGAATAATTTCTCCATTAGCTTTCTTTTCCAAAATGTTTTATTTTCCAAAATGTTTTTGAGATCCCTTGTTCTCTGCTTTCTCCTCTTCCTTCTAGTTGTCTATGAATTTTTGCGGTTTTTTTTCACATTATTTTGGGATGGTTTCGGGAAGGAGGAAGAATAAATGATCAGGTCTAACATACTGTTTTCCCACAGGTGTGGATAATTATTTATATCGGCAGCCTCGTTTCTTTTTAGGTAAAAGAGTTGGAGTGACAGAATCAAGAATCCAAAGAGCTGAACTCCTGGCCCAGTTCTTACTATCTATCTACGTCACCAGGTTTATGCTGCTTAACCTCCCTGCAGTTTCATTTAGTCCTCTGTATATTGGGCAGGAAAATGTAATAGTTGGGACATGTACTTGCAGGTGGCACCAGGAGGGGATGCCAAGTATTGCTGTAAGGGAAGAAACAGCTTTCTTTATCTGGATTTATTAATGTAAAGAATAAATGTGGCACACTCTGGTTGGAGACTAATTCTTTGCCCATTCATTCAGTAATATTTTTTAAAAGTCTGTTATGTTGACCCAGAAATTTCACTTCTAAGATAAATGAAAATACACCTCTGCACAAAAAATATATAACGGTGTTCATACCAGCAGTATTCATAAAACCGAAAGCTAAAAGTAATCCGGATATCCATCAACTGATGAATGGATAAAATTTGGTATATGCATATCAAAACAAAGTACTGAAACATGCTGCAACACAGACGAAACTTGAAAACATTATACTAAGGGAAAGAAGCCAATAACAAAAGGTTACATATTGTATGATTCCACTGATATGAAATTTCCAGAATAAAAAAAGAATTCTATAGAGGCAGAAAGTAGATTAGTGGTTGGACAGAGCTGTGAGGGGAGGAAGGGAAGGAGAAAGACAAGTGAGCACTAATTGGTATGGAGTTCCTTCTTAAAGTGATAACATTTTCTAAAATGGATTGTGGTAATGGTTGCACAACTCTGTGAGCATCCTAGAAAGCAATCATTCCCTTTAAATGAGTGAACCGTAACGGCAGGTAAATAATATCTCAAAAAAACTGTAAAAAAAATAAAGCATCTGAGAAAGCTTAGCAGGAAAAAAAAAGTCTATTATGTGCATTTTTATGGCATTAGGAATATAAAATTGAATAATACTGATGAAGTTGTGAGCTTGAATTCTAGTGGAGGGATGTACATAAAATATAAATTCTGATGAAACAAGAGGCCCAAAGAGAAAAAAAAATGGGGGGTGGTGGAGGTGAAGGTGATCACAATGATTAAACTGAAATCCAGATGACAAGGAGAAACTAGCTATGATGCAGAATGACAAAAAGTGAAAGGAGAATTTCAGGCAGTGGGGTTAAACGTCACATCAAAGTCTCTGTGGCAGGAGAGAGCTTCAGCTGGTTCTAGGAGCTGAAAATTTACCCTGGTGGCTGACGACAGGGAGGAAGCGAGTGGTGTGTGACGAGGTTGCCCAGATAGGTTGAAATTATGCAAGGTCCTGTAGCTCATGTAAGGTTTGTCAAATGTATTCAAGAGTAATGGGAAGGCCTCAGAGGACTGTAAGCAGCGCGATAACATCATTAGACACTGGATAACAGGACATGACATAAGATCACTCTTACCACTCTACGTACTCTATGATGAATAGAATGGAGGACAATTTTGACTTTCCATCCTAAAACTGCCTGTGAATATCTAAACAGGAACACCAGCACTGGTGAACCCACGTCGCTTATATTTTTAAGATGTGTCTCAATTGATAGCAGTATTAATTGGTAAAATCAACAGGTACAGAATATAATGAAGAAAAGTCATGCACAAAGATGTTTGCTGCAGCACTGTTTACAATACTGAAATACTGGAAACAAACCTGAACATATAAAATTTGTAAACAGTTGCTAACTCTATGTGTATGTAATTAGCCTTACTTCTTTAGAGTTATAAATAACATCTTGAAAATAAAAACAGGTCTATGTAAATAAGATTGTTAAATTGTAAATCTGAGGCATGCATAATTTTGCTACCTTGCTTTAACTGAGTGGTCAGTTATTAGGTGAAACGGTTGAAGAATATTACGAGGAAATTAATGAATAAACTTGAAAAGGGTCACAAGATCAATTTTTTTTTTTTTTTTTTTGTGGTACGCGGGCCTCTCACGTTGTGGCCTCTCCCGTTGCGGAGCACAGGCTCCAGACGCGCAGGCTCAGTGGCCATGGCTCACGGGCCCAGCCGCTCCGCGGCATGTGGGATCTTCCCGGACCGGGGCACGAACCCGTGTCCCCTGCATCGGCAGGCGGACTCTCAACCACTGTGCCACCAGGGAAGCCCCACAAAATCAATTTTTATCACTCAAACTTGGGTGAAGTGTGTCAGATAAATGAACATTTATCAGATGTCCCTTTTATACAGATGTCCCTTGAACAGTTTCTCTCTCTCTCTCTCTCTCACGCGCGCACACACACACACACACACACACACACACACACAGAATTAATAGAGCCATGAGGTTTATTTTGCAAAAACAGAAAATTCCAGGATGAACCAGGAAGCACCGCCATTTTCCCCTGATTTTTTTTTTTTTTTTGGTGGAGGGGGAAATAATGCTACATTGTACATCAAGATGCCTTCACACACACACACAAAAAATTATTTTTAGAAGAAACTGTAAGTGAAAATAGTTTTTAATCCTAGTGTATGCAGACTTTTTCTTCATTACCACTACCTCTCGTCCTAAAATATATGGTGTCAGCCTAATTCATAGTTTGCTACTTCTTTGCCCAACATGATAAAATGAAAATTTGTCACAGACCCTGAACATGTTCAGTACTCTTCCTGCAGTGCTGATGGTCTGCCATAATTTGTATGATACTTACAAGAAACTCTATTGGAAAGTCTTCATCCTAAACCCAATTTTTGTCTCCAAGTAAGGGAGTGAATTATCTGCTAAATATAAGAATTACACTCAGGATAGCAAAATGCTCACATCAGGATCACAGATATATTTTGCTTGCCTCATACTCACTCGGGGACACAGGTTCATTGAGTGGAATAATGCAGAATTACAAATACTATTTAAATTGTTTTCTGGTGTTGGTGTTATTTTGAGTTCTGATTTTCGATCAAGCAGATATAGTTTAACTAGATTCTGTTAAGTGACCCTATGATAACAATGGTAAGTAATATATGGTTCCAATGCATTTGAAACTCTTTCATTATTATTCACCATGCAAGTTCATAAATACAAGCCCACATAATTAAATATGAATTGGTAAAAGTGCTTCTGCCCAATGACTCAATTTACACCATGTCCCCAAAAGTAGGTTTAAAGGCAAAGTTGCTCAGAAAAAAAATGGAAAATATCTTGTAATATTTTAATAGTATGATCACTATATCTATTAACTGCAATTAAATAATGAAATATTTAAGAAAATTTAAAGTTTTATAGCTTACATGTATACTAAGAAAAAGTAACTGAATAAATTCATACCTCCGAATCTTTCAAATAGTTTCACTTTAATTGGGCCTAACAGTTGCTAGAGCCACTAAGAAGAACTGAATTGAATTTATAAGATATAAAAAGGTTCACCTAACAGGAAAAAAAGTAAATTCTTATGGTCAATTGTGTTGATATGGAAAGCAAATAAAATGAGCATTGCTGGGAGAATACAGTGTATTCAGCACAAAGATAACATAGCAGCAGTTGGCTAATTAGTCCTTAAACCCCAGAAGGTTGAACTGTTTTCTCAGGAGAAGCTCCTAGAAACAAGCGTTCTCTCTCTGACTAACTGTTCTATGGAGGAAGCTTCCCTTCACTAATGAACACATCAGTGATCTCTGACATCAGCACAGTTGTAGATGCAACATGAGGCAGAGACGGAAGCCCAGATATGGCAGAATCTTCAGGAAATGACTCCCATCTCTAGAGTCCTTGTGTATTTACGACACAATAAGCTTTTCACAGTTATTCACACCAATTGATGAAAAGCAGTGGAAGAAATAATGAGTCAAGATATAAAATCTCCTCCCTTACCAGAGGCAAGAGGTTTGCTGGCAATATATATGGAATGGGAGCATTATTTTTTTAAAAAGTACTTATGTAAGCATGATGCAACAAAATAATGTCAGAATCTCTGAAATGACAAATAATCTGTTGATAAATTCTTCTAAGGTAAATTACTCACGTAATAAGAAACATCCACAAAAGTCCTCTAGCTATTCTTTCAATGTACTTGAATGATTATCTCATAACTATGGATTGGCTATGAAAGCACAATGCTTGACCAGTGTCACTTTTTTATTTAATGAATGAAAGGTAAAGTTTTAGCTAATAAATGTAAAATCACTGTTAGTAATCTCAAAATCATATTTAACCTTCAAATTAAATTATTTGTGTGTGTGTGTGTTGTTCACATGAAACTCAGTAAGACTGAGACCATGTCCTCACCACACAAAAATCAGTGTAATCTTATTTTTTAAGTAACTATATTTTCCCTAGTTTGGGTGATTATATACCATGGTATAAACAAAAACATACAATTTTTTTTTTACTAAATTCTCTAACTCCCCCCCCAGCTATTTCCAACAGTATTGATGGTATTTGACGCCTCTTTCGTCCCTGAAAGTTTCTAACATCATCCTCCACTGAGAAGGAAGGGAAATACAGGGCCTCTGCCCTACTTACACCGGAGGTAGGAGAAAACTACCCTCCAGACACAGCAATAGCACTCTTGGGCCCAGGCGGGTGAGAGCAACACCGAGCTAGCTCTCTGGGAGTCTCAGTGGGAGCACAGCCCTGCTGCCTGAGGGAAGGAGAAAGGAGCCTGACTTAGGAATCAATCATCCTGAGAAGGGACTAGACCGCTAGCCGCAGCGTTAAAGTCCTGACATGCCCTGGAGTGGCGGGCTCATGCGGCACTCAGCAGCGTGGGGCTGACCAAAGAGCTGCCTGCAAAACTTCCCTGGCCCTGCAAAGCCCTAGGATAGTGAAGGAAAAAGCCCTGGGTATCTTTAATTTCTGGTATCTCCCCCGTTCTCCATGGAAATGTATTCTTAAGTGTCACTTTTTCAGCCACTAGATGATTACTGAGCTTAAGTTTGGCATTTGTATGAAACATAGCAAAGCACTTCCCTTAAAGTGTCTTCACCAGGAAAGGGTCTGAGGTGAAGAGATCATGACTATAACATTTCTGTTGTGTGGGTGATTACTCCCATATGGCTTTTCCTTTAGGAAAAAAAAAAATACTGCCAGAATTGTCTTTCTTATTTTTGCTTTTTTCATTACGTTATCCTGACATGTTATAGATTTTGAGAAATCCTATATTGGTATTAAGATCATGTAAAGACATCAATGAAATAATAATAAGACTTAAACATATGCAAGCAAGTATTTATATTTCTTCCTTAGTTTGTCATTTTAGAAAACCGGTGTATATAGTACTTGTGAGATTTTAAATCTATTTTTTTTCAGATTCCTTCCTTTTAAAAACCTAAATCATAGTAGCTGTTTAATTTATGTCTATCATTTCCTTTTTCCAATTATGCAAGGGAAAATCAAATATTCCAAACTGTTCCACAGTAGAGTTTGTTTAGGGTATTAGAGCATTCTTTAATCATCTCTCATTTCTTTAAAATGCATGATAAAATTAAACCATCAACTGATTTCAATTTCTTCCTCTGCTTAGTAACAATTTTTTTTGTTTTAAAGAGATATTTTGTCTCATATGATTCATTTGGGAAAATGTGGAGAATCTTTAATTTCATGAATTTCATTCATTCAAAAGATTTTGGCACAGTATGCCGATTCCTGAAAGGTGGCCCCATGGTTTTTATGTAGTAACTGATGAAAGTTTAATTATTTGATATAGTCTACCATTTTGAAAAAGTGTAGTCTCTTTTCACACTGTTCAAGAAATAAAAGTATCATAAGTAACCATTTAATTGAGTGTGAAATTAAATAAACAAAGTTTAGCATTTTATTTGCATGTAAATATTGAACTACATATATTTCTGGAAAGCTATGCTTACTTTTCTTATTAAGACTGAAGGCTGTTTCCATGTAAAGTTTTTTCATGAAAAAATTATAATATGGGTGGCAATACATTTCCATTAAAGACTGAGGTACAGATAGTATTCTACATTTTATTTCAACCTTTAAAATTCTAAAGAACATGAAAATCTTATATACCTTAGAACAGGGTCATTCATAGGTTTGTTTCTATAAGTATCTCCCTAATGGAGGAAATATGTTTGATTATTTAGTAGATCCTTTTCATATGAATATTTTTTCTGTCAAACTCTTAATTTTCCATAGACTATAAATGTTGTTAGGTTTTATAAGTCCTCCTTTGGACTTTGCTATGTGGTTTTGCAAGTAAGAACCTTACACATTCCACACTTCCTAAAATCCATTCACCCTATTCATAAATAATAGTGGCTACTTATTTCTGAGAATATATGTTGTGTATATATATATATATCTCAGAGAAGGTGAAGACAGTTAGTTGCTCCAAGGCTTTGTGTGGCAGGAGTATGGGTTTTCCATAGCTAATGTCATTCAGAACTATGGACAGCTCCCATTAAGGCGTGGAGTTGAAGGCAATGTCCCTTAGCTTCTAAACATAACTCAAAGTAATGTTTCTTTTTATTGCTACATTCGTTGGCTATTTAACAGCCGCCTATTAAAACTTCTTAGTTTGTGCACACACTGTTTTTCTTCTTTTTCCTTTCCGAACGATTTCAGCAATAAATGGATAGATAGATGTCACCCAGAGTTTTTAATTTTGGGTTTTTTGTGTTGTTGTTTTTTTTTAAATTAAAAGCCCAGCCTTCTTCCGGCGCTAATATAACGTGACAGCAGGGTGCTCGCGCACTAATAAGAGGATCTACTTCACGACCTTCATTTGATAATCTCTAAACATGCTTATAACCGAATGAATACTTGGGCGACAAATAAGATCAGGAAATGTCTTAATTTTAATTCGCCGAAGCAGAGTTTCCTTGACAGCTGACAGCTCTCCTGCCCTTGTTCCCGAGTTGGGAAACGGGAAAGAAATTTCTGAAATAGACTAGTAGCCAAGGTCAAGAAAGGGTGTTCCTCTGTTTCAGGAAGGGGGCTCTGGAAACGCCCCCTGTCTCCGTTTCGGGAACTCGAGGCTTCCTGTCACGCTCCTGCCCCACCTGGCAGCGCCAGCTCCACTGAAATCTCAAGTCAGGGACTCTCCAAGCGCAAATTACCAATCCTCAGCCTGCCAGCCACTATCCTGAAGCAAGGCACTGAGGATACCCAGAGACTATAAGCGTTTGAGAGACAGACTAATTGCACTCCCCACAGGCGAGAGAGGCTGGACCGGCTGGGACCTGTGAGTCACTGTCTCCGGTCGCCCCATCCTCTCCTCAAACCCAGGGGCGCCTTCTTCCCCTCTGGGAGGGACCCACTTCTTGGGGGAGTAGCGCGAGGGAGGGTGGCACCCCCAAGACGACTTTCTGGCCACTTTCTTACACTCTCATCTCCGAAGGGAAAGTTTCCCTGCACAACTTAGCATCCTCCCATCCGGGGGTCACCGTGGCCTTCTTCCCCGACCTGGCCCCAAAGTTCCCGAGGCAAAGCAAGAGAACCTCCCCGGGGTGCCCGGGCAACAGGAACACATCAGACAACCTTCTCCTGGGTGGAAACTAGTTGTGAAGAGTCGAGCCTGTCGCCCGAGTGCAAGCCTCCGGCGGCGCCGCCCGCCGCCAGCCCGGCACCCCCTCCCCGCGAGTCCCCGTGCGCCCCCTCCCAAGAGCGGGGAAGCGCGTTTAAGGGCGCGCCCGGAAGGGAGGGTGGGGCGGCGACAGGGAGTCCTCACCTGAAATCGCTGTAAGGGTGGATTATCCAGAAGCCTGCAGTTTTAACCCTTTCCTGCTCCTTCTCCACCGCCTTCTGGCTCCCAAACATGCGGAGGGAGAATTTGTTGACCCCCGGCTGCAGCATGGAGGTGAACTGCCGCTGCATGAAGCCGTACTGCCGCCTGGGCCCCTCGGCGTCCTCGAAGCCCCCGGCCGGCTCCTCGCCGCCGCCGCCGCCGCCGTCCACCTTGAAGCACACGGAATTGCCCTGCTCCTTCCCGCCGGCCCCGCTGCCCCCCGGCGGGGTGCCCAGGCGCTTCTCGGCCGCGGCAGGCCCCGCGCCCGTCGCGGGCGCCTTGGTGGGAAAGACGCTGTTGCCATCGTCCCGGCTGTTGGACGACGAGTTGGGCTTGCCGCCTCCTTCCATGCCCGGGGGACGCGGCCGGCGACGGCGCGGGCTCCAGACTCGCCGGCCGCCCAGCGCCGGGGACACGAAGCGGAGGGGGCAGGGGCCCGATCCGGCGGCCGCCGAGCCCGGCTGCCCGTCGCGGCGGCGGCGGCGGCGGCGGCGGCGGCTTCTGCTTCCCGCCCGCGCCGCTGCTCGCTGCGCGCTTGGCTCCCGCCGCCGCCGCTGCCCTCAGTGGCTGCGCTCCCCGCTCCGGCGCGCCAGGTGCTGAGGCTGAGGCTGTCCGAGCGAGGCGAGGCTCCGCTCAGCCCTCGCGCGCCAGCGCCTCCCGGCGGCTGCCCTCTGCTGGCTGGAAAGGGAGTCTCCCCGCCCGCACGCCGCACGCTCTCCCTCCACTCTTGCTCCACTTCTGCCCAGCGTGACATTGAACTCAGGAGCCCTCGAGACATTTATTCGCACGTGTTGTGAGAGACTCGGTGTATGTTTGCATGAAAAAGGAGAGAGAGTCAGAAAAACAGAGGGAGGAAGACTGAGCCAGCGGATGTATATTTATCCAAAAGAAACAAACATCCTTGAACTCATTGAGACCTTGTCACATTGAATGCCTGTTTGAATGATGTTACAGATCGGGAAAGGGAGATAGGCTGGCTCTGCGTGCAGAAAATTCAGCGTACAGCTAGGTGTACATAAAAAAGTAAGATTTGACAATGGATGATAAATTTAATGAGTGGAAGTGAACTTGTGTGTGTGTGTGTGTGTGTGTGTGTGTGTGCACTTGAAGGAGAGAGGCAGACAGGGAAAAGAGACTAGATTCTGTGTAACCCAGGGTAATTAGCTGCTTGGGGCTTTTCAGATGAAGCTCTGCACCTAGGGACCGACAGCTGACCTCCTTACACTTATCCTTGTTTATTCTCTCCGAGCTCGTTACGCAGAAGATGGGATTTCTTTCTTCCCAAGGCCACTCACATCAATATGCAGGTCTTCCAGCGGCCAATACTGAAAGAAAAGTGTGTTAGGGAAACCTCACCAGAGCTGACCTAACTTTTCATGTTATGTAATCAATAAAACACACTAAGAGGCGTGTATGTTGGGCAGTGTTCACCTATGCCTCACCAGGAAGCCAAGATGTCTTAGAATCTAGGCAGAATGTAATCACAATTTCAGACGGGGGAAAGTATTCTCAAGTGAAACTTACAGCATGCTGCTGATGCTGAAGAAAGCCTTCTGAGATTCCTCTTATTCCCTCAGTGTCTCCCAAACCCAGTGGATCACCTAAAGGAAGCAAGATGTTCTGCCAAACTCACCAGTCCCTCGGCAGGGCAGCCCCAAGTCTGAAGAGCTTCAGGACTCCCAAATGTCCCAAAACATCTGTTCCAGATACAAGCATTGCCTTCCTGCCAGCAGACTCTTTAAAGGAATTCCTGCCCTGCCAAGAGTCCCTGATCTCATGGGTCCTGTTGACTACAGCCACCTTTTAGGGGGAGAGGAGTGGGCACTTTGGGGAGGAAATCTGTGACAAGCTGGCGAGCAACGGCCTAGCACGAAAAAATGAGTGGGCCGAATCAAGGTGCTTTCCTGAAAAGCTGAATGGGGATGAAGCCAATTGAGACTAGGAGAGGCAGGGATAAAGACAGAGGAAGACAACTAGAGGCCCCCATGAGGGGTTAACAGGGGCTGAGAATGGAGGCAGAGAACCGAGAAAAAAGAAGAGAGAGGCAGAAACTAGAAGCCTTTAGGCCTAGCTGTGCTCTAATTCTGTAAGATTCCCCTTTCCATTCTACTTACCATAGTCTATGCTAAATCTCTTTGTTCAGTGAGCTCCAGCCTGACTCAGACACCATATGTTTTCAGCTAATCAAAAACCAGAACCTTAAGAAATAAGCATAGGTGGCCAAATTTCAATGGTAAGACATAAGGAAAATAGGAACAATATAATGCTGTGATCTATCAAAGTAGGGACTTTGGAAATCCAAGAGGTCAGGTGAGGATACCAGGTGCTGAGGGAAGAAGGAAGCCAAGGGGATAGATAAAACCCAACACTGCCTAAAGCACAGTTCTTCCTAAGAAAGGCTGGATTACTCAGGCAGCTTCTCTTTATTAGACTAAAGATGTTCCCTACTTTTCTCCCATTCTGCAGGCTTCTCCAATCCCTCTATTTCCAGTCATGAGTGTGACAATGTATATTTTAGCATAAATTTTAAATTTTATAATAATTTAAAAATATACCATCAAAAATGTTATGCTAACTGAGTTTAAGTCACTTTCTGTTTTCTTCAAGCCAATCCTTCTATTTGTTCTTTTTCAACTTAATCATGATCAGGCAGTTATTTTTGTCAGAATTTTTCTCAGTTTCAACGTCTGTACTAAACTAATATGACAGAATTACTGAAAACCAAGTTTTCAAAATAGAACAAAGAAATGTTTAAACAGGGTCACAAACCATTCATTGGTTGTTCCAGGTATAGCTTTTAGGCCATTTTTCATTCATTGAAATTCTCAAAACAATATATTGTTTTTTAAAATTTGGAGAATATGTATATTATACCTGTTTATTAACTTAAAGTTGCCAGCAATAGAAAAAGTCAAGTTTCTTCACTTTCCTTTCAGACTGTTGATTTAAAGTCATTTAGAACGTGGACTTACATTAAAAGCTTCCTTATAAAAAGAGAGAAGTTACAAGAAGATTAGAACAGAGTGAAAGCTATAAAAGAATGAAAATAATGAGTGACAGACAAGATAGACAGAATTAGCAAATGTGTTTTAGAATGTGACCCAATAGTGAAACAACTTCTGTGGCTAGCACAAATTTCTTTCATTGTTTAGTTGTTCTATTCTATTTCTGAATTCACTGAATGAATTAGAGAAGTTTTTGACGAAAGAAGAAATTAGGGACTGATTATTCGCTCAGAGTGAAATTGAGGAGATAAGGGCAAGTTAGGGTTTGCACCTGTTTATCTTCCTACTCTCAAGCCCCAGACCTAAATTTTACTTTCCTATTTTCACTTCCTCCTCTCCTCATCCTATCCCTCCTCTAACTGCTCCAGACACATATGTATCATATCCAGAATAGGCGTGAATTTTGAGGATAACCTCTCCTCAACTTGTTTCCATGTCTGTTCATTGATAAACCATCTCAGGCTGAAATCCATAGAGCTAAATTAGAGTGTTTTCTTTTTTCTTTAAGTCATCTTAGAAGGAGGACTACCATCATGTTTCATTCTACGTCATTAGATGCTCATGATGTCAAAGTGCCTTGTATTTCAAAGGAATTTGATTTCTGAGGTCTCATCAGAGAATATCAATTATGAATTCATTTCATGAGAATGTCCCATTAGTAGTTATCATGAGGGTTGTGCAGTACATACAAGGATCATGCATCTTTTTAAATGTTCTGTTTCCTTTAATATTCTGCTTAAAATCAAATTGCAGGCAGCAGCAGAAGATTAATATGAAACTAAAATAAAATCTCCATGCAGCAGACGCAAGCACATGTGAAATGAGACCAAAAAAAGATAGATGGGCAACTTGAAGTTTGACAGCTTATTGGAAAATTCTTAGTGAAATTTAAAGGTTTAAGGGGTAAAACATTTCAGTCCCCGTACTAGGATAGAGGAATATGTTAAATACACATTTCACATGTAAGGAAATAGAGTCAGATCTGTCTCTGTTGAAGAAGGCAATGGCTTACCATTGCAGTGAAAAGAACAGCTGACGAAAGGCAGTCTCACAGCGTCTCTGTCTCGTGCACAGGCAAACTTGAGTGTCTATGTGGAAAGCAACCGCCAATATCATGCTTAATGTGAAACACTAGTGCTATTAAAGTCAGAACAAGACACTCAAACTCAGCATGTCTGCAATATATAGTATTTTCAGTTGATAATATTGCCTCCCTGGAAAACCGGAAGAATCAGCTGCATTACCGTTACAATTAATAATAGGATTTAGAATAACAGAAATTAGAAAGTTCGTACAAAGTAAACATGGAAAATTCATTGAAGGTGAAAGGATGGAAAAATATAGTCCATGCAATAGTAACCAAATAAGAGAAGAGCTAGCTATATTAATATCAGACAAGATAGACTTTAAATCAAAAAGTTATAAGAGACAAAGGAAATTATATATTAATGTATAATACAGCAAAAAGACATAACAATTATAAACGTTTACACACCTAATGACAGACCATCAATATATATGAAGCAAAAACTGACAATTGGAGAAGTGGACAGTTCTATAATAATACTTGGGGACTTCCAAACTCTACTCTCAACAATGGACAGAACAACTAGAAGATAAGTAAGGAAACAGAGGACTTAACAAAATAAACCAACTAGATCTAATAGACACATACAGAACATTCCCTACAGCAACAGCATACACATTCTTCTCAAGGGCACAGGGGACATTTTCCAGGATAAACCATATGTTAGCCCACAAATTAAGCCTCAATAGATTTTAAAAGATAGACATCATACATAGTATCTTCTCTGACCACAACGGGAAGAAGTTAAAAATCAATAACAGAAATAAAACTGGAAATTTCACAAATTTGTGGAAATTAAACGGCACACTCTTAAACAACCAATGGATCAAAGAAGAAATCACAAAAGAAGTTAGAAAATAGTTAAGATGAATGGAAACAAAAACACAGCATACCAAAATATATGGGACACAATGAAAGCAGTGCAAAGGGGGAAACTTATAGCCATAAATGCTTACATTAAAAAACAAGAGAGGGCTTCCCTGGTGGCACAGTGGTTGAGAGTCCGCCTGCCGATGCAGGGGACACGGGTTCGTGCCCCGGTCCAGGAAGATCCCACATGCCGCGGGGCGGCTGGGCCCGTGAGCCATGGCCGCTAAGCCTGCGCGTCCGGAGCCTGTGCTCCGCAGTGGGAGAGGCCACAACAGTGAGAGGCCCGCGTTACGCAAAAAATAAAAAATAAAAAAAATAACAAGAGATATCTCAAATCAACAACCTAACTTTACAAAATAAGGAACTAGAAAAAGGAGAACAAACTAAACTCAAGTTATCCGAAGGAAGGAAATAATAAAGATTAGAGCAGAGATGAATGAAATAGAGAATAGAAAATAATAGAGAATATTAATGAAATTAAAAGTTAGTTCTTTGAAAAGATCAACAAAACTGACTAACCTTTAACTAGATGGACTATGAAAAAAAGAGAGAAGATTTAAATTACTAAAATAAATTGAAATGGGGACATCACTACTGATTCTACAGACATAAAGAGGATTATACGAGAGTACTGAGAGTAATTGTACGCTAACAAAGTGGATAACCTAAATGAAATGGACAAATTCTTAGAAACCCAAAACCTACCAGGACTAAATCATGAAGAAATAGGAAATGTGAATAGACCTATAACTGGTAAGAAAATTGAATAAGTAATAAAAATTTTAAGAAATCTCCTCCCCCCAAAAGAAAAGCCCTGGACCTGATGGCTTCACTTTGGTGAATTCTACCAAACATTTAAAGAACAACAAATGCCAGTACTTAAACTTTTCAAAAGAGTTGTAGATTACAGAACACTTTTTAACTCATTCCATGAGACTAGCCCAACCCTGATACCCAAACCAGACAAATAAACTACAAGTAAAGAAAGCTATATACCAATATCCCTATGAACACTGATACCAAAGTTCTCAACAAAATAATAGCAAACCAAATTCAGCAGCATTTTAAAAGAATTGTACACTGATCAAGTGGGATTTATTCCTGAATGAATATTTCAACATAAGAAAATCATTCAATGTAATACACCACAGTAACAGAATAAAGGAAGCAAACTCACATGGTGATTTCAATTGATGAAGAGGCATTTGACAAAATCCAATGCTCTTTCATGATTAAAAACCTTGAACAAACCAGGATGGAAGGAAACCACCTCAACATAATAAAAACCATATATGAAAAACCCATAGCAAACATTGTATCAATGGGGAAAGATGGAAAGTTTTTCCTCCAAGATCAAGAACAAGATAAGGATGCCACTTTTATTTAACATAGTACTTGAGGTTTGTTTTGTTTGTTTGGATAAATTTTTGGCTATTAATTCATTTTATATATCACTAAGCATTTCACTGCTATAGGGATGATCACAGTGCATTATAATTACTGATTTGTATCTTTTATCCTAGAGTGTGGGCAATATTAGTTCTATAGCTTCTAATGATAATACCAGCTTACTCAGTCCTGGGCCCTGTGCAATGTGCTTTACAGATATCTACCTCACTTTAAGTTCATAAGGCAAAGATTGTCTCTATTTTACATGGTAGGATAGAGCGCTAACTGACAGAAAAATTTGACACAGCTTTTATGTGATGGAGCTACTGCTTGACCATGCTCCATCTAACTCCAACACTGCCTATGCCACTAACTGAAATGGTGTGCCTCTTATTTTAATAATAGCTGGATAGATAGATAGATATTTTTTCAAGCTCACGTTTCTTGGCATATATTTTTAATTTATTTTTTTATTATTTATTTTTGGCTGTGTTGGGTCTTCGTTTCTGTGCAAGGGCTTTCTCTAGTTGCGGCAAGCGGGGGCCACTCTTCATCGCGATGCGCGGGCCTCTCACTATCGCGGCCTCTCTTGTTGCGGAGCACAGGCTCCAGACGCGCAGGCTCAGTAGTTGTGGCTCACGGGCCTAGTTGCTCCGCGGCATGTGGGATCTTCCCAGACCAGTGCTCGAACCCGTGTCCCCTGCATTGGCAGGCGGATTCTCAACCACTGCGCCACCAGGGAAGCCCTTCTTGGCATATTAAAAATCATTAAATATCTCGTCACCAGATGAATGAATGAATGAATAAGCAAATAAATGAACAAGACAAAATGGGGTTCATCATTTGCCGATGCTGAATTGATGGATTTTCCTTTCCTTCTTAAAGTTGTATTTTCCTTTAACCTTTCATTTCCAAGGCCAAACCTCATGACTCATTGTCTGAAAGAGAGGAGGTGGTACTGTCACCAACAAAGAGGCTATTGATCACCTTTGAGTCTCAGAGCTGACTTTCTCCACCTCCTTAGCAAGAAATTTCAGAGTCTGGAAATGAAGTTGCATACTGTTTTAAGTGAGACTATTATTGTTCTGAATCAATTAGAATGCATAAGTTGGGTTAAAGAAGGTTAATTTTTGTGATTCTTGTTGTCTCTAGCAATTGACAGACCCTACTTGTTGAGATTTTGTTTACCTGTTTTGTCCCCCGCCCCTCACACCCCAACAGTGGCAATTGTTACTAAACCGACCCATTCACGTATCCTCTTCTTAAGATTTTTATAAACAAAAGCTTTTATTCTAAAATGAATGACCTTGAATTAGGGATAAAATTTTAGCTGGAAAAAAAGAGGGTAAAGAATCCCACAAAAGGACAAATTTTTGACCTTATTGGAATTGAGAAATGAATTAAACAACATCACTGTATTCTGAAACATTGGTGTCCATTTTGAGAAACTTACTTTTCTGTTAAAAAAAATATTGGATATAAATATTTTAATATTGCAGGAGACAGCCTTCTGCTGATTTTCTTGGTCTATAATCCCTTTCTCTGAGATGGAGCCCTTTTCAAATTCCACATGGTTAGGATTGGGCTCTAATCCCTGGACCCTGCTACCCTTTCCTCCCATCACAAGTGTGGGCGCTTGACTCAAAGCCAGGTCATGAAAGTTATTCTCCCAGAACCTGAGCTCTTCAACACAGACTAAGCGAAACTGGCAGCTGGGGCTGAGTTTTCCACAATAACAATGTAGAGATGCACTCCACGGATTCTCCCACAGGAATTCCATAGGGCTGCCCTCATTTGTGTCTCAGTGTTCGGATCTTCCTTAAATTATGTGAAGCTCTGGGCTGTAGATTCTTTATTTCTCCCTCCAGAATTAATCTCTGCCCCCTTCTCATCTCCCCGTGCCCCAGAGGCTGAGAGCCATGGCCTGCCCATCACCAGGACTCCATGTACTCTGACCTCTCAAGGCCAGTAGGAGGGACCAAGAGAAAACAGAAGGGCAAGAGGAGAAAAAGAAGCAGGTTTTTATTCCCCTTATGCCACTTTACTCCCTTCCTTTCCATGACTCTGTCCTAGGCTGATTTACTCTGTGGCCACAGCACCCACAGCCTTCTCAAGGGCTATAGCTTCATGCCCGGTGCGGTAATAACTGACACTTTAGGAACAGTAAGGCCTCCCAGCTGTGCCTAGTTCCCGCGTGGCTGCTTTACCATCCTTGTGGGTCTCCTTAACTCTGCCCATATCTCTGCATGCCACATCTCCCCTCATTAAAATATCTTCAATGAAATCTGCTGAGTGTGCCACCTTTCTCTTGCCAGGATCTTGACTGGTAAAACTTCCTAATACATGTCTAGCAAATTCCTAATACATGTCTAATAAATTTCTAATAAATTCCTTTGTCAGCGTTGGCATCTTTTTTGTTTTTGGTTTTTGTTTTTGGCTGTGCCATGCATCTTGTGCGATCTTTGTTCCCTGACCAGGGATCGAAACCAGGCCCCCTGCAGTGGAAGCACGGAGTCCTAACCACTGGACCACCAGGGAAGTCCCAAAGTTGGTATCTGTTTCCCTCACCAGAGAACCCACAGATCCATCGGCCTTTTTGTCTCTCTATAATCATCAAAATTGTTTAGTTTTCATTATATGTATATGTGAAATTATTAACTAACTATATATAATTCAATACACATTCTCTAAGAATATTATTCAACAACACTTGTTTTTTTTTTGTTCTTTTTTTTTTCGGTACGCGGGCCTCTCACTGTTGTGGCCTCTCCCGTTGTGGAGCACAGGCTCCGGACGCGCAGGCTCAGCGGCCATGGCTCACGGGCCCAGCCACTCCGCGCGCGGCATGTGGGATCTTCCCAGACCGGGGCACAAACCCGTGTCCCCTGCATCAGCAGGCGGACTCTAAACCACTGCACCACCAGAGAAGCCCTCAGCAACACTTGTTTTTAGAGAAGTTTCTTAACCCATATCTGCTTTGGTTAACAATCTTTGTGAAACATCAACTATAACTCTAATATACATCCCACCTGTTCAGATTAAAAAATGGTTTTATCGCTGATCTCTCTGCCTCACTTCCACCTTTTATCCAATCTGTCAACAATTCCTATTTTCTCTACATTCTAAATCTGACCTCTTCTCAATCCTTTGCCTCTTTATAATTTAAATTCAAACTCTCCAGCCAGAATGAGTCATTTACAACAGAAGCCAGGCCAGCTCATTTCTCTAGTCCCAACCGTCTCAGGGGATGACTCTCCCAGTAAAAGCCACAATCTTGACAGTGGTGTCCTGAGCCCTGTCACCTCTCTGACCCCATCGCCTACCAGCCTGCTCCCTCAAACTCTGCTCCAGCCACACAGGCCTCCTTGCTTTTCTTCAAACTTCCAGGCATCCTTCTACCTCAGGACTGGCAGATGTTGTTCCTTCTACCTGTGATGTTTTTCTCACACCTCAAACAGGTGTTTGCTTGAGGTGATCTTCTCAGTAAACCTTCCCTGATCATTTTACGTAAAAGGCAACTCTTCTTATTTCTTCCAGTCTCTTCCTTGCGTTATGTTTCTCCTCTGCTCTTGACCCCAAGTGACATGCTCAATATTTTACCTCTTTATTTATTGATTGCTTGTCTCTCCCACTGGAATGTGAGTCCATAGGCTTTATTCACTACTGTGTTCCTAGGATTTAGAACAGTGACTGGCACCTAGTTTTATTCAATAAGTTGGTTTTGAAAAAATGAAATAATAGGCTTATTTTCTCCCTTCGAGGTAAGAAACTTATAACAAAATATAATTAATTATACATTAGTAATTACATAATTATTGCAATTCTTATTTTTAATACAACGGACTAAAGGCTTAAGAAGATCCTCTTACCAGGTAGAAGAAAATTCACAGACTACTGTTCTTCTCTCTTCATCTGTATTTTTGCTGAAATATCACCTTATAGAACCAGGATCATTTCATGACAAATCATATAATAGCAGTAAAATTACTGAGCCCATATTATAATGGAAAATGATTCAGGTGACTTAATGCAAAGCAGAACGGACTCTAAATTTTAGATTTAACAATATTTTTTCTAGATAAAAGAGAAGAGATATTAGTATATTATTACACAGATACTAAATAGAATCTGGGTGAAGAAAGTGCTATTTATAAACAATATCTTGAAAAAGTAAATTTTCTGTGGAAACAGAAGTTGGCAGCTTATTACAGCATATATTAGAAGTTGAAGGAATTAACAGTGAGTTATACTGGGGTCTTTAAATGTGTAATAAATGAACAAAAGATCCTTATTCATCAGCAGCCTTGGGGATAGTTAAATGATACAAATCAAGTCACTTATCCAGGACCATTGATTGACCAGACTTCTCGGGAATAGCAAGTCTTGAAAATAAGCCAAAGTAATCATCCAAAGAGTCAGAAACTCCCAGATTCACAGAGTACCAGAACCTGAAGTAGCTTTAGGCAACCTGAGTACTGGCCCTAGAGTTCAGTTGAAATAATTGGTACTATGGGTTATGAATTAATGAAAAACACTTTTTATTTTTGTGGGTTGACTTTGGATGGAAATTGGCAGTGTTAGTTAGCAGTGCATGGAAAGTCGGTCAATGAGCCATCAAAAGCCTGCTTGTGTGAAGACTGAGAAGCTTCTTAGGGAAACTCATACTAAGGAAAGAAGCAGGCGTCATAAACCTGAAGCTCTAAAACAACCACAAGATGAAGGATGTAGTGATTCTGAGACTGTGTTAGTGCCTGTTGCTCAGCCATACCCCTACCCACGCTCATGGATGGCTGAATATCCTGGAGAGAGGAAATGAATGGACTGTTCACTAACAAGCGTAAAACATAAGGGAAATGGATTATTGGGGTGCTTATATCAAAGCGTAATGGGGAGAGGATGGTCCTCTCTATTCTGACTCACACATACTCATATATACCCTTGTCACACGCAGAGCACCAGCAGCTTTGACAACACAGTGGCCCCCAGTGTTAGAGGTGTGTCCTCTGGGAGGAAGCAGAGACCATGGCGTCCACTCAGAGATGCCCTGTCTGCCACACACAGGCAGCTCACGGCAAGGTCTTCCGTGCTTGTGCTCCCTGGAACAGCAGCCCTACAGAGCGTGAACTTCCTCTTGAGCATAAAGGCAACACCCTCAGGGACTTCCAGAAATATGCAGTCGGGAGGAAGGTGGTTAAGAACAAAGAACGTTTGAGTTGCTTCTGAAGATAACCTCAGCTTTACTTACCAGGTGCCAGGTGCTAAATAAGTGAATAAGTATGGGTTACATAAGGAGTGATTTTTCCTCCTCTCAAAATCAGGCCTTTCAAGAAAATGATTCTCTACGTGAAGATCTGCAAAGATTTATTATTATTATAGTTAACATCATTGAACATATGTATCTTCAATCAAATGTGTATAAGTACAGGTGTATAAGGAAAACCTGGGACAACAGACTAGCATAGTAATTCTGCCCTTTAATTATTTTACTTAATTAAGAAGATAGCAATAACTCTCCTTCGAATGCACGTGAATGAATTTTAAACCCAGTGAGTAATATCAAGTCAGCTCTAGTTTATTTGGACTAATTGGAGATAGCAGCTAAACGGTGAAACTGACTTCAGTGATTTTTTTACTTCTTAGCATCCAATTCTCATATCTAACAGCCTTCCAATTTCATTTTGAGAAATGACCTCCCTGATTATGAGCTATCTTGGTGGCACGTTGCATTAAGTTTCTCTGTCCTCCCCTGTGAAATGTGAAATAATGCAGAGGCTTTTAAGAGACAAATCTCTTTTCTCACCATTCCAGGACAGCCAAGGGAAGAACACATGATCTGAGCTCTTTCTCTCCAGCGATTTTGAATCCTAAGTAGTGTGCAGTAAGGACAGAAAAAAAAATACACATGATTTTGCCTACATATTCCAGTAATGGCACATGAATGAAACTTTTAAGCTCTTCCTGCCTCAAAATACCCTGGATATACTCGTTTTCTGTACTCTTCAAACTGATTTCTTCAGCTTTCTCTTCAATCTTACGGATTTTCTTTTTGCTAAAGTTAATTTCTGTGACATAACCAATTATCTTGACATGGACATCAGGTAGCGCCAGAAGTGTGTGGTGCCAGAGTGGGGTACAAATATAGACTACTATGGTTTGAATGTTTGTGTCCCCCAAAATTCGTATGTTGAAATCCTAATCCCAAGGTAATGGAATTAAGAAGTGGCCTTTGGAAGGTGACTAGTTCATGAGGGTGAGGCCTCATAAATGGGATTTGTGCCTTTTAAAAGAAGGCAGAGGACACTCCCTAGTCTATACTGACTCACAGAGCTCCCTAGACCTTCTACCATGAGAGGTCACAGCCAAGAAGTCAGCAGTCTGCAACCTGGAAGAGGGCTTTCAACAGAACCCCACTGTGCTCGCATCCTGATCTTGGACTCCCAGTGATCTTTCTCCAACAGTGAGAAAGAAGTATCTGTAGTTTATAAACGACCAAGTCTGTGGTACAGTCATCTCTTGGGATCTGTGGGGGATTGGTTCCAGGACACCTCTCCCCCTTCCCACATGTATACCAAAATCTGCAGATGCCTTACGTAAAATGCCCCTTATATAAAATGGCCCTCCCCATGCAGAGTTCCACATCCTCTGATTCAGCAATCTGCAGACTCAAATCAGCTGCGGTTGGTTGAATCCACAAATGGAGAACCTGAGGATCCAGAGGGTTGGCTGTCTCTTATTATAGCGGCCTGAACAGACTAAGACACAGACCACCAGAGAGATATGAGGTATTTGAAATTGATTAAATTGCTGAGACAGAACTAAACGCAACAAAACTCCATGTAATGGAATCGAGAAACTCACAGTACCAGGGGAAGTGGCCAAACAGCTAATTAAGTGCTCACCTGTGTCCACTTGGAACCAGTCGCCCATTGAGAGCAAACCAATGGATTACCAGATAACTAGGTTGCTATGAAACAGTATAAATAGCATAAGGGGTTTCTATTTTGTTGTTTTTACAGCACTTATTTGAAATGTTATTTTTATTTGTTCAAGTTGCTATTTTTGGCCTTTCTCCACTAGAAAATAAACTCCATGGAGACATTTAGTCCATTTTGTTCACCATTCTAATCTCTAGAGTTCCTAGTATATGGTAGGTATTAAAGAATATATACAGAGGAATAAATTAATTCTAGAACAATGAGATATGTCTGCTTCTGAAGGTGTGCTCATTATTAAGCCATTGTCTCTCACATATAAACTGGTCCTTCTCTGCTTATATCTGGGACTCCACAAACCACATTTCTTTTTTGCCAGCTGAATCACTGTTAGGCTCTCCCAAAAGGGAGTACTAGAGTGGACTGGAAATCTGGAAGGGGGAAAAGAAACACACTTCTCCTATGTTTCCTGTTCCTGTCACCGTCACATAGCAATGGTTCTTCTCCGTGACACTGACAGTGTTTCTGGTAGCAGCAGGGTGTACTACTTTGCAGATTTTCTACACCCCAGGACCTCCCCAGCCTGCTCTCTCGGAGATACCAGCAGCAGCTGAGCACCCACCCTTCCTCAGAGGTCAGAGTCTCAGCATCACAGTGGGGTGAGTGAGAAGAGGGGAAACTTCAGTCCTTGCTTTACACAGTTCCAATGTGTACGAATCTTAGTTCCAATAGCAAAACTATAGGTCTGATGAACAGAGAACTGATTTAAGCCAGTACAATAAAGTCTAGGCTTCACGTGCAATTCCCACAGGAGCCAATTCACAGACCCTGAGCTCCTTGAATGGAGGCGAGAAAGCATCCATTTAGGAAGGAGCTAATTAGATAGCTTGCGGTTTGATCTCCTGGGTTTTTCAGCTAGCTTGCTTTCCCCCTCACTCACAAAATGGTCCTCCTATTATTTCTCTGCTTTGTCCTTCACTGACCCCTTTTCTTCTCTTGTGCACACCACTTCCTAACAAACCCAGTTCCTGGGGATTCAGACACCCCCTAGTGTCAGCTGGTCAGCCTGGGGCTGAAGGTAGTAAGAGGATCACAGGTAGATTTACCATGATCTTGACCAGCTTCAGGGCCCTTACCTTGCCCAGCCTTAGGAGGACCCTAGCAGTGTGTCACTATTTTCTTTTAAATTTTGTAAACATAAGGTATTTTTATCTTCTTTTTCTTAAAGAAGGCACTTCATAGTGTATAAGCTTCAGGCCCCACCAAACATGGATCTTCCCCTGAAAAGGTGATGAATGGAGATTTAAAGTAAGTCCATACAACCGCAGGCCCAGTGGAAACACTGAACATGATAATTGCCCAGTTCCTAACTGTTGCCAAAAGTCTCTGTTGGCCCAAGACTGTGGTTCACACTTATTGCCCCACTGTGCTCTTAAACTCTGAATTTGTCCTGAAGTTTTCATTTCTTTAATACAGTATGGAGTATATTATTAATATTTGCAGCAGAATAAATCAGGAAGTATATGATACATCTGTCTCATCTAGTATGTGAAACATGTGCAGTGAGTTAAGTTCTTACTGTAGTGCATGGTTGGCTCTGCCAGGTGACCAGGAAAAATGTACATCTTTTCCCCCAGCACATTTCAGAGATGATGCATCCAACACCTCCCTTTCAAGGAGAGCAGGAAGGCATTCACTGATATAATAAGTTTACTTGGACATGAGAGGCTAGGAACATCAAACACCTACAAACCTCCAGTGAGAGTAGAAGAAATAGGCAATGATGCTGCTACTACCAGTCACTTGGTGTACTGGGCGGTGCACCACAGACCATGCTGGAAACTGCAAGACACACGAAACCACCGAGCTGCACTTGGTGAAGTCAGAGTAATTACATGTGACATTTTTTGTTATGAATGTGATGTTGGATACAAATGAAATTAAACTTGAGAGGTTCTATGATGCTGTAGCATCTAAAATTTGACAAAATAGAATCTCAAAATCATTAAGCATAAGCCAGTCAAAAGTAGCGACAATATTGATGAGTTTTAGCTTGTGAAATATTAGCTTAAAATGATATCCTGGAATAGTTAAAAATACAGTACCTTCAAAAATATTTGAACAGAAATATTTACATATCAAATTGATAGAATCCTCCAAAAATAATTACTGTTCTGCTTAATTTATTTTTAAAATTCATATAATTGATAGAAGTATTTTATACTATATACAGATATGCTGTTTTAAAATATTACAAATAACTGTAATTTTGAAAAGGTGCCTAAAAAGAACTATAAGTTCAGCAATATAATAAATTTGTCAGTTAATAAGCAAATACTCAGAAAATTAAGTACTTTTAATTTCTTGGTGCCCCCTTTCTCTGTTCTGGTTTTGATAATATGGTTGGCTAGAACAAGACCTCCTGAGCAAGAGGCAGGAGTACCTTAGTAGATTCCTGACCTATAAAATAAGCTATTCTGGTAGGAAGAGCCAAGGCTAGGCCCTAGAAGTCTTTCTCCCAATCAAAAATTTAAATCAAAAAGTTTCAGGGCTTCCCTGGTGGCGCAGTGGTTGAGAGTCCGCCTGCCGATGCAGGGGACACGGGCTCGTGCCCCGGTTGGGAGGATCCCACATGCCGCGGAGCGGCTGCGCCCGTGAGCCATGGCCGCTGAGCCTGCGCGTCCGGAGCCTGTGCTCCGCGGCGGGAGGGGCCACAACAGTGAGAGGCCCCCGTACTGCAAAACAAAACAAAATGAAAAAAAAAAGTTTCATATTCTTTGATGGGTAATAGGGAAAGTTGTGCCACTATTAATACTTGACAGATGCAGAGCTGTTGATTCATAGAATATGCCAATTTCCCTCTCTAGTTTGCCCAGTGCATAAAATGAATGGGTCTTAGAGAACAGGAGGTGGTCATCGTAAGCTTAACCAAGTGTGGTGATGCCAGTCCCAGCTGCTATTCCAGTTGTTGTCTCCCTGCTGGAGTGAATCACTATAGTCCCTGGCACATTGTACCCAACTTTTAGCCTAGTGAATATTTTCTTTCCTCGGTCCAATTTAAAGAAGCTGTCATACCTCCAGAGCAATTTGTTGCACTTTGGGACCACATATGTCCCGGTGTTCTGACAGAATCTTCATTATACAGAAACATTTTCAACACTTCCTTGAATCATGAACTAAGAAAAACACTAATCAGAGAGATATTATCTTAGCATACCTGTAACATTAGATGCATCTCTGATTTATCTGACAACCATCCATCCTAACATCTTTTCATAGTACTACTTTGAATCCTTTATCATTGAACATGTCTAGCATATTTCATCTGCTTTTAGCTAAATTGATTTCCTGGATGTTAGATAGCTGACTGAGGCCCCGCTGCATAAAATTACCTACTGTCATTCCAATTGCCATATCTTCAAAGTCTTTGTCTTGGTATTTATTTATTTTTCAATGAGACAGAATGTGTGACAAGCATTTGTTTCACGCTTCTAATTAGATTCAATACAAAAGTAGGAACAGCTGACTCAGAGATTTATCTTGTGAGCTTGATTTATGCTTTCATGAAATCATAGTGCACTAGATGAAGGCTGGTCTCCCAGCTCAACAGGAATTATAGTGGTATTTGTCTTTTCAAGTGGCATCATTTAACCAAAGAAAAAGGAAGGCAGCCTTCCAAAGCCTATTGGCTGCCAGTAACCCGAAGTGCACTTCTGAGGGGTAGCTTCCTGTTGAGTATTTGCTGGTAAACTTGGAAGTGATATACTGCATACATAAATTCAAATTTAGCTGCTTCAAAGAACATTTTTACAATAATACCATTCAGAAAGGAAGAGAGACTATAGAAGATGTGGAAGGTGGGGGACATAAGAGAGTAAAAGGAGAGAAATACCCCCAGAGAACGAGTAGTATAGATCTTTTTTTCCCTCTGTCAAGACACTCTGGTTTTTTCATTTCCTCATTCTATTGCCTCATCAAAATCATAGTCTTTAGACAACATGAGAACTAGTAGTTAGTGATATAACAAGAAACTCTAAAAATTGAATTTTCCAGTCTGTCATACAGAGCGAAGTAAGTCAGAAAGAGAAAAACAAATACCATATGCTAACACATATATATGGAATCTAAAAAAGTGGCACTGATGAACCTAGTAGCAGGGCAGGAATAAAGACGCAGAAGTAGAGAATGGACTTGAGGACACGGGGAGGGGGAAGGGGAAGCTGGGACTAAGTGAGAGAGTGGCATGGACATATATACACTACCAAATGTAAAATAGATGGCTAGTGGGAAGCAGCCGCATAGCACAGGGAGATCAACTCAGTGCTTTCTAACGACCTAGAGGGGTGGGATAGGGAGGGTGGGAGGGAGGCTCAAGAGGGAGGGGATATGGGGATGTATGTATACATATAGTTGATTCACATTGTACAGCAGAAACTAATACAACACTGTAAAGCAATTATACTCCAATAAAGATGTGACAAAAATTTGAATTTTCCCAACTCTCTGTTTGGATGAGTAGAAAGTTATTAATAACAAATACTGATTGTCCCATGAACTTCTCAAGTCATTAAATACTAGCAATGTGCTAGGTCAGGAGTGGCAAATACTTAGCAAAACACCAGTCACTCCTTTCACCCATGTCTTTGGCTATTACAAAAGGATCATGGCATTATGCTTCACTAAACACAGATGAGTCCTCAAATACTTTTTTTTAATACCACACTGGTAAGACTACCACCTGGTTATAGCTATCAAGCAGTATAACGTTTACTTGCCCTTTCTTTTCTAAATGAAATATTGAATGCAGCATAAAAGTGTCTCCTTTTACCTACACTCTTGTCCTCCCATCATCTCCCTAAGTTTGTCATAATTCATAGGAGGAATGAGGAGGTACATAGGAAGAGGAAAGAGATTTTTTTACAAAGCTCATCTGAACATTCTTATATTATTGAGTTAATTTCTGTTCTTTAGAAATCAAGCTACTTTATGGTAAATACTCCCACTTTTACCACAGCACACCACTCCTACGTTACAAGAAACTAACCATTTTCATTTCCCACCCCCCATTCATTAAAAAAATAATAATAATGCTTTAGATGCTTTGAGTGTCTCACAACTATCACAAAGGAACGAGGTCGTTTCAAATCATAATTCTATATTTATTCATGAAACTTTCTCCACAGCTTCCTTCCACTGCAGAAGTCTGCCTTTGCCATGGTATCTCTTGTTTCTGGCATTTATTCAATGATTGATATCTCTAAATTGTAAATTATTCTATTCATTCTCTTTGTATTTAATACATTTCAGATTTGGGATAACTAGAGGTTCCAGAGAATGAAAATGCTGTGGGGGGATGAGAAATAACAACACTTGAGTTTCCTCCTTCCAGGCAAATACATTCCAGTAAGTGGAAATCCTGTGCAAAATGTAAAAAATAATTTTGGAACATATAATGCACATTATACATACAAACCTGCCTGACTTATTAAAGGAAGCTAATGCTTCTAATTTTGTGTTGACTGGTTAACATGTTTAATAACTTATAGACCATCAGAAGATACTATGATGGAATCCGCTAGAAGACTTAAAGCCACTTCCCAAAGGAACATAATTCAGAAATACTAAATTATTTCTTACCTTTCCAATATTTCTACTGTAGGATATTCTGTACCAAATTAGTATTCTGTGGGAAATTTTTCTCATATACCAAGAAGGCCTTACAGTAGATATATAATAATGTCTGGATTTTTTTTTCTGACTAATAGAAAAATCTGTAATTTAAAAATTTTTTTATGTTTTTATTATATCAAAAAGAAACTTGACATCACTTTACCAAACTTATTTGAAAGCAAGGCGCTTAATGTATATTTTACTTCTCTTAATAAATGATCAATACAAAGGAAAATGAACTTTATTTGTACATTTTTGGGAATACTTGATTCGTAAGTCATGGAACATATTTTTTATTACATATAGATTTTCAAATAGTTGGAATTTTGCAGATATAAGCCTCCTGAAGAACGTAAGATGGTATTGATGTAAATTCTGACAGCAAAATATAGTTAAAAATAAAAGCTTATCCTGTTTCTTACTTTTAAGAGTCTTTTTTTTTTTTTTAAGATGTTGGGGGTAGGAGTTTATTAATTAATTAATTAAGTTTTGCTGTGTTGGGTCTTCATTTCCGTGCGAGGGCTTTCTCTAGTTGTGGCAAGCGGGGGGCCACTCTTCATCGCGGTGCGCGGGCCTCTCACTATCGCGGCCTCTCCTGTTGCGGAGCACAAGCTCCAGACGTGCAGGCTCAGTAGTTGTGGCTCACGGGCCCAGTTGCTCTGCGACATGTGGGATCTTCCCGGACCAGCGCTCGAACCCGTGTCCCCTGCATTAGCAGGCAGATTCTCAACCACTGCGCCACCAGGGAAGCCCTAAGAGTCTTTTTATTTAAGTATCAGCAGTGTTTATTGATTCATTTATAGTAACACACTAATTATAAAGTACTTTCTTTTTCCCCCCAAATAATAAAAATATAGGATTATTTCCACCTGTGGAGCTTGATCAACACTGAAATGTAAACTTAGTCATCTCGGAAAGATAATGGCACTTAATTGATACATTTCTTCTGGTACCTTTTTTGTTGTTGTTAATCCCATGACTTGTTAGAGCACTCAAAGATTTGAATTCTACGGTTGTTTCTGTTGAAATTTAATGATTTCTTTACATAAAATAGTATAATAACGCTACAATTTTTTTTTCTTTCATTCTTCTACTTTTCCTTTCTCTTCCTATTCTCCTTTCCTCCACACTCATCCCTTGCCTCCCAATCAATAGGTAAAAGGCAAAAACAACAGCTATCACTATGGAATGCCTACTACAGCTCAACCACTGAGATTTTATATGTTATCTCTTTTAATCTTCTCAATCATCCTATGATAGAAACAAAGTTCAGAGTTTATTTAATTATCCCAAATCCCACAAAGTAGCAGATACAGAATTAAAACCCTTTCCACCCCTCCAAGAAAGACGTTGGTTTGGAATATAGGTATTTACTGACTTCAACACACATTCCTAACGTAGTTAAATTTATAATTAGAAATGCTTATGTTCCAAAAGTTTGTTCGTCTAGCCATTAGTTTAGAACTTAGAAAATAAAATAAGGTTATGCATGCCATGCTAAAAATAAATAGCAAGTAGGTCGATCTTTTAAATTTATAATGTAATAGAAGAATGGGATTAGCGATGTCTTTCCTGCACGTCTCAAAGGCACCATTCCAGTCTCCAAAACGGTATATCTATGTGATTTATCCACTATTTTTCTTTAGTGGAAAAGTGCTTTTTGCATTAAAAAATTTTTTCCTCGTTTAATTTTAGGCTGTGGATAAATATGTTGATGTCACTGAATAAGAGGTATATACAGTAACATGAAATAATTTTTTTAGAATATTTGTGCATGGTAAATGGAGTGGAAATGCCTAGTCTTTACATTTTACTATAATTGAGGTTAGTCCTGTGTATTGCTTTGTTTCTCCCACTCTTTTTCTGAAGGTTGAAGTCTCTCTTAGTGAACGCTGCACACTAAGAACGCTGCTCTTTGTCTGCACTCCCACAATGCATTCTTGCTTTCTCTCCTTCTTCCCCCCAAACACTCACAAAACAACTGCTCCTTTGTAGCATGTGTGTTGCTTCTGAGCCAAATTTAGTAGTATTTTATAAAGGCCCACAAAGCATGGGTGGGCTGGCAATCCAAACGCGATGGCCATGTCCTTCATTTTGCATAAAACTTCCAGAACCTCATACACAGAAATCATTTCCTTCTTTTGAGATATTGTATGAAATACATGCAAAGAACAGTCCATTAGAAGTCACACAACATGGATTAGATTTCCATTCCCTCAGCTGACAGTTGAGTGACTTTATTCTTTATCCTCATTTGTAAAATTAGGAAAATATTAAATATTTTCCAGGATGGTGGTAATGATCAAATGAGTATATGTCTAAGGTATGTAAACATTGTGTGTGACAATAAGTGAGAGCTCCGTTTTTACTTTCCCACTTAGCTTCCTTTCCTAATTGGCTATATATTTTTAAAATCTTTCTATCCTCCTAGCCATTCATATATAATTATATGTAATGAATCTGCAGCGACTAAAATAAGTCAGGAGTCAAACTGTAAAATACTCCATAGAAATTTTGTATATGTATGTTTGGATCATTTGTATAATGGCAAATTCAGTGTGTAAACAAAGGTGAAGGGAGTTAGAGGGATTTTTTTAAAATTCAGGTATGAAGTAATTTCTTATGGGATAATAAAATAATAGCTTGCAACATGCCTCAGAATATGGATGTTTTATCCCTGCCTGAGGCAGAGCTTGGTACCACTTGTTAATTTTCTTGCACTTCCCTATCTGTCTACTGTCCTCTGTTGAGGTTGTCTTTCCTTAGAAATGTCAAAAAAGAAAATCTCTTCACTTTTCTTTTCCCAACCCCAAAACTCTTTTCATCCTCCTTCATTTTATTCTTGTTTCCTGATGCCACTGTTCCAGGCACTATTTGGACAAATTAATCTTCATAGCTTTGCCCTGATAACATAACATACAAATAATGATTTTTCACATTCTCGGAAGATAGGATTAGAAAATTGCTTCTATAGACTATTGTGCTGAAAACAGTCATGGTTAAATCTCTGTGACGTTTTCCAAAAAAAAAATAAATTTCACTGGTTGCAACAAATAAAACACACAGTGTTTACAAAGTGCCATGTGAATACTCTTCAACCAAAATTAAAGAAGCCAAAATTAATACAGTAGATAGAAGAAAACTACTTCTGACTTTAGCCAATATTTAAAATTATACTATAGGTCGTGTAAGTCAAAAACCTGAAATCAGTCCCAACTGGTCTCTTTCCCCTACCCTGGAAGTACAGTTGATAGACAAGCCCTGTTATGTTTTTACTTTTAAATTTGCTCATTCAACAAATTTTTATTGTGCCTGATACTATCCTAAATACTGGGGAAATAAACATGAATAAATAGACAAACATTGATGTCATCGTAGAGTTTACATGCTGGTGTATGCATTGGTGGAGGGTTAGAGGGGGTGAGGAAGTGGGACAATCAAATAAGTAAAATATACAATATGTCAGAAATGCTTGGAGAAACAAATTAATCTTGGGGAAAGAGCACAGGGACTGCCAGAAGGAAGATGAGTGGCTCATCGTTCAAAGAGCCAGATGGGGTTAGAATCTAGGGATGAAGAATGATCTGGGAGTCCCTGGGCTTCTTGTGATGACTGATGTAAATGGGGATAAAGGGCATAATGAGATTTTTACTGATGTTGTCAACAGAGATGATGGTGGTGACGCTGGCAGTGCCAGGAGGGAGAAAGCAGGGGAAGAGTTTCCTGCCAGGAGAAAAGCTCCTGGAATAAGACCTCTTATTCATTCTTGCCAGTAGTGATGAGGGGGCCAGGAAAGGCATTTCTGAGAGCCTGCAGAATTCCTAGACCCTCTCTGGACTCCTGCCAATGAAGTTTGTTCCTCAAATATCTCCCCTCCTTTCCATCTCTCCTTAGCCCTCTTCCAGTTCAGGCCCGTAACAGCCATTCCAGGGCTTTATTAGTGTTGCTTCCAGGAGTCCGTTTTTCACACAATGAGAGAAAACTACCTGGAAAACAAATCCGGCCATGATACTCTCACTCCAAACCTTTCTCAAAAGTCGTGAGCACATAACCTATCCCCTTGTTCCTGGCTCATACTTTCTGTTCAAATAATACAAAGCTGCTCTTAGTTACTGGCCTAGAGCATCCTTTCATCCTAAATATTTTTTTCTTGCCACTCCTTTGATATGAAATGCCCTTTCTCCTTTCTTATCCTGACAAAATCTGGCTCATCTTTCAAGACACAGCTTCAGTGTTCTTACCTCCAACATGCTTTTCATGAAGCCCAGTAAAAGTGCTGTGTCTCAGAACCACCATTCTACCCCGAGAACACCTTTTGTGTGGTTCCTAAAGTATCCTGGACTGCTAGATCCACAAGGACAAGAATCATGTATTATTCATCTGACACTCTTAGAGGACAGCAAGGTGTCTGTTTGTTAAACAAATAAAAATCAATAGGCTACATTGAAACCCTGTTTGCTAATCCTGTTTTCTGACCTGGAATGCAGTCTCTTCAGGTTGCCATTGATACGGTGAGAAATTAGTTTGAAATATACATTCTTATTATTTTCTTTTCTCCAAGTCTTTAGTTCATCAGTACCATCTACACTGCTTCAAAGAGAAATAGGATTGTTACAAAGGAATGACAAAAGAAAAAAAAAACAGGCAAGGAAGGATTCATGTTGAGTTTTTTAACTTCCAAACAAGGCTTTGAAGAATCAAACAAAATAACCAAGAAAATTGGGCACAGAGTTGGGGTCACACTGATAGAATATAAAAGGGAATTGCAGAAAAATATTCCCGTTTTGCCTGTTATTGAAAGGAGTGTCAACCTAGGCTATGGGCAGACTTGCAATGAGGTTTATCTTAGGGAAGAACAAGAGTTGGAGAAGAGGATTCTGACATATGGTGATTCAGTACAGAGACTCAAGGCCAGCCTCTGGGAGTGACAAGCATTTTAAGGGGACAGCACAAAAAAAGAAAAAAAGTCAGTGCTGCAGACTATCCTTAGCATACGAGAGAAAGCCAAAGCACATCCATGCTGAGGGGCCATGTTAGTCCTTCACTGTGAGGGCCATGGACAACTTCATGTACAGCAGCCTTTGTCCAGAAACAGGGTGACTTCCTGCTCTTGAAGGAATTATGTGACTGAATTGGCATGTCGCTCCTCCTAAAGAGATACAGTGCTAAGTTCTGGGCAACTCTTTAATAAAATTTTATTTACTTCTTGATTAAAATCACGCTGAATCCAAGATTTATGTATGTTTTTAAAATAAAAGCTTATAGTAAGAGAAAGCAGCCTCTTGTGTGGGGCTTTAGTGTACACTTGAACTTTGACTAAAAATGAAAATTTGATCAAGCCATATACACTATCTGGCCCTAATTCTGCTCATTGTTAAAATGAACCACTATCTCTTTCCTATTACTTAAAAAACAAAATTAAAAAAAAATAAAACTTAGTTTTACAATTCTAAATATTCAATTAAAAAAATCGAGACTCTTTGTTCTGATAGAAGGATTTTATTTTTTGACCTACCAGTATCTCCCTCTGAAATCTTTGGCAAATCAGATAACCACAGAGCAGGGAGGAATCAGAGAGAATCTTATACAGGGATTTATAACTTTGTTTTTTAAAGTAGAACCTATTTTTTAGATTAAATTTTATAGAGAATTTTGATTTATAGCCAGACAGAATTAAGGCTGCTTTGGTTAAAGAAAGAAGCCCAAAGTCCCAGTGTCCTGAGGCAGCCCTAACCCACCTCTGTGAAATTTAGGTCTCCAGAGGCCATGATTTGAACACCACTGATCTAGGGCAACTTTTGTATTTTGTGGATGAGGAGATTGGGTTATGATCAATTTAAATGATTTGTCGTAGAGTAAGGGAAATCTGGATTAATGATATCTAGGGCTACATCCTAGATTTTTTTTATTGATAGCCCAGTTATTGGGTCACATTTACCTATGTATCTCAAAGACACCCTCTCTAATTTAGAAGTAAATATGCATATACTCCTTCACTTGAGGGATTTTTGAGAGGCTCCAATCAGTAAGTGTGAGAAACATTGAAAACATAAACATTGTACAACATATCGATATCTGTTTTGCAGCTTCTCTACAAGTTATAAAAAATCAAATTGCCCTATTCTTAATGAGCTAAGGCAGTATACTACATCACTATTAAAAAATCATTTATCAACCAGATGATAGCACAATTAACAATTAAATTTATGATATTTAATAGGGATGTATGCCATATGTTATCTACAAAAACAGCTTACACTTGACTTTTTAAATGTAAACTAGAACACCCTCAGTCTCTTGTAAGAACTCAGTGTAACACATGGGACATTACATCATAAAAATGTAACACACATTAATAGATTTTGGTTAAGGAGCCTACTTGGTTCAAAATCTGATCCTCTTCATTTTCCATTGTGTTATACGTTTATCCCTCATAGATCACAAATCAACAAAAGAAGCTTTTAAACAAAGAACTTAAAAATTATTTTGAAGGCTGAATCTCACAATATCACTTTTTGAACATAATTAGGAAGTAATTCTCTCTGATAATTTTTTACTGTTCTCTCTCTTTCCTTTAAGTGCTACCAGAAATTATAAACACTTATTAAGCAATTTTATGGAAATCAAAACAATTTATGAGGGAGCTTACTTACTTAGAATGACAAATATAAGGGCAGAATTCATTTTAAATCTACATTATAGAAGTTTCCAAATATTATATCCACAAATATAGTATTACTAAAGTTTTTCCTGGTAATGTTCATCTTAACTAAGTGAAGAGTGAAATGTCAAAATGTCCCTCCCAGTCATTCGGAGAGTTTAAAATAAATCTTAATGTGACCTAGGCACCAAATGCTTGTCCACATAAAATTACAGGAACAAATTTTTACTGGACACCTTGGTAAACCTCTTTCTTTTCCCTAAATAGCTTTTCTGAGGATAAAATACATTACCTTAATAAGAACTGTCACTTAAACTTCCCTCGGGGCATGGGGAAGAATTCTGTGGTTTGGCAGAAGGTACGGATTCAGTAGTGGAAAAACCTAATATTTATGAACTTAAAAATCGTGATAACTACTATTTTAAAACACTGATATGAAGGGCATCTCAGAGTATAATCTGCTGTATAGTTAACTCTACAATATCATGGCTGTGACTACTTTTTTTAAGCCCATGATTTACTAAACTATATCCCAATGCATTTATCTCAGAGCTACATACTAAATGATAGTTTACTCTATTTCTAATTTGTTTTATGTATTTGTTTCAACTTACCAATAAATAAATTAGTAGTTATTGAATTCTTCATATACACTTAAAATTGTGTGTGATACAAAATATTTAACAAGAATAAGCAAAAAATCTCTTCTGACTTCTGATCCCAGGAAGACAGAGTAAACATATTTTTCCTATTCCTTCCTAAGTATTACTAAAAAACCTTTAATATTATTCATAAAACAAACATAAATAGACTCTGAAAGATAGATGAAGGCAGACTGGCTAGAAACCTTGGAACCCAAAGAAGAGATTATGGTACTTCCCTAGGTTGTCTTTTTACCTCATATATCTCAGACTGAGAGTTTCAGAGACTGGCAATCCAAAAACACAAACAGGTACAAACAAACAAAGAAGCACTAACAAAAGTATGCTCTCTCCCTAGGCGAAGAACATCCAGGAAAACAGAAACCTTTCTGACAATAACCACTCTTTCAGGAAAACACCACAGAAAAAATACCCCATGTACAACAACAAAGGCCAAATTAGACATCAAAACAAACAAAAACTTATCAGAGACAAAGAAAGATTTTATATGATGATAAAAGGGTAGTTCCACAAAAAAGACATATCAATCCTAAATATATATGCACCAAGCAAAACACACAAAGCAACAATTAATAGAACTGTGGTATAGACAAATCCACAATTATATATGGTGATTTCAATTCCCCTCTCAAAAGTTGAAAGAATAACTAAAGAGAAAATCATCAAAGATATAGAAGAACTAAACAGACCATCAAATAACAGGATATAATTGACATTTATAGAACAGTTGACCAAACAATAGAATTCACATTTTTTTTCCAGTGCCCACAGAACAAATACCAAGTTAGATCATATCTATAGACATAAGATAAACATCAATAACCTTCAAGTATTAAAATCACATAATATTTTTAATAACCACAGTGGAATCAAATTAGAAACCAGTAACAGAAAGAAAACAGAATCTGCAAACACCTGGAAACTAAACAACATATCTTTAAAAAAAGCATGGTTTAAAGAGAAAGACTCAAAAAAAGAAAAATAGGGCTTCCCTGGTGGCGCAGTGGTTGAGAGTCCGCCTGCCGATGCAGGGGACACGGGTTTGTGCCCCGGTCCGGGAAGATCCCACATGCCGTGGAGCGGCTAGGCCCGTGAGCCATGGCCGCTGAGCCTGCGCGTCCGGAGCCTGTGCTCTGCAACGAAAGAGGCCACAATGGTGAGAGGCCCGCGTACCTCAAAAAAAAAAAAAAAGAAAGAAAGAAAAATACACTGAATTAAGTGAAAATTAAAATACAGCACATAAAAGAAAAAGCTAAAGTAGTCTTGAGAGGGAAATTTATAGTACTAATTAGTACTAATTACATACATTAGAAAAGATTAAAAAAAGTCTTAATTATCTATGCTACCACTTCAAGAACCTAAAAAAATAAGTGCAAACTAAACCCTAAGCAAGAACAAAGAAGGAAATAATAAAGACATAAGCAGAAATCAATGAAATTGAAAACATAAAAACAAAAGAAAAAATTCAGTAAGACAAAAAGTTGGTTCTTTGAGAAAATAATAAAATTGACACATCTCTAGTAACACTGCCAAAATAAGAGAGAAGACATCAACTGAAGATACTGAGAATGAAGCAGGCAATATCACTACAGACCCTGCAGACATCAAAAGAATAATCATAGGATTCTAGGAATAACTCTACACACATTAAATTTGACAACATAGATGAAATGGACCATTTCCTCAAAAAAAACAAACTACCACAAATTGTCAAATATGATATTCATCATTTCAATAGCTCCATAACTATTAAAGAAATTAAATTCATAATTATGTATACTCCCAAAATAGAAATCTCCAGACCCAGATGGTTACACTGGAGAAGTCTACAAAATAGTCAAAGAATTAACACCAATTCTGTACAATTTCTTCCAGAGAGTAGAAGAGAAAGGAACACTTTCCAACTCAGTCATAAAGATAATATTACCCTGACACCAAAATCAGACAAAGATGGTACAAAAAGGAAAACTACAACTCAATAACCCTCATGAATATGGCAACAAGAATTCTTAGCAAATTCAACTATTCAATATATAAAAATAATTGTACAGCATAACCAGGTGAGATTTATTTCATGAATGACAATTGATTATTTGAAAATCTGTCAATGCAATTCCTCATATTAACAGGATAAAAAGAAAGATCACATGATCATATCAATTCAAAATAAGCATTTGAAAAAATTCAATACCCATTCATAATAAAATCTCTCAGAAAAATAGAAATAGAGAACTTCCTCAATTGATAAAAAGGAAATACTAAAAAAATAGAGCTAACATTGTACTTGATGAAAGACTGAATATTTCCTTTTTCAGATTAGGAAAAGTCAAGCACGTTTGCTCTTATATCTCTTATTCACCAGACTTTCGGATGTTCTAGCCAGTGCAAAGTCCAAAAAAAAAAAAAAAAAAAAGACAAATGGAATACCAATCAAAAAGGAAGAAATAAAAAAAACGGATGCATCTCTAAAGAATTATGCTGAGTGAAAAAAACTAAGTCCAAAAGATGTATAGTGTGTGGTTCCATTTATGTATCATTCCTGAAATGGTAAAATTACAGAAATGGAGAATAGATTACTGATTGCCAGTGGTTAAGAAGGAAGTGGGGGTGGGAGGGAAGCGGGGATGGTTATGAAAGGACAACACGAGAGATCTTTGTGGTAATGGAAATGTTCTATTGTCAGTCCTATCAATGCCAATATCCAGATTGTGATATTGAACTACAGTTTTGCAAGAGGTTACCACTAGGGGAAATGGTAAAGGAGATATGAGATCTCTGTATTATTTCATATATGTGAATCTACAATTATCTCATAATAAAGAGTTAAATTTTATAAAATGGAAACACAAAAGTCTCTCCTCACATGGAGCTGTCATCTAGTTAGAACATAGGAGAGAATCAAAACTTAAAAAAGTAAGAGAGGGCTTCCCGCGTGGTGCAGTGGTTGAGAGTCCACCTGCCGATGTAGGGGATGTGGGTTCGTGCCCCGGTCCGGGAAGATCCCACATGCCGTGGAGCGGCTGGGCCCGTGAGCCATGGCCGCTGAGCCTGCGCGTCCGGAGCCTGTGCTCCGCAATGGGAGAGGCCACAGCAGTGAGAGGCCTGCATACTGTAAAAAAAAAAAAAAAAAAGTAAAAGAGAAAGAAAAAGTGAGAGATATGCTAAGTTGTATTACACAGAATATTAGTACAGAAAGAACTAGAGAAAGGAAAAAAAAATGTGTCAGGTGTATTTATCTTAGTTTTTACAGAGGAGGGAATGGCCTGGAGCTTGCCTCTTAAAATTACACTGGCACATGCAAACAAACAGAACAAGCAAACAATTGCATAATACAAACCTGTCTGCCTCAATCTTATTGAAAGAATGGAGAATTAGGAAAAATTGTTCCAGTTTTGAAAATTCAAGTCCTCTTACTGGATGTGATACTCTTTTCTTATATAAAATTGTTGAGAATCTAAATTACTTAATGCTTTAGGGCTGAGAAAGTTTTCTTCAGATTAAAAACAACCATGAAGTAACCCCTGGGCTCTAATTATCAATGATTCCTCCAGACATTTATTCTTGGAAAATTCTTAGATCTGTTCCCCAAAAGTAGCCCTGAGGTCAAGATCTGTGTGTAAGTCATTTATTGAGGACGCACTTTGAGGAAAACCATAAGGGGGTGGTGAAAGCAAGATAGGGAAGAGAAAGAAACCGGGGACATTTGCAAATTCAGGCAAGATCCGATAAAGGGAAGCTTCAGCCTGATTCTGGAGGGGATCTCAGAGTTTATCCTAACCAGAGGCAAGGAAACTGAACTTTTATATCCCACACCAGTCAGTCAACATCTAAGGACCTTGAGGTGATGGTGGGTGGAAGTAAACTCCTAGGTACTTTTGTCTCTCTAACTCCACAGACACAGCAGCTTTAGTAGCCCAAGGGAAGTCTGCGAAGAGAAAGTAAATGTTGGCCAGAAACAGAAGCACTGAGAAACCTGGGAAGGCATGCACAGAAATGGTAGAAGACATCTAAGGGAATCAGAGCAGATCTTTGCCAAAAGCTGCAATAGACAATTTATATGCTTAATATCATTTAATATTTATAGCAATTACATGGATAAAATTATCATTGCCATCTTGCAGAAGACAGAACAAAGTCTCAGAAAGATGAGTAACCTGTCCAATGTCATACCACCAGGACGTCACTCACAAGTCTTCCTGATTCTAAACTCCAGGTTCTTTCCACCACCCCACTATCAGCCACCCAGGAGAGGAGTAAGAAAGTGGAAAAGGGACTGCAGGAGAGCAAAAATGAACAAGCTTCCTTTCTGATTTTGCCTATGTCCAGCTTCTCCTGTTCTGATACAAATCATTTCTTCAGTCTAACTATTCATTAATTTATTCAGTGAATAATTACCAAGCACTCGCTATATGCTATCTGTGTTTTGAATCCAACCACTTCTAGGTCCTGGGAATCGAGGAATAAAACTGGCAAAGTTCTGCTTTCATGATGTTCATATTTTTCTAGTGGAGGAAGGCAGATAATGAACAAGTAAATAAGTAAAATACATGTTAGATGTTGATGAACAGACAATCAGGAGAGACTTGACTGATATAAAGTTAATTTTGCAAAACTGAGGATGATTTTGAGAGAGAGCATAGGCCACATTATGTGCAAAGTTTCTGAAGCAAGAACATATTTGGTATCATGGAGGAATTGCTATACAGAGTGAACAAAAGGAAAGGGCAGAATGGTAGCAGTTCAGTTCAGAAAGATAATTCTGATATGGTCACGGGCAGTGGAGGTACAGAAATTGAATAGATAACACCTCATAAGCCACACTAAAGTCTTTGATTTTCATTTCAAGATGGGAAACCATTTGATTTTTTTTAAGCAAAAGAGTGTCCTGATGTTTTTAAAAGAATGTCTCCCGCTGCTTCATTGAGATTTTGACTGACGTTTGGCAGGGATGGAAACATGAAACCAGTTAGGAAACTAAAGCAAAAGTCCAGGCATAAAATGATAGTACTTTTTACCAACGTGGTATTGATAGAGGTAAAGAGAAATCACAAGATTCTAGATATTTGTTTTGAGTGTAGAGTCAACAGAATTGGCAGATGTGGTATGTAAGAGAAAGAGAGGAGGCCAGGGTGATCCCCAGGTCTCCCAACTGTGCAGTTGGAGGAATGAGGTTGTTAATTGCTGAGATAAGAAATTGCAAGAACAGGAGTTATGGGGGAGGGGGAGTATAAGAGGGCAGAGGACAGGTAATTTTGTTGCTAATTATTCGTGACATGGCTTTACATCTCTTTAGAAAAAATTCTTGATGAGCACAAAACAAATAAAACTACTTCATTGTACTCTTTCCCTATTCCGTTTTTATGCCTTTATTCTGTCCTTTTCATCTTCTTGTCTTTCTTTCTGTCTCCCTTTTTCTCTCTCTCTCTCTTTCTCTCTCTCTCTCCCCCCTCCCTTTTTTTCCCTTTCTTCCTTCCCTCTCTTCCTTCCTCTTTCTTCTCTCCCTCCATACAACCTTTCTATGTGTTTAAAAGACACCACTGTGGTCATGATTGTGGAGGATAGAGGGTCAGGATAGCATTCAGATAGAATGTCACTATTGGGAAAATATTCTGGGAGGTTCCCCTCAATATGAATAACATGAATAGAGGCATTGTTGGGAAGCTTTCATTCATCATTTGATTTTTGTAACTCAGTCAATTTTCTTGCTTTTGTTAAATGGAAAGACTTTCAAAGACAATGATCTTTATACACCTGTTTTTATATACCAGCTGATTTGTTTAGAATACCAAGTTGTCCAAATTATAAAGCCAATTAGGGGGGAGCTATTTCCAGAAGGAAACACAGAGGTTGCAAATTTAGTTCTTCTGAATTTTTTTCACTTGTCTTACCCATAATTATTAACAATGAACATTAATGTATTTTATTAGTATGGAAATGATAACTAAAGAGCATTTTTCCAGTATACATTTTCATATTTTTGACTTTTTAAATCTTTTTTGGAAACTGTTAATTTGCCATGCTATATTCTTACACTTATACTTCTCCCTAAAGTTAAAAATGTAAAAAAAAAAAGCAAGCATAGCTAAAAATAATGGGTCTCATGGAAACACATAAAAGTGGAGTCTTTTAAAACCTTTTTTTTTTAAAGTGAGATGCAGAATATAAGTCTTGTTTGGTCTGATTTGACTACCCAAGGTCAGAAGCAATGTTGGCTTCCGTCCAAGCTGTCCACCCCTAGCCTTTAAGCCCTTTGGATACCCAGTAGGTCAGGACTTATGACTCCTAATAAGTAATGCAGTGGTACTCAAGCTGTTGCAGATGGGATGGGAATAAGCAAAAAACCACACCTCTCTAATTACATGTGTTAGCCCTCTTGCATTGGGATGCCTTCTAACATTTGGGGATGGGGGAAGCCAGCTGAATAATCACATGGAAAATACAAATCTGCAGGAGCTGCCAAAGTTGCCCCAGATTCCAGCTGCCAGAAGGTCTTTGCACTATTCTGATGTCAGTATTGACAGCCTGCCTACCTCCTGTGGATGTCAAAGCCAAGGTCAAAGCCAAAGGAAGTGAACAAGCTGTCAACCTAGCATAAGAAAACAGGTAAGCACATCCTGAGGAGGACAGGGAAGTCTCCATAACTGGCAGAAAAGTTGGGCGGAAGCTATAGGTCATGACATTAGTGGAAATCTATGAGATCACTCCCTCCTTAATGTTCCCACAGGAAAGCAAAACAATCAGTACTTGATGAAAGGTCAGCATTTTATGGACTGACTTCCTCTCACCTATACCTTTCAAAAGCCTTTCTTTTTTTAGACTTTACAACCTGTTTACTTTCAAGATCAGCTCTTTATTGGAATGTACTTGAAGAACAATGAATCTATGTGCTTGTTAAGAGTTAGGTAATCTTAAGGTTTTGGGCAATTGCAAATGATGGAGTTATTTTATAATAAACTAATGGAAGAAAGAAATTAAAAACTGGCCCTATCACATCTCCTTATGAAAGGCTGTGTTAATGAAAAACATAGCAATCAATATACTAAGTGAATTTCCACTCTGAAATATAGTTAAAATGGGGAACTATAGCATCACAATTTATAGTAAAGTACCAAGATTCTAAGTGGGTTAAACTGTTTATGCAGGTATTACATACTTTACATAACAATAATACTGATGATCATTGAATTCTTCTATTCTGCCAGACCCTAGGCTAAGCCCTGTTACACAAATTATTCATTTAATTCACAAAACAAGCCTTTCAACTAGGTTTGTATGAATGGTTGCTTAGAGAGGACATTGATCTAGTAAGTGGTGAGTTAAGGCCTCAAAACTAGACTTGTCTGACTGGAAAGTCTTTACTCTTAACACTGCAGTTTTCTCTATTTCTTCACAGATGACTCTGAAAAGATAGAAGTGTAGAAGGAACATTCAGTGAAGTAGTGGTTTGAGAATATGGCAATAAACTGAGGAAAGCTAATTGGGTAAGTACTGCTTTGGTCTCTAATTCGTATTATAATTTAATCTTTCTAAGGCTCCTTCCCATAACTTCCTCAGAGTTACTTAAGAAATGCTTGATACAAATTCAGATACTTGGGAGAGAAGATATTTTCCCGTCAATACAAAAATAAATATAAAACCAAAATAACAAGTGGGTGCTAGCATATATCTTCTTCACAAGATGAAAAAGCAGGCTCATTTTCAAATAAAAATAATAAAGCATACTTCTGCTGGATCAGAACTGGAAAATATGCCAGTAAGGTCAGAGTTACCTAATTAATAATTATGAAGCAATTCTAAAACTATTTTAAATATGTTATAGGATGAGCAAATGTGTTAATGTGGTTGGGAGCCACATCACACATGAAATGGAGAAAGACAAAGAAAAAAAAATACTCTGGGAATAGATTGGAATTGTATATTCCCGTGCAAACTCCTGATTTCTAAAATATGTATGTTTGCCCTTATACAGATGCATGTCAATATGTGCATATATGAGTATGTGTATGTGTGTGTGTGTGTGTGTGTGTGTGTGTGTGTGTGTGTGTCTGTATTTTTTCCTAGGTCTGGCTGCTGAAAGGGCCAAGAAATAAAGATACCACAATAAAAATCACCACACAGTGACCAGAGATTGTATCTTTATTACTATTCTCCACTTAAAATAATACTGGGTTCCTTGTAAAAATGACTGCAGGGCTGGAGCAATTGAGGTGGAAGATGAGCCTGGAACATCTTGTTATACCAGACAGTAAGGAAGTGATCAAAAACAATTTATGTAGGCTTGTCACAAGGATATGGGAGCCAGCTTGAATAGGCTCTCACTGGCAAAATCTGGGTCACTTTGAGCCTCAAAATAATTACAAACAAGAATAAATTATAAATTTAAAAAAGATGAACAGATAAATAAGTGGGAGGGAGGAGGAAGACCTTTTGCTTACAGTAAAATACCAAAACAATTGCTTACTAGTATGGCCTAGTATGTACTCCCCTCCAGAGTACTTATTAGTTGTAAAGAAAGTGTAGTAACAATAGGGTGCAGAAATTAGACAACTCCTTGACCCACTGATCAAAACTGTCATCATTAATGAGGATTGGATACACATCATGTGCCTACAGATGTGATTCCCTGAACAAGATAACAATATCACTTTGGTATCTTTCCAGTCGAGAATGCATAATCTGACTCTAGTTATGAGAAGATATATCACACAAATCCCCAAATGAGGAGCAGTGCTAGAAAAAAGAGACAGAAGGAGAGAGTTCTTCAAAAATGCTTACATGAAAAGGAAAGAGTGTGAAAATGTTTCAGATTAAGAAGACTAACTCATCAAAACTAAATGCAAAAGCTGATTCTAGACTGCATTTTATACAGGAGGAAAAACAATTCTATCATGAACATTTCGTGTCAATTAACAAAATTGTAATATTTAGGGTAGATTAGATAAAATTATTCTATTGATATTAAATTTACTGGAATTGATAACTGTGAGAGAATATCCATATTTTTGCCCACATCTCTGGATACTGTCAGCATCGTGCTTAGAGAGATAGGATGTTTTGTTATTTGAGGATAAATAATACCAGAAAATGACCATTTAAATTGGGTACTCAATTTTTTTAAATGGTTTGATTTTCTATTTTGAAATTTTCAAACTATTTTGTATTTAACAAAATGAGTAATTACCAATGAGCCTAATATTTGAATGATGAATGAATCAAATATTTATTTGTCTTCATTTATTGAAGAATCATTTTTCTGACAAAGTTTTATGGTATCACAAATTTACAGTCTTTACATCCCATTTAACTTTCATGGCTAAATTACCTCTCAAAAATCATATTTTTGTGCACAAAATGATTCATCAGCATTTTGTCAAATATTTTAATTCTTTGATGGTCAAAATGTTCTCTTTTGTGACACCTACTGTTCTCTCATACAACTTTGTCCAAAAATTTACCTGATTCAAAAACACACACTCTTCATTCATTTTGTTTATTCTTAGAATTAGTGGGCTTTTTCCTTGTGTGTCTATTCGAACTCCATTGTACCTTTACTGGGTAATCGTTTGGCATAGAATTTCAGCAGTTGTCCAGCATCATATTATTGGTTTCATAAAATCTTGACATTGCCAATTTTACTTTGTCATCAGTTTGCTCTGTACTGCATTGTACTGTTGCAAGCATCCAACATTTCACAAAACAGTGACCATACAAACACTAGGGGGAAGGGAAATTTGAATTCAGACTAATTTGAATTCAGACTAATTTTATAAGTGCTCAGTTCACTAATGAATTATATTGTCTTGTGCTTATTTTGCTTCACCATTTACCTTGTAACCATGGAAACATGGAAAATGAATATCGGAAAATTAGAACCACTTGTATATGTTTCCTGGCATACACTGCTACTCCTAGCTATTCTCTGAAAGATTTTGATCCCATCCAGAATGCCTTGCTCCAACAATTAGATCATAGCACATATAAGACTTTATTGCACTGGATCGGAACCTGGATATAGACCAGTATCCTACCTAATTTGCATACGGACTTTCAGCTAAAACGGCTGCAGTAGCCTAGGGAAACCCTGGTGTGGTTCTAGTCTCATGCAAGAGGACAGAATAAAATGCCCTTGAAAATAAAGGACAGAGTGACAGCAAATTACCAACTTAAATACGAGTACATTTCATCTTCAAAAGAAAAACCTATGGGCAAGTTGTTGTTCTCTGTTAGGATCCATTTATTGATTAATTCAGTCAATGAATATTTAGTAAATATCTTCCATGTACCAAACACTGTTGTGTTCTACAAGTCAAAGGTGGTAAAGAGGGATTGCATAAAATGAAAAAAGAGTGGGGAAGAAAATTGTTTACCTGATGTTCTACCTTTACATCGCTCTAAGGAATTCTAATACTACTGAACAGTGATTTAGAGTGAAAAAAAATTATTCTGAAAATAAGGTTGAAATAAATGCTTTCTAATGTAAAAACAAGTTGAATTGTTTTAACATGCCTCAAATAAGTCATTTGTTTAACTGAAATCAGTTTTTATTTAACACCGATTAGCAGTTAAGAGGATATAGCTGACTGGTTAACATGCAACAGACTAAATTGTTCTCTGGGAAAGGAAAACACTGACCTGACACACCAGTGTGAACTGAGGATAAACATTTAAATTGCACAGACCCAGGATGAGCTGAAGACACACATGATTATGAAATCATACTTCCATTTGCAGGCTTCTGTCCTACAAATGTGACATAAGTAACCATTTATACAAAACTCCACGGGCAGTTTAATGTAATGTATTATATTCTTTTAGCAGCTAGAATATAATGGTCTAAAAATCAACTCCCACATGTCACATGAAGAATTTAGTGGTTTCAAAATAAGCAAAATTACATTCTACAGAGAGTACCACAGCCACTAGAAAATGTTTGATTCTAAGTTTTGAGGCCTATTTATCACAACAAAAACTTGTTTTATCTGTTCTTATAAACTTCAGATCTTTGTAGAATCTACAAATTGAAAACTATGCTTATACTGCCAAGACTTCTTTTCAATTTTCAATGGATTGTTTCTCAGTGTTTGTTATGATATTTATAGTTGGATTATGTAACAGAATCACGCTCACTCACTTTTTTTAAAAAGTATCTAAATAATTTCATGAGATTATCAGTTGGACGCCTCGTGTATGTACTTAATATTATTATAATCATTCATTTGTTAACTGTATGCGCACGGCATTATTATAGGACTAGAGGATTACTGAAATGAAAAGAATACATTGGTCTTCTGCATTGGAAGGTCATAGTCTAGCGTGGAGACTAAGTCAAATATGAGGAAGTTTATTGATTATGAGCAAAGCAGAGTGTTCCTTGCAGAAATCAATAGAAAAAAGGGAAAAATAATACAATTACACCCACAAAAAAATTTTTTTTGTAAAATAACCATACTGAGATTCCCTGAGCTTGATTTGTCCCTTTATTGGATAAAGGTCTAGGTGCATATCTAGTGTGACCTTAGTGCCCGCTTGCAAACTTCCCTCATGTAAGAAGTGGAGTGCAATGCCACATAGAATCAGGCAGTTATCAGCACAGTATGTCAAGTGTTCCTCCTCTTCCTGCTTTTGTCTTTATCCCTTTTGACAGTCAAGAACTTATGATGAATTAGAACCTCTGAAGGCAGTTAGTGCAGTGAGTCTCCCACCAACAAGCTCCCTGGCAAATGTCCCTGGCTCTGGGCTAGAGGCACTTTGTGAGCGATCTGTCCCTCTTTCCTGCTGGGCAGGGAGCTTGGTGTCTGCAGTCTGGAATTTCTGTTTGAGCCGAAGCCTTACTTGGCTCTCTACTGAACTCAAAAAGAGCTGAAAAATAATAATAGCTAATATATATTGAGCACTTACAAAGTGCAGACGTTGTATTCATTGTTCCCAAAACATGGCCCTACAGAACAAATGAGTCCCCACTCACCCTCAACTCATGCCTGAGAAATACCCGAAGACTAGTCAACTCCCATTCAGAAAGCAACTCAGATAATCTAATATCTATCTCATTTATGGGATTCATAATTGATTGGTGACAATATTATCTAATAATACATCGCTTAGACTTTAATAAATCTGATTTCTCTAACATCCACTGTCCTCAGCTGATGACAGATCTAGCCAGAACCAAAACATTTTGCTCTGCAAGACTCACTATGTCTCATCTGAAAGAGGAAGCATCCTATGTTCAAAAAACACTCAGTTTGAAATTCAAAGACTTATGGTTCCAATGCCTGACCCCTCTTGTACTAACTTGTGATAGCAGTCAAGTCATAACCTTATCTGTAAAATGATTAATAATATGGCATGGTTATTGATTTTTCAGGATGACAGTACATATAAAAAAGCTTTTTGAGATTTTATATACACGTTACTTGGATTTTGGGTTATGCTATACTAATCTACATATTTGTCTTAGGATATTTTTCTTAGGATCAAAAACTGTCTTCCTCATCTTTGTATCTTCCTGTAGCACTCAGTACTAGGCCTTATCCTACATAGGAACTCAGTAAAATGTTGACATTTTTATTGTTCAGATTCAACATTTCAATAAAGCTAAAGTTAGCATATGTGTTAACATGCCAACCTTACATGAAAATTTAATATATCTAACACCGTAACTTATAAGAAATATGTTTCGAGCTTTTGAAATATTATCATTATTACAACTATTATGATTTTTCAAGGTGGTTGTCTTATCTAGCTCCACCCACATTCTCTCAACTTTGGCACATAGAATGGTCCAGTCTGTGCTCTTAAAGTCTAATTATCCTAAATGAGAATTCAATTAATAATAACTATTCTATGGTTGAATAATATATCTTACCAACTAAGCAACTATTTATATCAATTTACGATTAAACTTAGATTTGCTTAAAAAATGTTTTTAGATATATAGTAGAATGCAAATTACACATTATTTAATAAAAACTTTTAGACACAAATTGTTAGCATTTTCTGTAAAAAATCTTGGGGGCAGATTATTTATGATATCAATGTTTCTGAATTATGCTGGGTTTCCTATGAAGTGATTTGTAAGTGTGAAAACTTATATATATATATATATATATATATATATATATATATGTCATCATAATAGTTGTAGAAGTTGTTTTTACTGTTAAAAATTATCGGGAAAGAAATATTATTCAGATGTTAAGTGTCGTATCCAAAGGCTGGAATGAGTTAGTGAACCCCTGAGAACTGAGTGATTCTCCAGATCATCGGCATGACATAGTTTACCAGTCTTGCCCTCAGACCTGGGTAACAGGGACCTTTGCTCTGGATGCCAGTCCTGAGAGGATCCCACATATTACAAATATTGGCACACAAAGACACCTAAGAAAAGTTTTAGAAAGTTTGGTAACAATTTGGACCAGGATGAAAATCGTTAAGAGATGAACATTCAAGCAAACTGAGCCACTAGGGCCAGAGGGGTGTGTGTATGTCTGTGTGTGTGTGTGTGTGTGTGTGTGTGTGTGTGTTGGAGGGTGGTGAAATGAGAAAATCATAGCTCTTGTCTGGAGAAAACAAAAAAAGTGACTGTTTCTGCTCAAGTTTCACTGTCTCAAATCTTTGAAGATGGGTGGCATAGCTCTTAGAACTGCCCAGAAATCTTGAGTCAGAAAAGTGATGCAGCTACTCTTTCTGGCTCTCTGGGGACTCTGGCTTAGTCAGTCTCCGTCACATTTCAGGCAGGTCCTGTCGCCACCAAGGCCCTGCCTCCAACCTGCCTCGTCACGTCAGGTCCTTCCTACCACTTAGGCTTCTAGACAGCAGAGCTGGCTGGGGAAAATCGCTGCCCCATCAGGCTCCAGATCCCAAGTAACAGTTTTGGATGAGGGTGGAGGAACTGAGGGAAACTAGTCCAGGCCATGAGAATAGTTTGATTTATAACCTGTATATATTTAGAAATATGTCTGTGGGCTTTTTAAGCCTGGGCTCTGCAAACATTGGGAGAGGGCATATGGCTTTCCACATCGTCTCATTTACTCTCCTCCTCTCAATCGGAAAAGAAACATGTTTCAAAAGTCTTACTCATCTCAAAGAGACATTAGTTGGGGGAAGAGTACAAATCTTCTCAAATTGCGATTGTTGAATAAGCTAACAATAATGCCACTAAATCAAACTAAATCTGACAAATGCACATTCATTACAAACTTATGTGGATATTTGAAGGTTCCTAGAAATTGATTTAACTCTTTCATGTTTTTAGATAAGAAATTTGAAGTCAAAGGACTGAGTGAATTTCCCGTTCATTTTTTTAATCTAATACCTGTAGAGTGTGCCAAGTAGTAAGTGAAAAATAAGAGGATACAAAGTGACTTGGGGATCTTAGTTCAGTTACAAAGGTCATTTGAAAAGGTGAGGCCATTTGAAGGGACATATGGATAAAGGAAAGAAGGGAGGCATGTGAATATACAGGAGAAGAATACTGAACACAGAGAGAATAGGAAATGCAAATCCCTGAGGTACAAGGTAATGCGTTTGTTGGTTTGAGAAAGCGAGCAAAGCGATAAGAAACGGGATCAGAGAGGTAACCAGGGCCAGCTCATGTAGGGCTCTGTGCACATGGTAAGGGTGTTAGTTTTTGTACTGAGTGAGATAGGCGGAAAGGAAAGGCTGAGACCAGGAGAAGGACATGCTCTGATTTATGAGGATGAAGGATCCTGGTGGCTGATGTATGGTAGAGACTGGAGGAGGCTAGAGGGAAGCAGGGAGACCAATTAGAACCCAGCATATTAAGGGCAGTTTGGTCACCCCATGTTCTTTTTGCACACTCTACCACCTTCTGCGAGAGCAGCCGTTCTTGGAAAATCACAACCCTTTGCTATTTTTGAATTTGTGTTATCTCTCTAATATTTCCCTTCTAGGGCAGGACGAGATATTATTTCTTTTGCCCATTCTTTCCTTTTCTTTATTCCTAGTTGGAGAAGCAAATTTGCTAAGGTGGTGTAAAAATACAGTGTTTTTCTGATGCTATTGTTATTATTATTCTGTAAAATGCAGCAAAATTAACATATTAAGTTGAAAAATATCAGTGATAGTTTTTCTATTCTCCAGAGTAGCCTTTGATAGTACACTTCTCTCAGTTAAACAAACTGAGCCTGCAATATATATACATCTATGCTACATTTATGCGTCTATACTTAATCATATTTTATGTACCACTATATTCATGTATATATTGTTACAATATAGAGCATTATAAAGATATATGTTACAAAGTATTTATAAAAACTGAATATAAATAGAACTGTTAAAAGTATATTCCTGAACTCTGAAAGATCATGCTGTGCAGCCCTGTAGGGTATGCACTCCACTTTGGACACTAACCAAAGTTGTAGAGGCTTAATTCTAAATTACATGAAAGTCACCGCTAATTGAAACTGTAAGGACCTACTGCAACTCTTCCTGGGAGCACAAACTCTGTGCACAAATTTTGAGATTTTGAGGCCATCTCTAGGACAGAGATGAATAGGACAGGGGTATGGAAAAGACTGAGCAGGTGAGATTGATTGAAAAGAGGGATGAAGACAGAAGAGAAAGGATGCAGAGGCTCATTCAAGGGAGCTCTGTGTGCACTGAAAAGTGACTTGAATGAGAAACGTACAAAAATATTCTGCTCTACCTTCCATGTTCTATGTTTCTGACTAGCTGATCATGACATTGCTTTCTTTCTGTATTATAATTAATACCTTTCTAGATACTGAGGCATTAATCAAGTGTTTTTTCCCTAGCTAACTCTGTCTCCATACATCTTTATATATTCATGTCTCCCTCTATCCCTCTATACCCATCTCTATATCACTATATGTATATATGAACATCTGTCTATCTATCTATCTGTCTATCTATCTATCATCTAGCCATCTGTCTATATTTGTGAAATCCTTAGTGGAGTACTTCTCTTAGTATATAGATGTGTCAAGATTTATGTAACAGGCTCTACATATGGCTTCCTGAGAATGGGGAGGAAGCATATTTAACTATCTCTTCTGCCTTCATTTTCCACTACTGACTTGAAAATGAATAGGGACATGTAACGGATGTTTAATTTTAAAAGTGTCCCAAATGTACAAGAAAAAAAAATAGTAGAGCATTTCACAATGACTTCAATAGGTAAAATGACTGAAATTTCCCATTATTACAGGCACAAACTAAATGCAATTCTGAATACCCTTAAGATTCTCGGTGGATCAGGCAGATACTACACAATTCTTTAGAGCAAGTCGTTATAGTCTCTTTATTCCCAATTCATTAAAGAGTTTACCCTCGAGACAATAAGGTTCATCAACAAACAGACAGATTGACTTTACCCCCAAAAGGTTTCCCCCTCTAAGGAAGTAGGTAAAATCCCATATGAACCTAGTATATTTACTGGGCTTCTCTTATAGCTGTTTAGTGTTTGCTACTTCTCATAAATGTGACTGCAGCTACCTCCTCAATTCCACTCTGTTTTCAATTTTTTCCCCCAATATAATCTCTCTAGGTTCAATTTTATCAGTAGCAATAGACAAGGAGGAAGAAACATTACTTATAAACCTGCTTTTGAAAGGCATTTTCTCAGGAAGTTCAAGGTAATAGCTGCATAGTTAGAATTTTACTTTATTTTTAAAATTATGAATTCTATCAAATTTCATTAAAACATATAAAAAATATAACGAATATCCTTGAATCTACCACTCAGCTTTATCAATCATAAAATGATGGCATATTTGCTTATCCTTTGTTTATAGAGTTAATTTATGCTTATCATTCCCTTGCAAGTCTTAAGGATTTTGCTCAATCTCGGTACATCTCATAAAGAATATATACTATGGTTTTAAGTGTGTAACATCATATGTTATAATGCTGCAATACAGTAATATTGCATAATGAAGAATTTTCAATAATGGCAGCAAATTTATCAGTATCATTCTGCAACTTGCTTTTTTCTTTTTTTGTTTGTTCTGGAAAAGAAAATATGCTGATAAAATATTCTTACAGCCCACATCTTTCTCTCTTTTATTTCACTAAAATGTTTTTGTTCCTGTTTTTCTCCTCACCATTTATTTGCTCTCTCTTGCCTTTAAATCTATTGTTAGATAAATGCTGGGCTTCCTGGCTTGATTGTCTACATTTCTTACATTTTCCCCTGTTTTCTATCTCTGTGTTGCTTTGCTCTGCATTTTAAATTTCCTCCTCTATGTCTTTTACTACTGCTATTAATTCTCGGGGGGAAATTACTGGTTTTTTGAAACATCTTTTTCTTGTGCTCTCATAATTCTGTTTTAAAGCAGTCCATTCTTGTTTAATAGATGTACTGTTTATTCAAACCAATGTGAGTATGGAAATTACAGTTTTATTATTTACTTAGATTCTCAAAGTGATTTGAGAATTAGCTGTTCTGCTTGTTCATCTAGGCATTTCTCTCTTATGCTGTTGATTTTCTCCAAGTGTCTTGTGATTCTTGGTTGTCAATTCATATTTGTGAACAAAGGACCTGGTCAACTAATCTGGTGTGGGAATCTTCCACCACTGAGTATCCTTTTTTTCCCTAACAAGATCTGTCTTCGAATGGTAGTACTGACCGTTGTTCTGTAAATATGGGTAGACTGTTTCAATGGCCAGCTTCATCTTAGGTCACAGGATACAGATCAACCCTTCCCCTAATCTCTAGTACCACAACAAGCCAACCTTTATTCTACTGTGTCACAAATGGAACCTCCCAGGTATATTATTAAATTTCCTAAGTATATTACTAGATATTTCAAGAAACAGCTCTCTCCTTCTAAACTGGGGGCAAATAAACTCCATATCATGACATCCATTTGCTTTGTAATCATAAGGATAGATTTATAGAAGTTAATGGAGCTGACTTGCTGTTCCCACAGATTATCCTAAATTAAATACCATGCATTCTGCCCGATAGGCCTGCTGTCAAGACAAGATGGCAGAGTGCTCTGATTTATGAATAGAACACTTCTACTCTTAAATTCAGTCTTTTGGTACACACAGCTTTATGGTCTGCCAGATTCTTTTGCTGGTAGGTGTTCCCTTATTTTAAATAGTTTTATTTCGATGAAATGAAAAGAAAAGCAAAATAAAATAAAATAAGCAAACAAAATCATATTGTTTGTGGAGCTTTTAACTGCTTGAAGAATAGTATAAACTGCTTCAAAAATCCTGAGTAATAAATTTTATGCCCATAAGGAGGTTTTACTATCCAAGCTGCTTAGAATCACACTCCTTCAATCAGCCCCACATCCAATAGCCACCTGGGCTTCCTAGGAGCTAACTTCCATGCTGACTGACTGCATCTCAATATCCCAGGGTTGGAGATTCTGCCAAATTATCTCGCGCAAAGAATGTTTTATCGGTGACACTGACAAACTGGACGTTAGACAACTGGAGAAGCCAGCTGTGATGTGAGTGGAAAATCCATGCTTCACTATCATGGGGAAGGTTGGGCTTTGTTGGCTCTCAGCTGCCCTTGAATTTGGCATGGAGCGCGATGGCACTGTTCTCTCTTTGCCAGTTCTCAGAAGGCATGAGGGCCTACTTATTTTTGAGCAGTTCTCACACATCCTGCTTCCAGGAAACAGAATAAATCAGATCCTAGGCCCTGAAAACATGATTATACAGGCAGTCTTTGGCCTATGAAAACATTATTTGTTCCCCAATTTTGTGAAGCTTAGATGCCATAGACGCAGATGTTATCTTTCTAGACCAGTCCAAGTTAAGTCATAATCTAGATGTATTGGACGTAAAAAGAGCCATAGTTCCAAACTTAAGTGATGAGTTTAGTGATTTTTTTTTTGTACATCAAATCCCTCTGAACCCCAAAGGTAGGAGGACTGCACCAGTAAACTGATGGGGAGGAGACTAGTGATCTAATCCTTAGTCGCACAGTGACTATGTCCTCTGAACTGTGTCACTACTGTCTCCTATTTACCCTTAAGTTTTTGTTAAATCAATGTATCTAAAAATTAAATTTGGGGCTTCCCTGGTGGCGCAGTGGTTGAGAGTCCACCTGCCAATGCAGGGTACACGGGTTCATGCCCCGGTCCGGGAAGATCCCACATGCCGCGGAGCGGCTGGGCCCGTGAGCCATGGCCGCTGAGCCTGCGCGTCTGGAGCCTGTGCTCCGCAATGCGAGAGGCCACAACAGTGAGAGGCCCGCGTAACCGCAAAAAAAGAAACAAACAAAAAGTTTAATTCAATTTGTATCTTCCTTGCTTAAAAATTTCAGAGATTTATAGTTTCTGTTTCTTCTGACTGCAATGCTCTGCCCAACCGTTTCAAACTCATTTTTTTCCCAAATCTTACATTCACTTCCTCTGTGAATATGAATGCCATATTGTTTGGCAAAGTCAATCAGTCCCTTCTCTTTACTATGCTTTGGAGATATGAACTTTATTACTACTGAATGTATATTTATAATTGTTATGGTTCATTTTGATGAACCCCTTCTCAAAGGTAGGCACTGTGACTTATTTATCTTTACATTCCCAGACCCCAGGGATACAAAATTTGTGATACAAATTCATGATAACTTGACCATATTTTGGTATTTCTCCATAAGTGTGCTTTATGGAAAAAACAATTAGAAAATCTTGTGCTCTTCTTTTCTATAGAATTTTTGGTACCATTTATAAGGTGCTGTGAACAGAAGTTTCTCAAGTGAGATGTAAACTCACTTCAGAAATCACAACTTTTTGTACACTTATTTACATACCCTGATACAGTGCTCTGTAAAATATGTCTAGAAACTATTAATCTACAGTATAATTCTAGCTAGAAAAGAGCATAAGTATTTTATATGTTGTTATATATGATTTTTAAAAACAAATAAAATTTTAAAACATCAGCTCTTCATTGATTTTATATAATAGAAATGCTAGCTTCTGTCAGAAAGTCTCTTTATTTATTTATTTTTCAGCTGAACTCAGTCTTGGATCTGTTTCCACACTATTCAGCTTGCCAGGAATTTGCTACACAATTCAATTGTAAAAGGGCTTGTTTTGACAAATTAATTAAACGATTAATTACAGACACCCATTCTATAACTTCTGAGTGCCAAAACAACGAGAAAAAGATTGGCTTATATTCAGTTCAAAGTATACTCATTGTTAGGGGATATGTTTAGTACAATAATGATGTCCGATTTGCTCACACACTCAGGAAATAGCTTTAAAAACTATCTATAGAGACCTTCAAGATGGTGGAGGAGTAAGACATGGAGATCACCTTCCTCCCCACAGATATATCAAACATACATCTACATGTGGAACAACTCCACAGAACACCTACTGAACGCTGGCAGAAGGCCTCAGACTTCTCAAAAGGCAAAAAAATCCCCACATACTTAGGTAGGGCAAAAGAAAAAACAGAGACAAAAGAATAGGGATGGGACCTGCACCTCTGGGAGAGAGCTGTAAAGGAGGAAAGGTTTCCACACACTAGGAGGCCCCTTCACTGCCAGGGACAGGAGGTTGGGCGGAGGGGAAGCTTTGGAGCCATGGAGGAGAGCACAGCAACAGGGGTGCGGAGGGCAGAGTGGAGAGATTCCTGCACAGAGGATTGGTGCCAACCAACACTCACCAACCTGAGATGCTTGTCTGCTCAACCGCCAGGGCGGGTGGGGCTGGGAGATGAGGCTCAGGCTTCAGAGATCAGACCCCAAGGAGAGGACTGGGGTTGGCGGTGTGAAGACAGCCTGAAGGGGGCTAGTGCCCCACGGCTAGCTGGAAGGGAGTCCGGAGAAAAGTCTGGACTTGCCGGAGAGGCAACAGACCATTGTTTGGGGCACGTGAGGAGAGGGGATTCCTGCTCCATGGGTCCACAGAAGGCAGAGCACCACCTAAGCGAGCTCCAGAGACAGGCACAAGCCATGGCTATCAGCTCGGATCCCAGAGATGGGTATGAACTGCTAACGCTGCCACCGCTGCCACCAAGAATCCTGTGTGCAAGCACAGGTCACTACTCACGCCCCCCTGGGAGCCTGTGCAGCACACCACTGCCAGGATCCCGTGATCCAGGGACAACTTCCCCAGGAGAACACACAGCACACCTCAGGCTGTTGCAATGTCACACTGGCCTCTGCCGCCCCAGGCTCGCCCGGCATTCCACTTGTGACTACCATAGAGCAAGAGAGCCCTGATCAGCTGCTGCTTCAAGCCCCTCCTGTCTGGGCGGGAACAGATGCCTGAGGGCAGCCTACACGCAGAGGCGGGGCCAAAGCCAAGCTGAGCCACAGGAGCTGTGCCAAAAAAGAAGAGAAAGGGAAATTCCTCTGTGCAACCTCAGGAGCAACAGATTAAATCCCCGCAGTCAACTTGATGGACCCTGAATCTGTGGAATACCTGAATAGACAACGAATCATCCCAAAACTGAGGCGGTGGACTTTGGGAGCAAGTGTAGACTTGGGGTTTACTGTCTGCGACTGATTTGTTTCTGATTTTTATGTTTATCTTTGTATAGTTTTTAGCGCACTAGTTATCATTGTTGGATTTGTTCATTGATTTCATTGCTCTCTTATTTTTTATTATTTTATTTATTTTAATAAATTTTTTAAAATACATTATTATTTGCTTTCTTTTCTTCTCCCTTTTCTTCTGAGCCATGTGGCTGACAGGGTCCTGGTGTTCCGGCCTGATGTCAGGCCTCAGCCTCTGAGGTGGAAGAGCCGAGTTCAGGACACTGGACCACCAGAGACCTCCTGGCCCCACATGATATCAATCAGTGAGAGCTCTCCCAGATATCTCTGTCTCAACACTAAGAACCAGCTCTACCCCACGGCTAGCAGGCTTCGGTGCTGAATATCCTATGCCAACCAACGAGAAAGACAGGAACACACCCCACCCATTAGAAGAGAGGCTGCCTAAAGTCATACTAAGTTCACAGACACCCCAAAACACACCACCTGATGCGGCCCTGCCCACCAACAGGACAAGATTCAGCCCCACCCACTAAAAAACAGGCACCACTCCTTTCCTCCAGGAAGTATACACAAGCCACTGAACCAACCTCACCCACTGGGGGCAGACACCAAAAATAATGGGAACTATGAACCTGCAGCCCGTGAAAAGGAGACCACAAACACAGTAAGTTAAACAAAATGAGAAGACAGAGAAATATGCAGCATGTGAAGGAGTAAGGTAAAAACCCACCAGAGCAAATAAATGAAGAGGAAATAGACAGTCTAACTGAAAAAGAATTCAGAGAAATGATGATCCAAAATCTCGGAAATAGAATGGAGAAAATACAATAAATTTTTAACAATGACCTAGAAGTACTAAAGAGCAAACAAACAATGATGAAGAACACAATAAATGAAATTAAATATTCTCTAGAAGGAATTAATAGCAGAATAACTGAGGCAGAAGAACAGATAAGTGACCAGGAAGATAAAATAGTGCAAATAACTGCCACAGAACACAATAAAGAAAAAAGAATAAAAAGAATTGAGGAGAGTCTCAGAGACCTCTGGGATAATATTAAATGCACCAACATTCGAATTCTAGGGGTCCCTGAAGAAGAAGAGAAAAAGAAAGGGTCTCAAAAAATATTTGAAGAGATTATACTTGAAAACTAACATGGGAAAGTAAATAGTCAGTCAAGTCCAGGGAGCACAGACAGTCCCATATGGGATAAATCCAATGAGAAATACGCCAAGACACATATTAATCAAACTATCAAAAATTAAATACAAAGAAAAAATATTAAAAGAAGCAAGGGAACAGCAACAAATAACACACAAGGGAACCCCCATAAGGTTAACAACTGATCTTTTAGCACAAACTCTGTAAGACAGAAGGGAGCGGCATGACATATTTAAACTGATGAAAGGGAAAAACCTACAACCAAGATTACTCTACCCAGCAAGGATCTCATTCAGATTCAATGGAGAAATCAAGAGCTTTATAGACAGGCAAAAGCTAAGGGAATTCAGCACCACCAAACCACCTTTACACCAAATGCTAAAGGAACTTCTCTAGGTAGGAAACACAAGAGAAGGAAAAGACCTACAAAGGCAAACCCAAAACAATTAAGAAAATGAGAATAATAACATACATACTGATAATCACCTTAAATATAAATGGATTAAATGCTCCAACCTAAAGAAACAGACTGGCTGAATGGATACAAAAACAAGACCCATATATATGCTGTCTACAAGAGACCCACTTCACACCTAGGGACACATACAGACTGAAAGGGAGGGGATGGAAAAAGATGTTCCATGCAAATGGAAATCAAAAGAAAGATGTAGTAGCAATACTCATATCAGATAAAATAGACTTCAAAATAAAGAATGTTACAAGAGACAAGGAAGGACACTACATAATGATCAAGGGATCAATCTAAGAAGATACAACAATTATAAATATGTACGCACACAACATAGGAGCACCACAATACATAAGGCAAATGCTAACAGCTATAAGAGAGGAAATCGACAGTAACACAATAATAGTGGGGGACTTTAACACCTCACTTACACCAATGGACAGATCATACAGAAAGAAAATTAATAAGGAAACACAAGTTTTAAATAACACATTATACCAGATGGATTTAACTGATATTTATAGGACATTCCATCCAAAAACAACAGAATACACTTTCTTCTCAAATGCTCATGGAACATTTTCCAAGATAGATCAAATCTTGGGTAACATATCAAGCCTTGGTAAACTTAAGAAAATTGAAATCATATCAAATATCTTTTCTGACCACCATGCTATGAGACTAGATATCAATTACAGGAAAAAACTGTAAAAAATACAAACACATGGAGGCTAAACAATATGCTACTAAATAACCAAGAGATCAATGCAGAAATCAAAGCAGAAATCAAAAAATACCTAGAAACAAATGAAAATGAAAACATGATGACCCAAAACCTATGGGATGCAGCAAAAGCAGTTCTAAGAGGGAAGTTTACAGCAATATAATCCTACCTCAAGAAATAAGAAATATCTCAAATAAACAACCTAACCTTACACCTAAAGCAGTTAGAGAAAGAAGAACAAAAACAAAAAAAAAGAACCCCAAAGTTAGCAAAAGGAAAGAAATCATAAAGATCAGATGAGAAATAAATGAAAAAGAAATAAAGGAAACAATAGCAAAATTCAATAAAACTAAAAGCTGGTTCTTTGAGAAGATAAACGAAATTGATAAACCATTAGCCAGACTCATCAAGAAAAAAAGAGAGAAGACTCAGATCAACAGAATTAGAAATGAAAAAGGAGAAGTAATAACTCACACTACAGAAATACAAAGGATCATGAGAGACTACTACAAGCAACTATATGGCAATAAAACGAACAACCTGGAAGAAATGAACAAATTCTTAGAAAAGTACAACCTTCCAAGGCTGCACCAGGAAGAAAGAGAAAATAAAGACAGACCAATCACAAGTACTGAAATTGAAACTGTGATTAAAATTCTTCCAACAAACAAAAGCCCAAGACCAGATGGCTTCACAGGCGAATTCTATCAAACATTTAGAGAGGAGCTAACACCTATCCTTCTGAAACTCTTCCAAAATATAGCAGAGGGTGGAACACTCCCAAACTCATTCTACAAGGCAACCATCACTCTGATAACAAAACCAGATAAAGATGTCACAAAACAAGAAAACGACAGGCCAATATCACTGATGAACATAGCTGCAAAAATCCTCAACAAAATACAAGCAAACAGAATCCAACAGCACATTAAAGGGATCATACACTATGATCAAGTGGGGTTTTTACCAAGGAATGCAAGGATTCTTCAATATACGCAAACCAATCAATGTGATACACCATATTAACAAACTGAAGGATAAAACCATAATCTCAATACATGAAGAAAAAGCTTTTGAACAAAATTCAACATCCATTTATGATAAAAACCCTCCAGAAAGTGGGCATAAAGGGAACCCACCTCAACAAAATAAAGGCCATATATGACAAACTCACAGCCAACATCATTCTCAATGGTGAAAAACTGAAAGCATTTCCTCTAAGATCAGGAACAAGACAAGGTTGCCCACTGTCACCACGATTATTCAACATAGTTTTGGAAGTTTTAGCCACAGCAATCAGAGAAGAAAAAGAAATAAAAGGAATACAAATTGGAAAAGAAGAAGTAAAACTGTCACTGTTTGCAGATGACATGATACTATACAGAGAGAATCCTAAAGATGCCACCAGAAAACTACTAGAGCTAATCAATGAATTTGGTAAAGTAGCAGGATACAAAATTAATGCACAGAAATCTCTTGCATTCCTATACACTAATAATGAAAAATATGAAAGAGAAATTAAGGAAACATTCCCATTTACCACTGCAACAAAAAGAATAAAATACCTAGGAATAAACCTACCTAAGGAGACAAAAACCTGTATGCAGAAAACTGTAAGACACTGATGAAAGAAATTAAAGATGATACCAACAGATGGAGAGATATACCATGTTCTTGGATTGGAAGAATCAAAATTGTGAAAATGACTATACTACCCAAAGCAATCTACAGATTCAATGCAATGCCTCTCAAACGACCAATGGCATTTTTCACATAACTAAAACAAAATATTTTACAATTTGTATGGAAAGACAAAAGACCCCGGACAGCCAAAACAATCTTGAGAAAGAAAAACGGAGCTGGAGGAATCAGGCTCCCTGACTTTAGACAATACTACAAAGCTACAGTAATCAATACAATATGGTACTGGCGCAACAACAGAAATATAGATCAATGGAACAGGATAGAAAGCCCAGAGATAAAGCAACACACATATGGTCAGCTTATCTTTGATAAAGGAGGCAAGAAAATACAATGCAGAAAAGAGAGCCTCCTCAATAAGTGGTGCTGGGAAAACTAGACACCTACAGGTAAAAGAATAAAATTAGAACACTTCCTAACATCACACAAAAAATAAACTCAAAATGGATTAAAGACCTAAATTTAAGCCCAGACACTATAAAACTCTTATAGGAAAACTTAGGCAGAACTCTCTATGACATAAATCACAGCAAGATCCTTTTTGACCCACCTCCTGGAGAAATGGAAATAAGAACAAAAATAAACAAATGGGACCTAATGAAATTTAAACGCTTTTGCACAGCAAAGGAAACCATAAACAAGATGAAAAGACAACCCTCAGAATGGGAGAAAATATTAGCAAATGAATCAACTGCCAAAGAATTAATCTCCAAAATATACAAGCAGTTCATGCAGCTCAATATCAAAAAACCAACCAACCCAATCCAAAAATGGGCAGAAGACCTAAATAGACATTTCTCCAAAGAAGATATACAACTGCCAACAGACACATGAATGGATGCTCAACATCACTAATCATTAGAGAAATGCAAATCAAAACCACAATGTGGTGTCACCTTACACCAGTCAGAATGGCCATCATCAAAAAATCTACAAACAATAAATGCTGGAGAGGATGTGGAGAAAAGGGAACCCTCTTGCACTGTTGGTGGGAATGTAAATTGATACAGCCACTATGGAGAACAGTATGGAGGTTCCTTAAAAAACCAAAAATAGAACTACCATATGACCCAGCAATCCCACTACAGGGTATATACCCTGAGAAAACTATAATTCAAAAAGAGTCCTGTACCACAATGTTCATTGCAGCTCTATTTACAATAGCCAGGACATGGAAGCAACCTAAGTGTCCATCGACAGATGAATGGATAAGGAAGATGTGGCACATATATACAATGGAATATTACTCAGCCATAAAAAGAAATGAAATTGAGTTATTTTGTAGTGAGGTGGATGGACCTAGTCTGTCATACAGAGTGAAGTAAGTCAGAAAGAGAAATACCATATGCCAGCTCATATATATGGAATATAAAAAGAAAATGGTTCTGATGAACCTAGGGGCAGGACAGGAATAAAGATGCAGACGTAGAGAATGGACTTGAGGACACAGGGAGGGGAAAGGGTAAGGTGGGACGAAGTGAGAGAGTAGCATTGACATATATACACTACCAAATGTAAAATGGATGGCTAGTGGGAAACAGCCGCATAGCACAGGAGATCAGCTCGGTGCTTTGTGACCACCTAGAGGGGTAGGATATGGAGGGTGGGAGGGAGTCGCAAGAGGGAGGGCATATGGGGATATATGTATACATATAGCTGATTCACTTTGTTATACAGCAGAAACTAACACAACATTGTAAAGCAATTATACTCCACTAAAGTTTTAAAAACACACACACACAAAAAAATTTTTTAAATAAAGGAGAGTAAACAACCACCATGACTTGCTTACCATTATAAACAGTTCCTTCATGTCACTATGAAGTCCAAATACTAGGTCTTACTACAGGTTTGACCCATTTTATATGTGCAAATGTAAACACATGAATATATATTTTTAATAAGAATCACCTTATACAGCATTCTAAAATATTTTATGTAGACTTTAAATAGGCAGCAAAAGTAAATCTCTTATTTACCCTTGATAATCTATGAAAATAAACTTAAGGAAACTGACTTACCTTTCTTTCAGTTAAGAAATAATGCCTATCTACAATCAAGACTCTAAGCAAGCTTCATGTTTTTCAGCTGAGAAAATCTGACAATTAGTAAACACCAAAATTATCAACCACCCACAGGCAAAACTGACCCAATAATTCTGTCCTTTAATGTTAACTCATTAACATCATTTTCAGAAGAGCTTTCATGGATGTTATCCAAAATATGCAGTATGACGAGCAATGGAATACCACAGAATTCTCTGGTAACAGTATAATCACATTAACACTATAATTATTTATTTTTCTTTTTATACTAAATGTACAATTAATCATGTTTACAGGAAGATGTTTTCTGGTTAAGTGATTTTCTGGATTACTAAGAGTTAAAAAAGAATTTCTTGTGTATCAATTCCCCTTAGACAGAAATGGTGAACAAATTAATCTTTCAGGATAGAGATGATTGCAATGCCTCAACCTCAATCAGGGATCAATAGTCTACAGAAAACAAGGTTAAGGGTTTAGGTAACCTGTGTCCTGACAACCTAGAGGAGGTTTTGTTTTCCATATTTTGCCAACATATGTTCATTGAATCATGTTTTTCCTTATTAATAAAAAGTAAGTTAAGAAAAAAACAAAAAAAATAAATTAAAAAAATAAAAACTATCTATGATACTTATGTATAGATATGATACCTACGTATATATAATAAATATATTTTTTTCTCCTCCTCCTTTTTTTTTTTTTTTTTTCTCCATACACGGGCCTCTCACTGTTGTGGCCTCTCCCGCTGAGGAGCACAGGCTCTGGAGCACAGGCTCAGCGGCCATGGCTCACGGGCCCAGCCGCTCCGCGGCATGTGGGATCTTCCCAGACCAGGGCACGAACCCATGTCCCCTGCATCGGCAGGCGGACTCCCAACCACTGCGCCACCAGGGAAGCCTTTTCTTCTGTTTTGAGAATTGACTTCCTCAGAGTATTTTTTTTCCTAAGGTGTTATTCACTTTTTTAAAGTCACACTTGCCTCTAGTGACAGAATGTCTGCCTGTGTTAATCCACAGTGCACCAGAAAGAACTTGGAGATTATCTTCCCCAGCATACAGGTGCTCTCCAGAGAAATGCAAATTTTCCCAGAGCTGATGTGCTCTTGAGTTCCTCAGTGTCTGAGCAGCCTGGACCATGCTGAGCACCAAGGGAACCATGGCTTATAACCTCACATAGACACTTTCCTAAATGATGACTCCCATATCTCACGGAAGGATGATTGACCATCTCCACACCCAACAACACACCAACCCAAGCAGGATCTCTTTAGCCAACACCCCTTTTCATCAGTCAAAGTCAAATAAATTATTCAGCACTGTTTGGTCCCAGGCACATTCGTTGAATTCTGCATAGTCTGTGTGGAAAATAAATAATATCTTGTAAACCAAACAGACTTTAGGTTAAAGGGCATCTTTAAAGCACCTATTTAATTATTTGAACCTAAATCTTGAAAATTGTTAATGCTATATCCTAGTTATCCAGGTCTTAAAGACAAAGAAGAAATATATCCTACGCTGGAGCCACTTAAAATTTCCCTCCATTCTCTAGCACTTATTGTCTCTAAAATTGTGGTGTTCATTCCTAGGCTGCCTTACAATGAGTAGAAAACTCTACACACTTAAAAATTATATTTCATTCTGATATCATGCCATGCATAGACGATATTCAATAAATGCTTTTTGGATGAACACTAGCACAAAACCACATTGTCATGTGCAGCTTTATGAGTAGAAAGGGACAAGAGCTTTCCTAGGTCACAGCAGATGTCTCAAAGTAGGGCTAATGTGCCAACTCATTTCCAGAGTTGAGATGCTAGTTTTTCTGTTTTGTCCAAAATGAGAAAGAGAAATGTAGAGCCAGGAACCATGCAGAATCAAACTCTTCAGCCACAGAATTTTGAACCCTCCATGACAAGCTAGAGCTTATTTTATATTCTGTAGAAATTATGCATAGGGAGATGATTTATGTTCCAGTGGTACATTAATTATCACAGTATATGACAAATCTTTTTGTTGATTCTGTTTATATTCAATCTTGGGTAATTCAGTTCAGTCAATTGGACTAAAGAGTTAATCACCATATCAGTCTAAGGTCACGTTACCTAGAGTTGCCGTAATTTTTAAAAGAGCACTTCAGTATAGACTGTTGCTTAGAATCTATCTGAGAGGAGATAGCATATCCTGTCAGCAATCAGCACGCACAGAAAGTAAAGACAGAATTATGAATAGTGTGGCAGGTTGAAGGCAAAAGTTAATAGTCCCTTAAGTTCATAGTCTCAAAGTATAACAGCATCATTTCACTATTTGTTCTTCTGAGTTATCAAAAGAACAAAGAAACCCACATGCAAATGTATTATTACAAAACAACTCAGCATCCAACTTGAGTTGTACTCAGATTATTTAATCTTTTTTATTCTCTCTCTTTTCTAGCAGGAGAAATATAAAGAAACCTCAGCAAGTGTCCACTGGTTTTCCAAAGAGAAATGGATATGGATAGAATGATTTCAGTGAAACTAGGCAGAAGTGATTAAAGGGCTATCTCCTTTCCACATGTAAGGGAATATATACTGTTTATAACATCCTGAATTCAAGGAACAAAACTGGACTAGTCATTGTCATTGTTTACCTAACATAGAATTTTTTTACTTTGTAATCAAATGAAATTCACTTTGTTTGCTATACTTGCATTAAGAAAGAACTCAACAGTACCTTATTATACAGTGGTCATTTCTCCACTAAAACCCAATATTTCCACTTGCAGAAATAGAACTGCACTGTGACCTAGAAGTAATTGATGCCATACAAAATTATCATAGGTTTCTGATCAATGGGATAAATGCCAGTTAGCTTTGAATGGCCCCATGTTAGCTTTCTTCAAATAAATTTACATAAATATCATTTGATTTAGGAAAGTTTGAGACCCGTTAGATTTAAAATATCTTTGGGATAAGCCATTTGAGGAAGGTTTTATGAGTAAAATACCATTCCAAAGGTACACCCCGATTCAGGCATGGTTCATTTTCTCCATACCTGATCCACTGAAGCAAAGGCTGCTGGAAAAATACAGAAAACACGGTGTTTTGGTTCCAGTATAAAATCATGATTTCACAAGTTTAACTGGACATTTGGCATAGCGATCTCAGTATTTATCTTCGTGCAGTTCATTTTTCCCATTAATTCTTTATCTCATTTTCCACTACCCAAGTTTTGCAAAATTTTCAATTTTCTTCCAATGTCCAATTTTTCTACTTCTTGGCATAAAACCTACATCTACATCCTTTATATCTTTCTTCTCTCTTGTCCAAAACGAGAGTTCTCTAGCCTTTTATTTAAGGTCGGTCTTATGCTGAGGAATCCTGTTGTCTCCAGAAGTCTTTACAAAAAAGCTTATTATAAATTAGCCCTACTCTTAAATATAAAGTATCTCCTTCTCAATGGGATCTATTATACCAGTTAAAAAAGAATTTTTAAAAAACCCTCTTTTAGTTAATATCCCACTTCTCTATCTGTGACTCGATAATACCTATGTTCCAGTTGATTTTCTCATAGAAGAATTTTCTTGGAGTGCCTACATATAAGCTGTGTGTGAGTGTGTGCCTGTGTGTGTAGAGGAATTATTACTTCATTCCCTCCAACTTTTAAACGTATTGAATAAACCCCAAATCAGATTCCTCCTGAGGGCTTCTGGGTATGTGTGTGTGTATACATACACACACACATATATATATATTACCATATATTATATATAATATATACAATTTACTATATATTATATATAAATGCATATAATTTACTATACCTCTTTATATGCAATAAAATATAAAGTATGTGAAGTATATGGTGTGAGTTCTGATATCACATTTCAATCTTCCCTATACATCCGTGGCTCAGAAAACTGCCTCTGCCCTGGGCCTTAAGTTCTTGTCTCTTTTTAAGTACACTATAGCATTCTTCTGCCATCAGAATTATCTTTCCAGAATACTCACTTCCTGCTACAGGACCCTTATTATTGATTCATTCATCAACAAACATCTATTGAACCTCTACACTGTGCCAGGACTTGTTCTAAGTACAGCAGATCCAGAGAGCTTCAAAGGGTTTAAAACCTCATGGAAGATGTTACTAACAAACAAGAAAATAATTATATAATATCACTTTATGCAGTTTGTAGTTTTTTTCTTATTAACCATAAAATGTTTACATAGTGCTGTAGCTCTGAAATTTTAACCTCAGACTTTTGTGTTCTCTGAATGCTGGGATGATGATGGTAGAAAGAATCTCCTTCTTCTTGGAAATTAAACAAAAACCTTATCTCTACATGCATAAAACCATGGTAGGCAACACTATTAAACTTCCCTCAGCCACTGTGGCCTGGAATGATACTGATTAATGGCATCGATTACAATTTTAAATGGGTTACATTGGATAACAGAGAATAGAAGCAACAAATGAATGGTTTTCAACAAGACAGTCTGGCCTGACTTCCCCTAAGACATTGAAATAGGTGACCCTAAGAAAGGAAAATGATCATAGCACCTTTTGGCCTGTACGACTCTCCTCTAAGCAAATTTCTTCCTATTCCTGGGGGGTGGGGGGGTGGGTTAGGTGTTTTCTCCCTTTGATACGAAAATATTGGTTACAATAGTTTGTAGTTTTGTAGCCAAAAAATAAGGTGGTTGTCTTCACTTTTCACCTCTGAGTCCTTAAGAGAGAGATTAAAAGAATAAAAACAGGCCTAATATAAGTTCTAAACTTTCTGCTATTTTCCATCACTAATGGAGTTCTGGGTTTAAAGATGAGGCCAGGGTTTCCCTGGTGGCGCAGTGGTTGAGAGTCCGCCTGCCGATGCAGGGCACACGGGTTCGTGCCCCGGTCCTGGAGGATCCCACATGCCGCGGAGCAGCTGGGCCCGTGAGCCATGGCCGCTGAGCCTGCGTGTCCAGAGCCTGTGCTCCGCAATGGGAGAATGGGAGAGGCCACAACAGTGAGAGGCCCGCGTACCGCAGAAAAAACAAAAGATGAGGCCAAATTAGTCACTGAATATTCTGAATCCTTAATTATGAGTAACTCAGACTACTGACGTCAAATTCAATGTTAGGAACATGCTATGAATTAACCACAGAAGTGGGGAAAATACAAAAAAATAAAGTTAGTTTTTTCTTTTATTGATTATCCACCCTAGTTTTGATTATTGAAGATCAGAAATGCAAAAGCAGATATGACTTCAACCCATATAAAGGTAAGTCGATGTCCCATATGCAAATCAGTTTTCTAAAGTTTTACTGAAGGTATTCACCACAAAAGATTACATGAACTTGGTAAACACATACACAGTATTTCAAAAAAGGGCTAGAGTTTTTCTTGGTGCTTTTAGTCAATTCAGGAAAAAGAGAAGAATGTTGGCTTTGGAGTGGGGAAGTCATGATCCCTGGATACCTGGTAAAATTGTTTACAATCATTGGCCTCAAAACTAAAAGGATGAGAATTTCAGAAGATATGATGACAATAAAATGAGAATTTCAGAACATATGATAACAATAAAATGTATTTCTATATATCCAAAAATAGTTTCAGTGCGGTGACTATTTCTATTGTTTGAAAATATGACTTCATTAATCCTAATGATTTCTAAAATTATATTCACTGGCAAATATAGCATTTGAATTGCCTGGATTCAAAGGGAGAAAAAAGTTCTCAAATTTGTTCATGATATAGCTATCAAAATATTTGTAGAATGCTTATGAATGTAATGGCCTCAAGCTCTTCTACTTTGTGCAATTTCTAAGCCAAAATCTTGGCTAAATGTGTGAAATCATTGAACTATATCTGAGTTTCATGCACTGATGCTTGCATTCCGTTACATTACAAAAAAGGCTTTAAGAAATGGGAAGGATTAATAAAGTCAGTTATGTTTAAATTAAATATGATGTATAGCTCTGTAATATGTATATTCATGATCTCCACTTTAGAAACAAAGGGCAAGCTTAAAACTTGCATCTTACTCACATGAAACAATTTTTATGGCCGAATTAGTAATTTTCTGTCTCTAAATGCATATAGTTGTTATCTCCAAGATGTTTTCTTCCTGGAATTCCAAAGCAGTATTTTGCACATTTGCTGGGAATTTAAGTCAAGGATAACACAGTAGAGCTTCAGCTAGGCAGCAAAAGGTCAGAGTAATTCCAATCCCAGCTACTAACACTCTTGAATTTAAAATGTCCCCAAGACATTGTTGTCGTGATTGTTGTTATTTTAAACTTGGGCTGAATTTTTATGTCCATCACTACATAAATGAACAAATTTCTTATATACCAGGTTTCTGGAGACATGAAGGGGAAAAAGAAGCGAGAGAGGGTGGGTGAGAAATAGTTAAAGGGTAAAAAAACAAATGAATATCTCTTTTTCCTTTTCAAAATGTGTGAATATATACTCACAGTCACACAAATATATCCATCTATACACTCATACATACATATCACATACACATTGACTTATTCAATATCCTTCTAATAATATGATCTTTACAGTACAGAGGGGTGATGAGCAAAAATATATGACTTAGAGCAAATACTCCTATTTTCTCTCTTGAACTCAACTTCTTAGGGCTCTATGCTTACTTTCCTGACTCATGTTTTCTGCTCCACCATGCAAACCCCTCAATTCATTGGGAAGAAATTTGTTTACAACCTCGAATTTGTTGAACATTCTCTCTACCCCCTAACAGTTTAGTTCCCATCATAGAAATCTCTTAAATGGTGACAGAGAGGCTCATAATATCAACCATAATTTCCTATCAGCCAGATATGTAAATCAGAAGACAAAATATCATTATTTCACACTATCCAAACCCCGCCCCTTGCTAAGTAATACCACACTATAGAACAAAGTCATACTATGTACAATAGCTTCCATTTTTGAGGATGACCTATGTCAGGCACTTCATCATTAGCTACCACTGCTTTGTTGGAAAAATGTTATTATTCACATTTTACATACAGAACATAAAGGTTAATTACTTGATCCTGATCCTGACCCAAATTTTAACCCTGATGTCAGGGTAAGTAAATGCATTTTTGAGCTGAAATTTGAATTTTGTTGAGTCTTACTCTACAACCCTTGTCCTTCCCACTGTTACATGCCCTACATTTTTTGATGCATCAGCCACTAGCTTTTAATTGTCAGGTACATTTAAGAGGAGAATAACAATACAGAAATCCTAATACAGAGCATTTTGACTGTGTCTAAAATAGAAAGAGCACATGTATGCCTTAACTGTCTGGTTGCACTGAGATGAATTATAACAATAACTTAAGTATTTAAACTAGAGGCACTGCACAGTTTTCCTCTGTATCTCCCAGTCACCAGATCATTCATACTTTCCCACAATCAAGGAATAAGAAGTTTTAGTTAATTGACCATGAACTGGGGACTGATACTAAATTCTATGAGATCTTGTTTAAGCCTGGTTCCAACAACGTGTCAGGAATCATAAAATGCCATTTTTGTTGACAATCCACTTATTTATGTTGGTCACCAGAATTTCATTTTTCTCATAAATGTTTTTATCACAAGAAAAATCTCCAATGACACTTACATCCTAGCTTTAAATTTTGAGATAAATTTGCCACTGGAGCAATGGCACACTGACAGCTCCAGTGACTGAAAATGTCTGAAAATCTCAAAGAGTATAGACACGAAGGTTCAGCGACACAAACTCATGAAGCAGCAATGCCTCCGTATCTAGTTGAATCCATTTTGTAATTCCAGAAATTATTGACCAAGATTTCTATTTAAGTTTGAAAAGATATACTAAATTTGTTGATTGCATAATTTCACATTTTTGTCTAAGATTTCAGCAGGCCCTAAAACCAAGGGAAAAAGAAGTTAATTAAAACTCAACCACAGTGAGTCAATGTAGCTTGGATCCATTCTCTTTATGTACCACGTTTTCTTTTTGTTTGTTTTCATTTTTTTTTTTATTAAAGAATTGCAACTAAGGCACTAATGTTTGGGTGAATGGGTGGAATAAGGAGACAGAGAAGCAATTTTATATAAATAGTTATCTTCTTGGAAATAGAGGGCCCAATGTTTATTTTGTTTTCGAGAAATAAGTAAAGGAAGTAATCAGGATTTTCCCCATACAATTTCTATTATTATACATTCTTACATTTGGCCCCCATTTAATAGTGTTTACTATGTACATAAAATATACATAAAATATTCTGTGTATATTGATAATAAATGTACAACCACCCTATAAAGTAGGTTTTATTATCTTTATTTTACAGATTAGAAAATCATGAGTGATTATACTAGTTGCCCAAGTTCATTCTGCTAATGAATGTTGGAATTAGTATTAGAACCTCAAAATGATTTGTTATCTTCACTATACAACAGAACACAAAGGGACATAAGGGAACTTTGAGGGTTAATGGGTATGTAATTTTTGTTATGCTGAAAATTCTATGTGTGTACACACAGGTACAAATTGTTCATCAGATTGTTTTCTTTAAATATGTAAAGTTTACTGCATTAAATTATACCTCAATAAAATTATTTTAAAGTTCAAAAGCATGCATTTTATGAAAGGAGGAAGAGGCTGAAAATTGGCAAAAATCATCATACCACTAAAAAAGATAAAAGTAACAGCTAAGTTATGTAGTAAGTTGAAAAGATAGGAATCTGGATCCCTGTTGATAGTATTCAGCTGATCCTAACTCCAGACTTCTGTAGTGGAAGAAAAATAAATAACGAATGACTAATTATTTAAGCAACTGTTGGTTTTCCTGTTACATGCAGCTGGATGCAGTCCTGATAAAATGTTAAGGTATAATGGATGGAGCTATGCTTAGATATGACAAGATAGAATCAATTTGTTTCAGAAATATGGGCCAATAAACAAAAACAAATTGGAAAAATAAATATAGCAGAGCAGTCCAAGGGAAAGATAAATGATACCGGGAGCCAAAGAGGATTAATAGTTATATTTTGAGATAGTTCAGTCCCCTGAAAATTCTACGTATTTGGGTGTAGCAAGTGATAAATAGGAGGCAAGGAGGTAGAACTGAAAAAATTATAACCAGGCAGGATATAGAAGAGTAGGGGATGGCCAGGAATGGGAACTGCACTCAAGCAGAACCCAAAAGCTGGTCATCAAGGCAAAGTAGGGGCTCTGTATAAGAACCCTGGTGAGCTTAAAAGCATCACCAATTCTTAACAAAGATGGTTAAGCCAAATTAAGGACATGAACAGAGTGCAGGAATTGAAAAAGATCTAGTAAGAGACAAATGTCAGAAGACTGAGTCTAGATAAATATTAGGAACTGGAAGTAGCAATTAAGATCAGAGATAATTTTATCAAGAGAAACAACATAAGACAACCAAGCCAGTGAAGCTTCATTTTTAAAGCAGAATGCATCCAAAATGTTTATTAGTTTTGAATAGCAGCTGAATAAGATGGTATATGTGGACATAAATGCAAACAAATTGCATAACACAGATTCTGATACTATAGGATATGAAAAAAGAAAAAATTTACTAATCGTGCTTTATATTTTGTGCAACTGTTTTTTTTTGTTTTTTTGTTTTTTTTTTTTTGCGGTACGTGGGCCTCTCACTGCTGTGGCCTTTGCCGTTGCAGAGCACAGGCTCCGGACGCGCAGGCTCAGCGGCCATGGCTCACGGGCCCAGCCGCTCTGCGCCATGTGGGATCTTCCCAGACCAGGGCACGAACCCGTGTCTCCTGCATCGGCAGGGGGACTCTCAACCACTGCGCCACCAGGGAAGCCCTGTGCAACTGTTTTTTTACAACCCTTTATAAATGTTGCCTTTTATATAGGAATAGTAAATTAGTGAAGACATACAAAAGTTGCCAATTCTTCTTCTTTAAAGTAGAATTTAATTAATTAACTAATTAAATGTAATAATTTCCATTCTTCATTTCACCTTAGCAGTGTAAATTTAGCAAAAATAATTTGAGGCTGTTGTTTTACCCATTTTCTTAAATATGGTATAACTGAATTCATAGGAAATTAATCTAGATCAGAGACAAAGTAACCTAACAGAAGTTTTCAAGTTACAGTCATAACTGTAAGTAAGTATATGGATGTATGAGAGAAACCATCTTATCCAATGAGATCAAAATTCATCAGTTGGTTCATTAAAAAAGACAACTCAAGTGGGGAATCATAAAATAAATTTTGCTATATTGTGGAGTTATGTTCAACCAATAAACAACTTCAATGCTTCTATGAGATGTTGAGTAGCAGGTTGATAAATGGATACCTCTCCTCCAGGGTTCAATACCATGATTTTTTTTTAAAATTGAAATTTCTAATTTTCAAGCCAGCTAATAAATGTTGTGTTAATAACTGTAGGGCCAACATTTTTTCTTTGGACATGGATCTGCTGACTGAAGTAACCTATAAGGAGCTATCTACAATTGATTTCAAGTTTTGCTTTCTTTAAAGTGAAATGAAGATCTACCCTAAAACCACTGAAAAGCAATCTAACTGCAGAGTCTTTTTTAGAGTTTAATGATTTTTCCACCCACACCTAATTTAATAGTATTTTTAAAGCAACTCACCTTCATCAGGTTTTTTCCAAATTATTCCACAAAGTTTTCATAGAAATGGTTTTCTCTTTTATTTATCTTCTTGTTATGTGTTTATATAATACTTGTTTAAATTATGTAATTGCATAAGGAAATCAACATAAACTGCTTTGGAAAAAAAACACAATTAGCCTTAAGGCTAATGAACATTAAGTATGTCTTTGGGGTCATGCAGAAATACTGAACATTCTTCCTGGATTTGGAGAATTTCTCACATTCTGGGTTAGGCTTCCCTGGAACAGAAGCTAGAATTTTTCTTGGTCATACCCCCTTGCAGTTAAGATGTGGGCACATTAGAAAGGAGGTAAATTACCTATATTCTCTTTCTGTGGAGAAACAGTGAGTATAAGGATTGATTTTCTAATGGGTATAGTGAAGATTTCCAACAGCAGTGACAGAGATTCTGATATGAGGTTGCCAGTTTCAAACATTGACTGTCAATAGTTCCAGTGTGCCTGACTGCATTGCCTCCAAGCAGTGACCCTAGGAACTGATGCATTGTTTTGGCCATGCCTCTCCCCATGAAACAAGGGGTCCAAAGGACAAAAAGGAAGTACCCACCTAAAGCATGTGCTTCTGGAACATATTGTGGCAACTCAAAACCCCAACATTTCCTGGCCAAAGGGCCTTTTGTCAGTCCTTTTCAAGTTTCCTGCTGGGTCAGTCCTCCTGAAGGCTAATTGTACCATAGCTATGTATCTCTAGGCCACAAGAGGCCTACCATGGACTGGAGTGTCCACACAAATGTTCACGAGGCCCCTCTTGGGTGAGAAGGAGTCAGGCGTGTAAAGAGAATGGAGGTCATGGCCAGAGTTCTACTCCTAGTCAACTGCTCCATCTCCTCAAATGTTGGGGCAATCATGCCTCAAAGGCTGCAATTCTGGCTTCTCTGGAATTTCTGTGGGCTGTCACATATTTCAGATAAGTAATTTTTCTACTTAACTTCTCTGGAAGATGCTCCATTACGGGAAACTAACAACCCTGACGGATGCACAAGATAAGCATGTGAGCGATAGATAAGGGCAGAAGGCTGCAGGTTTACTGGAGGGCAAATTCCTTGTTGTTCAGTGTCAGAAACATCAGTCCATTTTGTTTTCAAGGGTAATGGAGAGACTAAATGAACTAGGGAGTGAGTTATGTGATGGTTAGTTAAGAGAGTTTCTACTCTATTTCTGGTTATCATATGTTTGGGCTTTAATTATTTGAATTCACATCCAATGTTGACCTGCAGAGCTAACAGGGCATATTCTAGTACTTATATAGGCAGATTTGTGTAATGACAGGTGAAATTACCAGATTAAAATGCAAAATGATATCTGTTTGTTTTTCTGTCTAGTAGGCTCCAAAATGACTATAACTTATATAGCAAAAACCTGTATCCCAGAGTTCTTTTCTGAAAGACTGATTCATTATCATAGTCATGGAGTTTATATATTTTGATAATAACAAGTGCAAAATAAATATTCACAATAAAAATATAGTAGCTATTGCATTTAATGTTATAAACTTATTAATAAATATTATCCTTTAGAGTTTCTAAAAGGTCAAGTCAACAACAAGGAAAGAGAGTCTTTAGATGTCATTTTAGGCACTCCAATATTTCCTAACCATGGCTGGTGTAAGATATTTTCTCTTTATGCAAATCAAGTAATCACATGAATTTTTTTCTAATTTCTCTGCTTTTCTTTTTTTTTTCTTGAAGGTGGTTTGTCCTGGTAAAAGTACAAAATTTTTCAATAATTAAATTAATAAGGATCTATTTTAAGACTTTATTTCAATTAAAGACCGTATTTGGCAAATAAATTACTTGTACTTGATAAATTAATTTTTTGATACAATTTATCAATTATTATTTTACTACAAAATGTTTCTCCATTATATACACTATTACTGAATTATAGCTAAGTACTGAGAAGGACGTGAATTAGAATTTAACATTAGTCAAAACCTAACCCCAGGGACTTCCCTGGTGGTACAGTGGTTAAGAATCTGCCTGCCAATGCAGGAGACGCGGGTTCAAGCCCTGGTCCTGGAAGATCCCACATGCCGTGAAGCAACTAAGCCCGTGAGCCACAACTACTGAGCCTGCACTCTAGAGCCTACGAGCCACAACTACTGAGCCCACGTGCCACAACTACTGAAGCCCGCGTGTCTAGAGCCTGTGCTCTGCAACAGGAGAGACTACCACAATGAGAAGCCTGTGCACCGCAACGAAGAGTAGCCCCCACTTGCCACAACTAGAGAAAGCCCGTGTGCAGCAACGAAGACCCAACACCAATTTAACTAATTCTAAGTTCTAATTCACTTCCTTCTCAGTACTTAGCCAAAAGTTAATTAATTTAATTTTAAAAAAACCTAACCCCAAATTCTTCAAGCAAAAAGTTTTTTATTTGACCTATCTAAAATTGGCAAAAATTCAAAATATTTGACACTTTTAAAGGCACTAGTCTCTACAGGGGAAAAAAATGCTTTGAGGTTAATTTCACATTAATAAAGCTTGAAATAGCATGGTATGAACAGGAAATTGACTTACTATGGTGAGTCTCCACTAGATCTATGCTGTCCAAATTTCCAGTAATATACTTTAGTACCAGTAACAATTTAATGAATATTAAAAGAAAATCTATACAGAGCAGAGATATGTTTCCACTGGGATATTATATGTCAGGTCTGTAAATTAGCTTCCTATATTAGAGGTTATTTTCTAACTCAGGCATGTAACCGTAACTATTTTTGTTTCTAAACTATTCTCAGGTTGAACATAAATAAGACTTCCTCTTATTCAGTTTTTCAGAAAGTGATAGAGATGGCAAAACGTCAAGTATTCAGCATTGTACGTATTCCCCACAATGGAAAACACTAACCTCCAAACACAGCATGAATGGCATTTGTTTGCTTTGTATGGTTTAGTTTCTGCTGTTCACCACTTTGACCATAGTTATTAATTACCTATTCACCAACTTAGTGCAAATAATAAAAAATACTATCATTAACTTCAGGTAATATGAACTCTTAGTTTATAACTTTACATTCATACAAAATAATGAAACACAATACATGTGCTACCTCCCAGTGGCTACTGATAGGAACTACTCCATTAATTGCAAAACACAGGATGAAGCCAGTAAGTTTTATTATGTAATCTTGAAAATAATTATTCAAAAATGAACGTTTAGAAAGTACTAGGAAAAATTGTAGTTGATATAATAAAACTTTGGGGAGATTTGAGATAATGGGATTAGAAATTCTTATTGAAGTCAACTGACATTTATATTCCCTGATAATTTTTAGAGTAATTTTTAAATGTGTTGTGTTAAATGCTTTTATCTTTAATAAAGCATAAAGATTTTATTAATCATTAACTTATAAAATCTTTGTTTCCAGTGCACAAATACACATTTTTAAATAACACTGACTACTATAAAGTAGCTTTGGCCAGAGAAGAGAAAAAGGAAAAGAAAGAAGAAATGGAAGAAGCTGAGAGATTTAAAGGGAAGAGAGAAAATGCAAAGATACAAGAAAATTCCCCTGATGTCTTATTGGAAGGAAAAAAAAAAAAAAAAATATATATATATATATGTGTGTGTGTATATATATATATGTATATATATATTTATATATAGTCTTCCTTCTTCTAGACTTTTATCTGTCTTTGTATATAAATAAATTCTTAGAAATTTTCTAAGAATTCAATAAATTCTTAGAAAAAAACGCTTCTTTTTTAGCATTTTAAAAATATCGACTTCTATGAATAAACATTTTTATACATAAAATTACTGTCAGAGTCTATTATCCAGACAAGATTCATAACTATGGACAAGGAATGGGGTAGCTAGAAATACACACACACACACACACACACACACACACACAGTTAACCAGACTATGAAGTAAAAGACTAAGTCCACAGCAAAGTAGTAACTCTCGGGAATATACACTCTGTATAAAGAGAGTACCACAATCCCTTGAGGGAATTAGGAGGGTTCTCCAGTCCCAAAGGGGCAAACAACACAGAAGAGTGAGAATTCTTTATTAAATTGAGTTCCAACTTGAAAATATGTCCAGTATTTTTTTTTTTAATTATTTTTATTTTTTTGCAGTACGCGGGCCTCTCACTGTTGTGGCCTCTCCCATTGCAGAGCACAGCCTCCGGACGTGCAGGCTCAGCGGCCATGGCTCACGGGTGCAGCCACTCCGCGGCATGTGGGACCTTCCCGGACCGGGGCACGAACCTTTGTCCCCTGCATCGGCAGGTGGACTCTCAACCACTGCGCCACCAGGGAAGCCCTGCCCAGTATTATTAAAATAAGTGTTCAGAACAAATTCCCAAGTTGAATAACTCCCTCAGAAAAGAATTTTGCCTCTGCCTAAAATCCTCTCCATTATGTTGGAACGGATCTCTTCACACCATCCTGTTTTTGTTTGACTTTGAATTTACTCTTCTGATTTGAGCTATCTGTATACCAGTTATTTGTCTTGACCCATAGGATAGTAATTTCTCAATCCTTCCTAGGGGTTTAGCTGAAACTCTTTCACATCTGCTCTCTACTCACTCTTAAACTAGTTGTTTGTTCTGACCTATTTCTATCACATTTTGACCACTAAATAAAGAGTTTCTCAATTTTTTTACACAAAAGAATCATCTGGGTGTTTTTTTTTAATAGCATAGATTGCTACCACTCCTCTACTCTCTGGAAAATCCCAAGTCAATTAAGTCTGAGAAGGAAACCAGAATTCTGGATTTTAACATGTACTTAACATGGGTTTGGGGTCAGAGTTGAATAAATATTTACCCATCATTGACCTATCTATATCTTGCTGTGTTCTAGCAGCCTAATAATCCAATAATAGTTTCCACAATAGTGTAATATTAAAGTTATTCTCCAACCCTACACACAAACTAAGCAAGCAAAGAAACAAACAAACAAAAAAACACCCACAAAACTGGGACTAATACTATAGAGGCTAACATTTGCACTGAATCCTAGAAAATAAGAGTGCCTTTGACCACCAGGAGTTATTCTATAGGTGTGTCTCAGTATTTCTGAGATGTCACATAACCTATTAATTAATCAGCTCTAATTAATTTGCCTCATCTGCAGATTCAGAACCTCTCACTTTCTGAGAAGATTAGGTGTTCCCTGGCAGGAGAATATCTTGAGAATATTCTTGCTCAAACAGCCATTAGCTCTGTATGAAATTCCATTTACTTATTCAAATTGATTACAGTCTAAATTCCTATTGTCCAACTTTTTTTACACTGGGTCCACATATCTTTGTTCTCTTATTTTTTAACTTGGTCCCCCTTTTTCTTTTTCCCAGCACCCTAAATTTGATTAGTTGCCTGACAGGACGTATGCTATCTTATTCTTCCCTGGCTTAATTGCCCTCACTAGAGTGGCCCACATAATCTACAATAATTGCTATTTCTCCATTATATCGATGAATTCCAAGTCTTGGCTCACATCAACTTTCCTGATTCAATTGCTGCCAAAATTCTAGCTTACCATCAAACAATCATTCCATCATGAATAGTCATGACTTTGCCTTCCAGTATCTGCTTCCTAAGAAAAATGCCCTTCAGGTAGAAAGTTCAGGAAATTCAAAAGAAGCTTTGCTTGCCTCCTGTATCCCTCAACCACAATCATTGCCCTCTTAAATGACATTTCCAATAATTACTGGTAGGCTTCTTTCATGAAATCTTATGTAGTTCCATAGCCTGTACTATTTAATTCTGCCAGGGACTCAGCCTACCCGGATCCCTCAGTCAATATTATTCAACCTCTAAAGGATGAACACAGCACTCTGAACCTTCTGTGATTCAAACTGAAGGCATAGGGTGTCCAACAGTATTTGTTAAATAACCCAAGGAATACCAGAATCTTTTATGAGGCAAGGGTCAACCAATGCCTACAGAGGCTAGAACTCAGTGGGAGTGACTTCTAGGCCAAAGAGAATTTCCCTAAAATGAACAAAAAGAAAACATATCTACACTCAAGTTAAGGTCCTTGTTGACTAAATATATTAGAGGAGTAGCTGTAATGAAATTTAGAACACTGAAATCAAATACGAACTTCAGTAATAAAAATCGGAGGTTACGACACAAAAAATTGGCACTGGTAAGAACATGAAGTAAATTGTATGGTAGACATAAACCTTCATTTTTTTTTCTGTCAGTAACAGTGACTCTGTAAAAAAATTTCAGCCAATTGAAGGCACGATGAAAATTGTGTTTTATACAGATTGCTCTATTAAAATTGGGGAAAACTGATGGTATAGATAGATTAAGGCAGGAAGACCAGTTCTGAAACTACAATATTAGTCCCAATTAGAAATTATCTGAGCTTGAATTAATGAATTCAGTGGAAGTAAGGCTGAAGACTGCTTATTCGAGAAATATTTTTAAAAAGGTCCACAGTGTTTGACCCAGAAATACCACTCCTAGGTATATACTCAACAGAAATGCTTTGAGTATTTCTGAAATCATCAAAAGACATGTATAAAATGTTTATAGTCACATTATCAGTAAGGAGTGAAAAATTGGAAACAATTCAAATGCCCATACCAATACAATAGATTAATTGTGGTACTTTTATACAATGGATTACTATGTAGCAATTACTATGTAGCAATTATGTATTGCTAAGACATGGCTCAAGATGGCGGAATAGAAGGACATGTGCTCACTCCCTCTTGCGAGAGCACCGGAATCACAACTAACTGTTGAACAATCATCAACAGGAAGACACTGGAACTCACCAAAAAAGATACCCCACATCCAAAGACAAAGGAGAAGTTGCAATGAGATGGTACGAGGGGCACAATCACAATAAAATCAAATCCCACAACCGCTGAGTTGTTGACTCACAAACTGGAGAACAATTATACCACAGAAATCCACCCACTGGAGTGAAGGTTCTGAGCCCCACATCAGACTTCCCAACCTGGGGGTCCGGCAATGGGAGGAAGAATTCCTAGAGAATCAGACATTGAAGGCTAGAGGGATTTGACTGCAGGACTTCAACAGGACTGGGGGAAACAGGGACTCCACATGTGGAAGGCACACACAAAGTAGTGTGTGCATCAGGACCCAGGGGGAAGGAGCAGTGACCCCATAGGAGACTGAACCAGACCTACCTGCTGGTGTTGGAGGGTCTTCAGCATTAGCAGGGGGTGGCTGTGGCTCACCACAGGGACAAGGACACTGGCAGCAGAAGTTCCGGGAAGTACTTAACTCCTTGGCATGAACCCTCCTGGAGTCTGTCATTGGCCCCACCAAAGAGCCTGTAGGTGCCAGTGCTGGGTCGCCTCAGGCCAAACAACCACCAGGGAGGGAACTCAGCCCCACCCATCAGCAGACAAGCGATTAAAGTTTTACTGAGCTCTGCCCACCAGAGCAACACGCTGTACCCACCACCAGTCCCTCCCATCAGGAAACTTGCACAGGCTTCTTAGATAGCCTCATCCACCAGAGCGCAGACAGCAGAAGCAAGAAGAACTACAATCCTGCAGCCTGTAAAACGAAAATCGCATTCACAGAAAGACAAAATGAAAAGGCAGGGGCTTCCCTGGTGGCGCAGTGGTTGAGAGTCCACCTGCTGATGCAGGGGACATGGGTTCGTGCCCCAGTCCAGGGGGATCCCATATGCCACAGAGCAGCTGGCTCCATGAGCCATGGCTGCTAAGCCTGTGCGTCCGGAGCCTGTGCTCTGCAATGGGAGAGGCCACAACTGTGAGAGGCCCGCGTACAGCAAAAAAAAAAAAAAAAAAAAAAAAAAAAAGGCAGAGAACTATGTACCAGATGAGGTAACAAGATAAAACCCCAGAAAAACAACTAAATGAAGTGGAGAGAGGTAACCTTCCAGGAAAAGAATTCAGAATAACGAGAGTGAAGATGATCCAGGACCTTGGAAAAAGAATGGAGGCAAAGATCAAGAAGATGCAAGAAATGTTGAACAAAGACCTAGAAGAATTAAAGAACAAACAAACAGAGATGAACAATTCAATAACTGAAATGAAAAATACACTAGAATGAATCAATAGCAGAATAACTGAGGCAGAAGAACAGACAAGTGACCTAGAAGACAGAATGGTGGAATTCACTGCCACAGAACAGAATAAAGAAAAAAGAACGAAAAGAAATGAATACAGCCTAAGAGACCTCTGGGACAACATCAAATGCACCAATATTCACATTATAGAGGTCCCAGAAGGAGAACAGAGAGAGAAAATACTTGAAGAGATTATAGTTGAAAACATCCCTAACATGAGAAAAGAAATAGCCACCCAAGTCCAGGGAGCACAGAGAGTCCCACGCAGGATAAACCTAAGGAGAAACATGCCAAGACACATAGTAATCAAAATGACAAAAATTAAGGACAAAGAAAAATTATTAAAGGCAACAAGGGAAAAATGACAAATATCATACAAGGGAACTCCCATAAGGTTAACAGCTGATTTCTCAGCAGAAACTCTACAAGTCAGAAGGGAGTGGCATGATATATTTAAAGTGATGAAAGGGAAGAACCTACAACCGAGATTACTCTACCGGGCAAGGATCTCATTCAGATTTGATGGAGAAATCAAAAGCTTTACAGACAAACAAAAGCTAAGAGAATTCAGCACCACCAAAACAGCTCTACAACACATGCTAAAGGAAATTCTCTAAGTGGGAAACACAAGAGAAAAAAAGGATCTACAAAACAAACCCAGAACAATTAAGAAAATGGTAATAGGAATATACATATCATTAATTACCTTAAATGTGAATGGATTAAATGCTCCAAGCAAAAGACACGGGCTTGCTGAATGGATACAAAAACAAGACCCATATATATTCTGTTTACAAGAGACCCACTTCAGACCTAGGGACACATACAGACTGAAAGTGAGGGGATGGGAAAAGATATTCCATGCAGATGGAAATCAGAAGAAAGCTGGAGTAGCAGTTCTCATATCAGATAAAATAGACTTTCAACTAAAGAATGTTACAAGAGACAAGGAAGGACACTACATAATGATCAAGGGATCAATCCAAGAAGAAGATACAATTATAAATATATATGCATCCAACATAGGAGCACCTCAATACATAAGGCAAATGCTAACTCCTATAAAAGAGGAAATCGACAGTAACACAATAATAGTGGGAGACTTTAACACCTCACTTACACCAATGGACAGGTCATACAGAAAGAAAATGAATAAGGAAACACAAGCTTTAAATGACACAATAGACTGGATAGATTTCATTGATATTTATAGGACATTCCATCCAAAAACAGCAGATTACACTTTCTTCTCAAGTGCACATGGAACATTCTCCAGGATTGATCACATCTTGGGTCACAGATCAAGCCTTGGTAAATTTAAGAAAATTTAAATCATATCAAGCATCTTTTCCGACCACAACATTATGAGAGTGGAAATCAATTACAGGCGAAAAAAACCCACGAAAAACACAAAAACATGGAAGCTAAACAATACGTTACTAAATAACCAAAAGATCACTGAAGAACTCAAAGAGGAAATAAAAAAATACCTAGAGACAAATGACAACGAAAACATAACGATCCAAAACCTCTGGGATGCAGCAAAAAGAGTTCTAAGAGGGAAGTTTATAGCAATACAATCCTACCTCAAGAAACAAGAAAAATCTCAAATAAATAATCTAACCTTACACCTAAAGGAACTAGAGAAAGAAGAACAAATGAAACCCAAAGTTAGTAGAAGGAAAGAAATAGTAAAGATCAGAGCAGAAATAAATGAAATAGAAACAAAGAAAACAATAGCAAAGATCAATAAAACTAATAGCTGGTTCTTTGAGAAGATGAACAAAATTGATAAACCTTTAGCCAGACTCATCAAGAAAAAGAGGAAGAGGACCCAAATCAATAAAATTAGAAATGAAAAAGGAGAAGTTACAATGGACACCGCAGAAATTCAAAGCATCATGAGAGACTACTACAAGCAACATTATGCCAAAAAAATGGACAACCTGGAAGAAATGGACAAATTCTTAGAAATGTATAATCTTCCAAGACTGAACCAGGAAGAAATAGAAAATATGAACAGACCGATTACAAGTAATGAAATTGAAACTGTGATTGAAAATCTTCCAACAAACAAAAGTCCAGGACCAGATGGCTTCACAGGTGAATTCTATCAAACATTTAGAGAAGAGCTAATACCCATCCTTCTCAAACTCTTCGAAAAATTTGCAGAGGAAAGAAGACTCCCAAACTCATTCTACGAGGTCACCATCACCCTGATACCAAAACCAGACAAAGATACTACAAAAAAAGACAATTACAGATCAATATCACTGATGAATACAGATGAAAAAATCCTCAATAAAATACTAGCAAACAGAATCTAACAATACATTAAAAGGATCATATACGATGATCAAGTGGGATTTATCCCAGGGATGCAAGAATTCTTCAGTATACGCAAATCAATCAATTTGATGCACCAAATTAACAAACTGAAGAATAAAAACCATATGATCATCTCAATAGATGCAGAAAAAGCTTCTGACAACATTCAACAACCGTTTATGATAAAAACTCTCCAGAAAGTGGGCATAGACGGAACCTATCTCAACATAATAGAGGCCATATATGACAAACCCACAGCAAACATCATTGTCAATGGTAAAAAACTGAAAGCATTTCCTCTAAGATCAGGAAAAAGATAAGGATGCCCACTCTCACCACTATTATTCAACATAGTTTTGGAAGTCCTAGCCACGGCAATCAGAGAAGAAAAAGAAATAAAAGGAATACAAATTGGAAAAGAAGAAGTAAAACTGTCACTGTTTGCAGATGACATGATACTATACATAGAGAATCCTAAGAATGCCACCAGAAAATACTAGAGCTAATCAATGAATTTGGTAAAGTTGCAGGATACAAAATTAATGCACAGAAATCTCTTGCATTCCAATACACTAACAACGAAAGATCAGAAAGAGAAATTAAGGAAACAATCCCATTCACCATTGCAACAAAGAGAACAAAATACCTAGGAATAAACCTACATAAGGTGGTAAAAGACCTGTACTCAGAAAACTATAAGACACTGTTGAAAGAAATCAAAAATGACGCAAACAGATGGAGAGATATACCATGTTCTTGGATTGGAAGAATCAATATTGTGAAAATGACTATACTACACAAAGCAATCTACAGATTCAGAGCAATCCCTATCAAATTACCAGTGGCATTTTTTTTGCAGAACTAGATAAAAAAATCTTAAAATTTGTATGGAGACACAAAAGACCCCAAATAGCCAAAGCAGTCTTGAGGGAAAAAAATGGATCTCGAGAAATCAGACTCCCTGACTTCAGGCTATACTGCCAAGCTACAGTAATCAAGACAATGTGGTACTGGCACAAAAACAGAAATACAGAACAATGCAACAGGATAGAAAGCCCAGAGGTAAACCCATGCACCTATGGTCAACTAATCTATGACAAAGGAGGCAGGGACATACAATGGAGAAAAGACAGCCTCTTCAATAAGCGGTGCTGGGAAAACTGGACAGCTACATGTAGAAGAATGAAATTAGAACACTCCATAACACCAAACACAAAAATAAACTCAGAATGGATTAAAGACCTAAATGTAAGACAAGACACTAAAAAACTCTTAGAGGAAAACACAGGAAAAACACTCTTTGACATAAATCACAGCAAGATCTTTTTTTGACCCATCTCCTAGAGTAATGGAAATAAAAACAAAAATAAGCACATGGGACCTAATGAAACTTCAAAGCTTTTGCATAGCAAAGGAAACCATAAACAAGATGAAAAGACAACCCTCAGAATGGGAGAAATATTTGCAAACGAATCAACAAAGGATTAAACTCCAAAATATATAAAGAGTTCATGTAGCTCAATATTAAAAAAACAAGCAGCCCAATCCAAAAACGGGCAGAAGACCTAAATAGACATTTCTCCAAAGAAGACATACAGGTGGCCAAGAGGTAAATGAAAGCTGCTCAACATCACTAGTTATTAGAGAAATGCAAATCAAAACTACAATGAGGTATCACCTCACACCGGTCAGAATGGCCAGCATTAGAAAATCTACAAACAACAAATGCTGGAGAAGGTGTGGAGACAAGGGAAAACCATTCATCTGTCGATGGACACTTAGGTTGCTTCCATGTCCTGGTTATTATAAATAGAGCTGCAATGAACATCGTGGTACATGATTCTTTTTGAATTATGGCTTTCTCAGGGTATATGCCCAGTAGTGGGATTGCTGGGTCGTATAGTAGTTCTACTTTTAGTTTTTTAAGGAACCTCCATACTGTTCTCCATAGTGGCTGTATCATTTTACTTTCCCACCAAGAGTGCAATAGGGTTCCCTTTTCTCTTCCTGGCTAGCAGACTGATGCCTTCTTGCTAAGTCCTAGCATGGCCTTTTCTCTGTACATGCACCCTCCTGGTGTTTCTTCTTCTTATAAAAAAATAGTCCTATTGGATTAGGGTTCCACTTTATAACTTCATTTAACCTTAATTACCTCCTTCAAATCCCTATCTCCAAAGACAGTCACACTGGAAGTTAGAGTTTCATCCCATGAGTTTTGGGTGGACACAATTCAGTCTCTAACATATACATAAAAGCATAGTAAAAGGATATACAGTTGACCTTTTGTATCCATGGTTTCTGCATCCACAGATATGATGTATCAACTGTACTACACCATTTTATATAAAGGAATAGAGCATCTGTGGATTTTATTATCTGTGGGGGATCCTGGAACCAATTCCCCACAGATAACAAGGGACAACTTTGTAATATGTGTGTGTACATTTTTCTGGACTTTTCTATGTGGGTACTCTGCGGAGAAATAAAATAACAAAAACATTTTACAGTCAAATGTTAAGAATTATATTAATAACTGCTGCTTCCAGAGTTTTATCTTTTAAAATTAATAAATGACTTTTAGAGCACTTCTAGGTTCACAGCAAAATTGAGCAGAAAGTAGAGAGATACATCCTGTATGTCCCCTATATCCTGTCCCGGCATGTGCATAGGCTTCCTCACTATTGACATTTTGCACCACAATGGTACATTTGTTAGATGTGAAGAGAGCCTAGAGAGGACCAGCAGAGGACAGTCCATACTGAGCAGTAAGGCAGTTGTCAAAGTAACCACATCAACAGGGAAGAGGACCTTGGATAGTTCAACTGTCAGACAATACCCACGGATCACTACAGCACATTCAGAGAAAAGATTCACAGAGAACTCTTCCATAGAGACTCATCAGGGGTTGGAGTAGGAAATTTTCCTTTCAGAGGGACACTGGGAGGCTGTGGCATATTTGGGGTTTCATTTCACTGTAATTTTCCTGCTGCAGGGTAGAATTATTTATTGAATATTTTTAATAATAATGTTCTGTGACATTATTGTTAACACACTTGCAAGCTGGGATTCAGGATGGTGTCATATATGAGGCTGTCAACTGGTGAAATGACTCCAGGATTCTGGATAAGGAACTGATCTGAGTTAAGGCACCTTTCTCAAGTAATTGAGTTTTATTTCTTTCTCTTTTTGTTTGTTGTTTTTGTAATATTGTCACCTTTGATAAGGAAGATTCATAAGTAGTGACTGCAGTTGCCTAAAGATATGAATCCCTTTTAATAAAATATTTTAACTACACTAACAGACTACTTATACTCTATACTACAGAATAAAATTCATTTTCACAGCACCCAGTAAATTGTTCAATTATGTGACTTCTTACCCAACAAAAATATATTAATCTGCAAGTAAGAAATAAGTTTCCGTAAGAGCCTAGCATAATTTGGGAGTTGGCTGGCATTAGAGTAATCTGTCTAAATATATTGAATTTGCGCTATGCTTTTCATTCTCTGTTCATAAGCCTGATTTACGAGAAACATCATCTAGTAAACACTAATAGCCTTCCCATTTTACAGACAGAAAATTGGAATTGTGAGGAAATAAAATGCCACACCCTAATTCATCTTAGAAAAAGATGGAGAAATTGAAAAATAAATGTAGGTGTCCTAATTCTTATTTAGTTCATTTTTAGTTTTTAGTGCCAGGCTCTGTCTTTGCATGTATATTACAATAAACCACCTCAGAACTGCTGGCTCAGGGAAGCTATTTCAGAAAAATTTAATATCCACAAAGAAAATTAATATTGCTATCTTACTAGGAGGATTTGAATGTAAAAAGGCTTAGAAGACATGTATTGAACTAGCCACTCAAAGACTAAATTAAAACTAATAAAAGGGGGCTTCCCTGGTGGCGCAGTAGTTGAGAGTCCGCCTGCCAATGCAGGGTACACCGGTTCGTGCCCCGGTCTGGGAAGATCCCACATGCCACGGAGCGGCTGGGCCCGTGAGCCATGGCCGCTGAGCCTGCGTGTCCAGAGCCTGTGCCCCGCAACGAGAGAGGCCACAACAGTGAGAGGCCCGTGTACCGCAAAAAATAATAAAATAATAATAATAATAAAAGGGATTATTCAGGACATATATTTATTTACTTAATGCCCTCCACTTAAAATCTTGATAAAGACTCAAACTCTGATCATAGAAACTGCCTTTATTATTAAACTTTTGTTTCCTTTAAAAATAAAGCTTCCTCTATTTTATTATATCTAGAGAGCAGTAACTATGATTTAGATAAATGTAATATTTATAAGAACCAAAGCTGCATTTTATAAACTGTGGACCATGGAACACTGAACCTGTATATTGACCTTACTATATCAGCTATGAGTTCTGTGAGTCTCTTGAATGACTTTCAGGCTATTGCTCATAGGCAGCTGGAGAATTGGGGGCAGCTCTGTGATATGGGAGTGGAAAATACCATGCTTGTCCATACAAAGTTGTTTAGCAATGCTGGATTTAAAGCAGATGAAATAAGGTTACCAGGATAGGAGGAGATGAGATTTGAGCAGACATAAAGGAGACAGGAAAGAGAGGGAGAAATAGGTTATTGGAATTGGAGGAGTTAAAGGAAATTTTAACTCTGGAGGTAGAGCCACTAAAGCCACTGTCAAATGAGCTAGAGGCAGCTGCCCCAGAGCAGCTTTAAAGGAGAGGCAGAACTTCTGCATTAGTTTATCAAGTACCTTTCCCTATCTCCCAATGAAAACTGAAAAAAAAAAAAAGAAAACGCTATTGCCATGTATTTAGCATCATTTAAAGTGACAAAAAGATTACAGCAAAAATAGATCAATGGAACTCCAAGTTAAATAATTTAAGGAAACTGTAGAATCTTTCCAAAACATGATGTTTCAATTTATATGATTAATGAAAAAATTGAAGACCATGGGGGGGCCTAGCACATTCTTCTTATAAAGAATTGCCTATAAAGAATTTCAAATTCAGGTTCCAGGTTTGTGACAGTGACAGGAGGAAGACACTGAATTCACCTCCTCCCATAGCCACACTGAATCTACAGCTATATATGAAGCAATTTCCTCTGAAAAAATCAAAAACAAAGTAAAACAAAAAACTAGATGAATGACTCATACACATCTGGCAAAGGAAGAAAAAAACCACATTGTTGCAGGTAGGAGAGGCTGAGACACAATCTTGCTATAACCCCACCCCTGGTGTGGCAAGCCAGAATGGAGAAGGAACTGAAAACCCCAGCTTCTCCCTGAGGAGCAAAGGGATTGGACCCCACACTGGGCACCCCAAATTTTAAGACTTGCACCTGAGAGACCAGACCCCAAAATGTCTACCTTTGACAGCCAAGGGGAGCCTAAGGAGACATGACTGCTAGAGGTAATGCAGTATCCTGGATGGGATTCTGGAACAGAAAATGTCATTAGGTAAAAACAACAGAAATATAAAGAAAACTAATTTAGTTAATAATAGTGGTAACAATACTGATTCATTAGTTGTAACAAATGTACCAAACTCATATAAAATGTTAATAATATAGGAAGTGGGTGTGGGATGCATGGGAACTCTCTGTACTCTCTTCAAATTTTTTCTGTAAATATACAACAATTTTAGAATAGTTCGTCTAAGTAATATAAAAATCCACTCTTCATTATAAGGTAGTGAAATTTTAGAATGTTAGAGATAATTAAATGGCTCTGAAATCTTCCAGAAGGAAAAAAAAAATCAAGTCCCATAGAAATAATAAAAAAGCAGAGTGGCATATTGGATTTCTCTAGCTGCAACATTAGAAATCAGAAGTCAGTATGAGATTAACAGATACAAACTACTATACATAAAATAGATAAGCAACACGGATTTACTGTATAGCACAGGGAACTATATTCGATATCTTGTAATAATCTATAATGGAAAATAATCTGAAAAAATATATATATATATATAACTGAGTCACTTTTCTGTACACCTGAAATACAATATTGAAAAGCAACTATATTTCGATTAAAAAAGAAATAAATGAAACAATAATTTCACAATTCTGAAGGAAAAGGATTCCCAAACTAGCATTATTAAATAATCATACTGTCATTTACTGATAAGAATAAAATGAGCAGTTTATTAGACATGCAATTTCTTGAAAAGTTATTTGCCCTGAATCCTTTGTCAAGAATCATGATCATTCCATCAAAATAAGGAAGAAACTGAATGAACTGGAAGGCACTGGCTCCAGGATACAAGGGCTCTGACCCATGAGAGAGATGAAGGAAATTCCAGGACGACATTTGTGCAACAGACCCAAAGATCATCTATACTAGACCAAATCAAGAGGACAGAGGGCTTCAGGAGGAATATCTTTAAGAAAAAGAAAAGATGCATTTTATTAATTTCCAAATTTGTTAGCATATGTTAAGAGGTGATATATATTATTGCAGAGAGTTTGGTGATTACTGATAGAAAGAATTGAGAATTGAGCAAATAAAAAATGAGGCAGCTGTTAACTCCTGGAACACCAAAGGAATAAAGAAAGGAAATAAAATCATCAAACACGGTTGGTTCAGTTGTGAATAATATTTATATAATCTTAATAAGGTAAACTTTGAATTGTGACCTAACCAAAATTATGATATAAAACTCATTGGAAAAATGAAAGAAATGAGGAAATTTGTTTGGGGTGGTAGTATAAAAAAATTATATACCCATCATCCATACTGGAAGATAGATACTATCTAAAACTGAAAAATAATAGCAAGATATCATTGTACGTATGATATTTAGAAATTTAGAGGCATATATTTAAGGAAACAGCTAGACAGGTGGGAAGTGTTTTCCAATGAATAGTGAAACTCAGAATGGGAGGGACTTGCATTTTGGGCTCTAAGCCCACGCAGATCTACTTACTTTTCTACACTAGGAACATGTGACATTTTCATCAAGAAACCTAAATAAAGTTGAACATGTTGAGGTTCAAAAACCTAGAATTGTGTCAATCCTTAGAGAACAGATACAAATTAGAAAGGAGAATTTAATGTAATGAGGAAATGAGTTCTTTACATTTATCAGCAAGATGTACAAAAAATGAAATTAATGATATATGTTCATCACTTTTATCATTAAGAAAAAAGGTGGTGGGAGATTTCTTTACTGGGTAACCAGTAAACAACTACTTAGGGCATCAGAACACTGTTTAGTGTCAGTTCTTAATGAACAAGATTGTAAAAAACCTCCCATAATATGGGAGGAGCTTTAGGTCACAAGACTTGCAGCATATAATTCCGAATTGACAAGTCATTTTCTTTTTTGCAAAAGTTGAAGGAGTAGAGGAGAAGGGCAAGGAAAATGACACTGAAGAGTATTTTTTGTTGCTTTCATCGCTAAATTGAAGAAGCGCACCTCTGGGTAAGGGAAACAAAAGTTCGGACCTAAAAAAATAACAGAATTGCATGTTAAAAGTTCCTTTTATCTCCTAAAACTTCATACAGAAATTTCAGCCTACTTGCATTTCCTTTATCCTCCAACACAGTATACAACAACCAGAAATAAGTGCTATTTAAGATAATTATATTTGAAAGCTAAGGAGGAGGTAGAAGTAATTAAATACAGCTTCAAGGAACCACGAAGTTACATGAACCAGCAAAGTATCCAGAGAGATGAAGTTTAAATTATTAATATGTAACCTATGAATATATAGGTATATTATTATTTGCAAAATTATCTAGGTATTTTCTGTATACCCTTTTTGAATCATAAAAGCACTTCTCAGGAAGGTGTATCCATGCATATTCCAATATTCTAAAATTGGTTACACTGACTCTTATAACAATTAAAAAACATAAGTTACATTAAACAATTCCTTAATTGTATAATGGGTATACAGAGAAAAATTTTTTTCAAAAAATCTCCAGGATTGAAACTTTGTTTTGGAGAAATATTACTAAATGTGTGCAATTTTATCATGCACTGTCAGACTGAAGTAGTTTTACTGTTTTGAAGTTTATGGCACAGTTACTACCCAGATAACTTCTATACTGGTTTCTGAATGGTCTCAAATATCACTTTTCTAAAATTCAACCCTTCTAATATCTATATTATATGATTTAGTTATAAATGGAAATGACTTAGATGCATAATATGTCATCTTTTCATGGCTAGGTTTCTCTTCTTATCCATAGCTGTCCAGAGACAGAGGGAGAGAGTGGAAGGGAGTCAAAAATCTAATACAACTAACTACTTCCACAATCACTAAAACCCAAAGTATTTCATTATGTTGCTCCTTTTACCTGGAATACACTTCTCATCCACCCACTTTCCTATTACTGACGGTTTCATTACTTGACAAATCTTTTTATGGCCTCCCTCCACTAAGACCCTTCCCTGACTTTTCTCAGTGGTTTGTTAATGTCTTTGTATTTTAAGTTGTAGTTTTGCATTTCTATCTATCTCTAACAAAGTGACCAGATGTTCCTCAAGAATAAGAAACCCACCAAGGTCACCTCCACACCCACAGTGCCTAGCAACATACCTGGCAGATCTGTTATTCAACTAAATATCTGTCAATAGAATGAAAAATTAAGTTAAAATTATAAACATAACAGGTATCTACTCATGTCATTTTTCCACTTTAACTGTTGGGTTATTGGTGCTGTTCTTACTATTTGTATGAGCTCACAGTAGAGTGCTACATTTAATCAGAAGGATTTGTTGCAAATATTTCCAAGGGAGAAGCATATTAATCCTTTTTATGAAGGTCTAATGTATATTTATGACTTGTGAGAGTTTGGTTTTAAGCACCAAAATGAGTAGTATTTGTTTCATGGGCCACTGGTGCTGTAGACTGGTACATGAGTCATGGGATGTAGTGAGTTAACTGTTAACTATTGTTTTCTCCCTGGTTCATTCTTTCCTGCTTTCTTACTCCTCTTCCTTTGCCTTGTATCAATGACATCTGTCATCATCGCTTATCTCTCTAACTAGTAGTCATGGTGTTGACTGAAAAAAATGCACAACGTGAGAGCTGTGAGTTAAGTTTTATTTGGGGCAAAATGAGGACTAGAGCCCGGGAGACAGCCTCTCAGATAGCTCTGGGGAACTACTCCAAAGAGGTGGGGCGGGGGGGCGGAAATCAGTATATATGTGATTTTGGTGAAGGAGGATGCATGCAGTCAAGCACACATTTTGGCAGAGGCTTGCTGCTAGTCACGGGAAGCAGATGTCACCATGAATGATTTTAGTGCTTTTCTAGATATGAGAAGATGCAAGAAATTGGGCTCATAAAATCTTCTCCTGAAAATACCTAACTATCTGAAGGTCTGTTCTGCCAGTTTTTCCCAGAGCACAGAGTGCCTCATTCCTGATCTCCACCCTGAACTCCTTGCAGGGTGTGCCGAAGGTCAGCAACTGCAGTGGCTAGTAACCTCATTCTTATAGAACCAGGTGGCAAGTGACAATTTTTAGTTGGCAGTGGTTATTAACACCATTCTGGACACTTAAAAGGCCACACAAGCTTCATAAAAGAGTATTAGAGTGTCTTGTAGGAAGATTTAATGAACTGTAGCAAGAATTTAGTGTACCTAATGGTACACCTTACCTTGGCACAGTCAATTTCATACTAAGCTCAAGGTTTTTCCAAATGAGCTACATGGGCCTCTTATATTTATGTCTGAGCACTTTGATTTCCCTGCATTTATTCCGTAGAATCTATGTTTGGTGAGGACTTAAGAATAAAACAGACAAGCTCTGGTTGTTTTCTTTTCCTACATGAAATGGAATGGTCCTTTCAATTCTATTATTTTACATTTACAAAAGAAACTACTTTAAATAAAGCTGCACCAATGTTAGCCATGTCTACATAAGGAAAATCAATCCAGATTGAATGCACATATGCTTTAACTTTCATCCCCACTTCATTCCATCTTCCTGTAGAGATTCAATGAGCTGTAAAGAAAGTAAACAAATGGGGTTAGTGTAAGCGCTTTCTCCAGTGACAGAGTGCTTCTCTGATGCAATTCTATACACTTACTGGCTCCACTGTTACCCTGGGCTGTGGTATATGGTGTTTTTTACATAGTCCAGTGTTGCTTGGAGTTCACCGAAATTTGTTGTTTTCAGGAAATGTACATATATATTAACTCAGAGTTCAAAGATACTAAAATCCTATATTTCACTAACAGTGCAAAGAGAGTGCCACTATAGCTTACTCTTCACAGTCAGTCTTTTTTTGGTCAACTCTAATAACAGGGAAATTAAGTAGACATTCGACATAGAGTGGGAGCCACTCACTAGCTGTTTGGCTCGATTACAAGGTCAACTACTACTAAAATTGAGGAATATTTCTAACTAAGAGACCAAGAAACATATCTTTGCTCTCTTACATAGCCACCGAGTGTTTATTTATTTATTTTTTTACCATTTGCATTATGAAGCTAACAAGCTCTTTAGGCATCAAGGATGTTTAGTAGGTACCTATTGGTCTGATACCTATGAAAGAAGCAAGATTCATTCCTCACAGGCAACATACTGTAACTTCAAAATGTTCCTTCCTTGTAGGCTGCCTTTTGGTTGTTCCATCCTGCTTTGCTTTCTGATTTCAGTGGTGGGCCAGGGTAAAATTTACCACTGGCCTTCTCACTCAGAGCACCTAATTTAGAGTATTAGGAATGTCCATTTTCATACTCAGTTCACACTCAGAACTTCCTTTCACAATATTGCCTTGTCCATTATATGCGCACACATGTATAGAGTCCCTACTACATTATAAGTTCCTCTAAAGATGGAGCTCCTGTCTAATTCATCTTTTTGTTCACTTCTTCATCAGAGCCTTGGAAAATTATTCATATATACTACACATTGAATATATATAGATATATTATATACATGTATTATACATTTATATCTATACATATTCCAAGCAGTACTAGATTGGTTCTAGATGTGCCCAAAGTAATGAACTCTATTAAAATATTTCCCCACTTAATTCTATGGTTTCCTTAGCATGTCTTTGCTTTGAACATTGTGTCACAATTATGATGTTTCTTTAAGTGCTGTTAATATACCCTGTATTAATTCTGTTTTATTAGCTATGTTGGCAAGAGCTGCCTGTTTTCCTGTAATGCTTTTAAAAGAGCCCAGAGGCTAAAATGTAATTGGCAGATTCAGTGAAAGGCTTGAACATTGTTAAGTTGCATTGCCGTGGCTCTCATTTGGGACTTCCTGGCTCATACATACAGCCTCCTCACATGTGATTTCTTATGTTTCAAGATGGTAACACATCTCTAAACTGAAATCAATTTGTAAATTCAATTCATATTAAAAATACCAGGAAGCAAAAGCCAAGGCACAGAATTAGTGAGGCAGATGTAATACAAATATAAAATATAAGTAATTTTGTTCTTGTCACCCTGATCTTCACACATTTTATCTATGTTTATCTTCCTTATTCCAGTTAAGAACATTTGAGAATAATTTAAGCAACAGAGAAGGATTTTATGCTCAGCAATAATAAAGGCAAGAAGAGGATCCCAAGGTGATATGACAACTAAGTGAAATGTGATATCCTGGTTGGGATTCTGGAACAGAAAAAGGACATTAGGTAAAAGCTAAGAAATCTGAATAATACATGAACTGTCAAAACTTTTAAAAAAGAAGACAAGAACTTCCTGAATCAAACATTATACCTTGCCTTGTAAATCTGTATTATAGATCACTGAGATGTTGTTAGATGCCACTTCAATGTTTAGTAAAAGCTATTCCAGTGATTTAATGAAAAAGAGAGAGCTCTGCTTTCTGTTATAAATGAAGGAAATTTTTATGAAAAGTATACACTCCTATATTATATATAGCCTCCTTTTCCACTTTGATAAACATTAACCTATTGCTCCAGTAAGTTACAGTATGGACTTTATGGTATGAACAATTTCATTGCTTTTTGTCTACAATCAGTTTAGGAAGTAAGACAATGTTTCAGTACCTGCCAAAGCCCTGCCATGTATGGAACTTCCATTCCCATCTAAGAGCAATGCCAAGTCACATATTTTATGTTTCTCTGTCCCACCACTCTATAATATGTTCTTTTTCCTCTTAAAGATATTTGGCTTGTCCACTCATCCCTAAATCTTACCCTTCATTTAGTTTCTCCAGATTTCAGATTCTCAATCTACAAGAAAATTCAAACATACTTCCAGGGTGGAACAATGAACCTCTTATTATTTTGATTTATAGCTCTCAGAATCACTGTTTTTAGAATCTGCACAGATCATACTTTGCATTAAGAAACCAGGCAGGACTGTAGATTTACTCATGTCAGCTCTGAAATATTTACTCCCTCTATTCCTCTATAACTTCAAATGCCTTTAGCATCCTTCTCTTCAGCCTTCTGAGGTCAACGAGATATCTACAGAAAAAAGTGTGTGGGCAACATGAATTCTGGCATGGGAGGCAAAAGACCTGGTTTTTAAACAAAACTAGAATAGAATTGGCTGTTTAACCTTGGGCCAATTCTGTTCCCTGGTATTACTTTTATGACCGATTGGCTGAACTAGGTTCCTACTAAATCTAACAATCTATGGATCTGGGGTGCAGAAAGTAGAGAGGAATACGATGAGAGGAGAACAAGAGTAAAATGTTGTTATCAGCAAGGGCAGAAAGGTGTAGATCAACTAGTTCACCTCTACTGATGTTCGAGGTAAGTCATCGCCACCTCGAAAAGCCTCTGTCGGCACAGTCCTCAGCACAGCTACCAAGAAAGCCGTTCCTCATGCCTCCTACAAGAAATAAACTCTCCCTTTCTGATCTCACTTAGTGTGCTGTGCCCTTTATAATCAATGAATGGCTTCTACCTTTGATTGTAATTCTTCATGTGTATCTCATCTCAAAGTACATATTAAATAAGCGAAAAAATAAATTAATATATGAAAAATTATTATGTTAATCTTATTTGGGTATAGTAAGTAAATCAAAATGCATCTGGCTATGTCTTCCATGCCTGAGAAAATTAAAAGGTTGAACAAATTGTTTGAAAGGCAGTACAGAGTCTTCACAAAGCAGAGAAGAAAACATTAGTATCCAAGCAACCCAGATAAAATGCTTTTGAGTCTGGCAAGCTTAAAGTAAAAAAAATAAAATAAAATAAAATAAAATAAAATGAGATATACACTTTAAGAGAAAAAGTACTGGTAATTATATCCCACAGGCAAAACTAGTCTCAGAGCCTTCAGTCTATCACTCAAACATTTATTGAGGTGCTGGGAAAGAGACAAAACTATATAAAACATAGCCCCTTGATTTAAGACAGTTCTCAGCTAATTAAGAAGATAAAACTGAAGACAAATAATTCTTTAAATTAGGTGGACGGCAGATCAAGTGCCTGAGTAGTGTATTAGCTCAAAGTAGCATGACTTTTCAAGGAGTAAGACCTGCTTTAGATCTGGCATGGGGCAAGGCACCAGAAAAGACTTCATAAAGAGGAGCAACTTGAATTCTACCTCGAGTAGAGAGATGATACCCAGGACTTGCCTGAGGGAAGAGGAGTAGTGTGTGTGTGTGTACACACATGCTTTCTTGTTTTCTTTGCTGGATATATTGTTTGCCCCTTTGGATCCAGGCTTAAGCGGCTTTCTGTTGCGAGAATGACCTGACTGGACTATAGCAGAGGATTCTCTCATGCTTCATGTTGGGTTTGGCTGGACAATGGGGAGCCCATGAACAAAATCAGAGGGTCTAGGAGGAGGAAGTCAGAGTATCTATTCCCCTAGATCCTGTATTGAGTGATTGTCTCAGGCTGACAGTGTTGCTGGACCAGAGTCATAGCTATTTTTAAGACAATCCTATTTACACAACAATTTTGCTTCCAATTTCTAGTAACTACCCTCCCCTAGACCTAAGATTAGTTAATAACCATACTGTTACTAACCCTAGGGTACTGCATTATTCTCTGTAGATCCTCTGTAGCTTGCCCAAATCTTTGTAAATAGGTTTTTAATAAAATAATTTTTGAGTTATTTTAATGTGAACATGCCATTGGTTTTCTTCTGGAACACTAACTGATACCTATGGCCCTAGTGGTGAGTAGGGCTGGGACAAGGGAGTGTGCACACATTGTAGGACGATCAGAATACAGAGATTCTACCTATTGGGGAAATCAGAAGATGTTACCTTGGAGTAGGTAGAAGATCATGAACAGTTCATCTCCAAAACTGAATGATAGAATATTCAGAGACATCTTTGAATACTGATGAACAGGAGAATGAAGTTTTGTAACTTACTACCATTTTCTACACCTCCTTCCCTGTTTCCTGAGCTCCAGGTTTCTCACAGGTAGATCATGTGATTAAGCCTCCTCAGGCCCTTGTCCTCCACTCATCCTACTCTAAGATGTTCATACTTGAAGAGTTTTCTGAAACAAGATTATTGATATGGGTACTCAGATGTCATAAAATCAACTGAAATTATATGTGAAAAATGTAGTTATATGTAAATTTTTCTTATTTTCATCAGATACATAACAGGGCCTATAATTCTCCACCCCCCACACTGTTTCAGTGGGAATGATTGTTAATTTCTGATACAAAACACATGAAGGAATGTAGTGGCATACTGAACACTGTACATATGTAGTGCACACATTTTGTAGTATTGGTCCACAATGCAGCAGTGTCCTATGGTGCTCTTGAGTCAAACTACCTGGGCTCTGGTCATGAATCTAATTAGCTAGGTGACATGAAAATCTTTCTTAACTTTTTGATCCTAAACTTTTTCATGTATAAAATCAGAATAATAAAATACGCCTACAGCAGAGGAACATTACGGGAAATAAGTGAGATACTGTTCATGAAAGCTCCTTGTTAACTCTAAAGCAATAGCACCCCATCCAGGAGATTTTTATTTTAAATGGGACTTTTGCTGTTTAACCCAGATAGTTAGCATCTAATGTTGGGTCCCAGGTCCCATTGTTTTGTATATATTTGTAAATTACTTTACATCATATCAGAAAGTGATTGCTAATTTAAACTGATCCTGAAAATAAAGGTCTTCTGAAATTCTTCTCATGACAATTTCTACAAAATTAATTGTAGTAATCTCATGTTATTTTACTTGAAAGTATTAAAAAAATTGGATTTAGCATTTCTGAAAGTGCTTTGTCAGGAGTAGTATGTATTAAGTCATATATTATCATTTTCTCACCCATTTCATGAAAGTTTATGAGGCATTTGAAAACCATATTTATTTTAGTGCCTTGAATAAATTCATTGTTGTGAATCTGAGATAAATTATCATTGTAAAGAATGAAAGATTATTAAAGTTCAACTTTTATTATTGTATTATTCTGAACAATTTGCCAAACTTCTTTCAGTTTCTTCAACTAAATTTTGGATATTAATGTTTAGTTCATACAAAGAACAGAGATAAATTCTGTGGATCTTCTTTAAGCTTCTTTTGCACCCCTCCCCCAACTGTGGAGAACTGCCCGTGGGCTACTGGAGCTGCTATTCAGAGTGAAAGTGTGAAAAGCCTGGGAGTTTATATTCTTCTCACAAAGATCTTTAATGAACGACTGACTGGTGCAGTGCCCTCATCTAAAATCAGGATACATCTGAGGCATAAGTTTCTAGACTTCTCCTGTAGGATCAGGAGATGCTAGCCTCCATAGGGCTTTGCCTAAATCCCTCCAGGTTGCCTTCTTTCCACTTTTTCCCCCTACTTACCCCATCCCCTTAGTAGATTCATCTAGGAGCCCTTTGTCAATAAATCACTGGCACAAGGATCCTCATCTCAAAGCCACCTCCCAGGAAACTGCCTGAGACATACAGTGTCCAGAAAACTGTATACAATTGACAAAGAGGGGTTATCATAATTATAGCAATATTAATGTCATTAGTTCTAAAAATAAGTAAATTCCAAATATGCTTATTTTATTCTCATCAAATAACTCTTGGAGAACCTAGATTACTGTATTTTAGGATCAATTAACTGCATTCACCCAAGGCCATATACATATTTAATAAAAATATAAGTTCTTTGGCAGGAAGGGATATGTGGGAAAGTATCTTGACCAAATAGATGCCAAATGCCATATCTCTGATAATCCTTGTGAAAACACTCTAGCGTCTGGTGAAATTAAAGTGATTCCCCGTCTTTCAGTTAATGTAATTATCTTTATAGCTTTATCTACAGACTAATCAGATAATCAAACTTTGGGTTACATTTCTATACAGAAAACAAAACCACAAAGAATCTTTATGTAGTTAAAGACATAGGGCAAAATATTATTAGAGAATTGAGTGAAAGGGCCATGAATCAGTAGTCCTCAGTCCTGTTCCAACTGTTGACTTCATATGCTCTTAAGCCTATTACTTAATCTAATTTTCTCAATATTTTATAAGATGAACTCTGCCCTTTATTTTAAAAGATAAACACATTTCAAATAATGATAAATTGATTAAGTTTTTGTGCTAGCAAGTGTCACATTAAGCTTTAAGATGAATCATGATTTATGAGTAATTAAATATATTTGCAGATTGCATTACCCTGAAGAACTGCAATTTTTTTTTTTTTTTTATAAATCATGTGCGGTACGCGGGCCTCTCACTGTTGTGGCCTCTCCCGTTGCGGAGCACAGGCTCCGGACGCGCAGGCTCAGCGGCCATGGCTCACGGACCCAGCCGCTCCGCGGCATGTGGGATCTTCCCGGACCGGGGCACGAACCCGTGTCCCCTGCGTCGGCAGGCAGACTCTCAACCACTGCGCCACCAGGGAAGCCCAGAACTGCAATTTTTATCTGACTTATTGCATTGATTCTGATGAGGAAGGTTGAGACTTGAGCTGGACAGGGGCGACTGTGGGTTCTGAGTTAAGCAGCAAAGATTCAGTGTCAGAAGTAGTTTATGTTTCCCTATGTAGTTCAGCAGTAGGAACTATTAGAAACTCTTATTACCCAGCATTTCCTTATCTACTAAACAAGTCCACTCAGTTATTATTTGTACTCCTGAAATATACTGTTTAACTTTCCTGAGACAGATAAATTTATTATTCCTATTTTATAGATTGGCAAACTGAGTTTAACTTGCCCAAGGTCTCGTAACAAATAACTAGTGGCAGTGGGATTTAAATGCAACAGTCTGAGTCCACAATTTCTGCTCTTATCCATTATGATATTCTGGTATGAGAAGAGGAGAAAGTGAAATGTTCCCATGGGAGAAGGGGTTGTGTGTTTACACAAACATTGGTTAGAGTTAGGCTGGAAGTTATCTATCACCTTGTTCTGATAATTCGAGTATGCATTGTGACATTAATAAAGTAACTTTTTTAAGTCTTAAATTTTTTCCTTTCTATGTTATGCCACGTCCACAAAAAGCATATGGTGAGAGTGAGTTCCTGAAACTTGTAACAGGTTTCATATATTTTTCTTTCTTTTAAGAATATGAGGGCTTCCCCGGCAGCGCAGTGGTTAAGAATCCGCCTGCCAAGGCAGGGAACACGGATTTGAGCCCTGGTCTGGGAAGATCTCATATGCCGCGGGGCAACTAAGCCCGTGCACCACAACTACTGAGCCTGCGCTCTACAGCCCGTGAGCCACAACTACTGAGCCTGTGCTCTACAGCCCGTGCGCCACAACTACTGAGCCTGTGCTCTACATCCCGTGCGCCACAACTGCTGAGCCTGCGCTCCTACAGCTTATGCTCCTCAACAAGAGAAGCCACCACAATGAGAAGCCCACGCACCGCAACTCAAGAAAGCCAGTGCACAGCAATGAAGACACAACGCAGCCAAAATTTAATTAATTAATTAATTTTAAAAAGAATATGATTTATTCTATCTATCACGATTGTATTGTCAAACATTAAATTGTTCTATGATGTGGACATTTTTACTTATAGACTTAATGTTTAAAAAAAATACAAATTCTTAAAAAAAAATACAAATTCTTACTATACTCCCCAATGAAGTTTTGCAGTTCCAAATATTGTGTTTCCACGGCACTGTACGCCAACTGGGACCGAGTTTCAATATTTTTCTTTCTTTTGCTGTTTTTGTTTTTGATTTGTTTTACTATACGTATATTTTCATCAAAGAAACTGCTAAAAGGTTGCTAAGAGATATAAAAAGATTTACATAGGAAACCAAGAAGTGTCCTGGGAGGAAAGGAATAAAATGAAATGTCAGACTATCGCATCTTGAAATGGAATATGAAGTATTCCTGACAAATTGAAGTGACTTAATCTGAGGTCATGGCAAAAAAGACACTAGGAGCTGTAGAAGGTAAATTTTTCATGAGTGAGGGGATTCCAAACTAGTGCTTCAGATGCAATACCAATCCGAATTTGTCACTAGAGGTGTTGTGGTTTACACACGATGAAAATCCTTCCTGTTCCAGCCACCCTGGCCCTATGTAAATGTTGCCTGTGTATGTAAGTGAAAAGAGCTGTTTCAGGAAAGAGCTCAGAATCAAGGGGTCCAGGCAAATAGTGTCAGAGTGGCAGGTGAGGTTGTAACAGGGAAGAGCCAAATCTGACTACATGTTGGATCTGTTTCTTTTACTTTAACTTTTGCTCTCCGCTGCTTCTGTTCACTAAAAGGATACTGTCTGTATGTAATGGCCTGCCTCAGGGAACCTTGCCCCTCTGCCTGAATGTTAAACCGAAGTGCCTTTGTTCAGGGAAGCATCCTGACCCTGTCCACCTGTGGACGGCTGCAAGAAAGAAGAAATTAACACATCCCCTCCCCGAGGCTGGCCATTCCAGAGGACTTTTGCAAATCTTATGGCCTCTTTACTTTACTTCCTCATGGCCTCCCCCTCTCTGTTCTATAGAAGAAACTGGCATCCAAATCCCAATAAGATGGGGGTTTTTTTTGAGACATTGGTCTGCCATCTTCTCCGTCTGCCGGCTTTCCGAATAAAGTCATATTCCTTGCCTCAACACCTTGTGTCCCGATTTATTGGCCTGTCATGCAGCGAACAGAGCAAGTTTGGACTCGGTAACAAGGTCACAGCCTAGGAAACAATAGGCAAAAGGGTCTTTCCTTTTCTCCTGCATCCTAAAATGAAGTGGGATCACAATAAGACCTCATGACTCTTTCCTCAAATCACACATTTTAGAAGATGGTGGACAGCACCAGATTACCAGATTGATGTTGATAAAAGAAGGAAGATATTTCAGAAGACATGTGTTGGGAAGTTCAGGGTTGCTTAATTTCTAAGGTAGATGTGATATTAATTAACATCCTAAGATAATCAAGGAGACACATAGATTACATTAGTAAGAAACAATATACTCTCTAAGTCACAGGTGATACATTAGACCAGGAGCCTGAAGTCTTGGATTTGAATTTGAGTCCTACACTGAGAGCCCAACCATGCCATAGGTGAGATGCCTGCAGCCCTGTCATCAGTGTCTAAGAACAGACACTCCTAAAAGCAACAATGAGGGCTGCTCCAACCAGTATGTAACCTTTGCCACTACAAGGATTGCCAAATGAAAATTAGAGAAGCTAAAAACATTACAGGACCTCACATGGCAAGGGGAGAAAAATCCTTACCCATAAAATCTTAGCTAATGCATATTAAATGCCTGTAATATTCTTTTGATACATATTTAAGCTTTCTCTATACTTCATCAATTACTATACAGAGGAAGAAAATAATTTGCAATGCTTTATGGAGGAAAGCTCATCCTGCAATAACTTTTTAATTTGAATTATTGTGTCAACTAAATGTAGACATGCAGCTAGTAGAGTTTTATCTTAAATCAAGTTATGTGTGGCAACAAGTTTTTACAAGAAAGTCTCTTATTACAGAAGAAAATAAAGTTCAGTAGGAGTTCTGACCTATGCAACTCACCAGTAGTTCCCAGCTTGCCTTAAGAGAATTCCATTTTGAATGGCCTCATGCTCCACTGAATGGCAAAATTTCAAAGGTTACTTAAGCTAGTACAATCAGCCCAACAGTCCGCAAAGAACTCTCAAGCACCAAAGCTAAGGAACTGTTGTGTCCTGAGAACACGGAGCAAACAGAAACAAAGGGTAGATATTCAAAGTAGTCATTTAAAGGTTGTTTCTACATAAAAAGAATTCAACAAAATAGCCATGTTTTACTTGTTTATGTACTAATTAATATCTGGACTAAACAGCTCATATTTCAATACATTACAATTTTCTCCTTATTCTCTGGCTCTTGACTGTCTCCTTTAAAAAGTGTTCAGGATTCTCTTGACCTAAAATTGTCCAACTATGGGAGAGACACTCAATTAAGTCTCCCCATTGGACTGTGAATGCCTTAAAGGTGTGGACTGGCTCTTACGTTTCCAGTGCATAGCAGAGTACCTGGCACCAAAGCAGTGTTTCAATAACTGGATAAACTGAAATGCCTAGTTCTCCTCTCACCTTTGATTTCTTCTCTTCCTAATCATCCTTTCTTCTTTCTTTTCCTCTTCTGATTCTCTAATTATAAACGTTCCTCAAGATTCTGTGTTGGACCTTCTTTTGCTCTCATATATGGTATCTTTTATCAATGCCATTGGTAGTGATGGATCAAACTTGATATGCCATTTCTTCTAAGAGACCTTTCCATATCCTCCTCAATTAGATGAATTTTCCTCTCTCTTGTACCCATAGTATTTTGTACCCCAATGTATGTCAACTCAGTTTATTTGGCCCTATATAATAGTAACCGAAGGACTTGACAATATATTTATGTCAAGAATGACTACTGTCAGAAATTATAACCATTAATCCAAAATAATATAAACCATGTTGTTTACTGAATCTTAAATGAAGGTCCAGTTTTTAATCAGAGGGAATCATTTCAAACCAGAAAAAAAAATGTATATAGTTCTAAAATCACTGAATGAGAAAAAAATAGGGACTAAAAATTACTCTCTACAAGTAGAGTTAAGTTTATTTGATTATTACCTTTTTAAAGTTTCCCCATTCTGAGTACTCTTTTTTCTGCTCACTCTCAGCTGACAACTTTGCTCCTTATTTTACTGAAAAAACAGAAGCAATAGGAGAGAATTTCCACAGGACACCATGCCCATAACTATCAAGGTACCTGTCTCTCTCTGCACATCATTCTGTCTTTACCTGAGTTATTATTGAAAAGCTGCCAGTGTCCCTATCTAAAACCAATTCCTCCACTGATGCACTGATCCCAACTCTTCTACTGCTCAGACAATTACTCCAGTAATTGTCCACACTGTCTCTTGAATCATCAGTTCCTCCCTTTTCAATATATCCTTCCCATAACAAACAAACGTGCTAACCTACCTCTTATCATGGAAAAACAAGCAGTGAAGGAAGGCGGGAAAGAAGGAGGGAAGGAAGAAAGGGAGGGAGGGAGGGAAGAAGAAGAAAGAAAAGACCTCTAGATTTCACGTGTACTATCATGCATTTCTCTTTTCACTTTAAAAATAAAATACCTGTATATATTTTCTTTACTACTTTTCTCCACTTCTTATACCCCTATCCTCGCAAACTTGCTTTAATCCAGCTTTGACCTCATTGCTCCACTGAAATAGCTCACCTGAGGGAGCCAAATGAATGCATATTGATAAATCTAATCATTAATTCTCAATCGTCATTTTTTTTAACTTAATGTGCTGCATTTCACACAACTGAAACACCTTCTTCACTGGGTTTCACAGCTGAGGATTAACTTCTCCAAGTCCAGTCACTTGAAGACTGGCCTTCATGAGAGGGAGATGGCATCCCGGAAAAACTCCAAGGAAATGGGCTACAGTCAAGTGCTTAATGCAATGAATTCAGGTACTCCCTGAACCATGAATTTGGAAGACCAGAACAGGTAGGCTAATGTTCTACCACATCACACAGCTGCAACAACAGGTATGGACCTCACCTTTGCCTCCTGATCGTACTAGGGGAGGAGCCAGTGCTACACAGCCTAAAAGCTTCACACCCCAGTGGGCAGAATCCCTTTCTCCAAGTGTGGTATCAGCCCACTGTGTCCTTGTGCCCTCCCAGTGAGTGATTTTTTCAGTTTTATTTGGTAGTATTTTATTTAAATGTTGTGTCTATATTCATCATAGTATTGGTATACAGTTTTTAAATGTTTTGTATTGCCTTTATCAGGTTTGATATCAAAGATAAATTGGCATGATAAAATCAATTATGGAATTCACTATCATCTCTGTCAGAGATGAATGGGAATTGGTATTGGGAAATGGGTAGTCATTTTCCCAAAATTCTCTGCCTGAATCTCAATCACAATTAAAGTGTACTTGAATCAATTTTCTTTAATCATAATCTGAAATTTTCTCAAGGCAAAATATTCCTTAGTATCCTCTGAGGTCCTTTAGGAAGCCCAGACTCTTGTTTTCATCCTTAAAGCTTTATTAATGAGTAAACAGTATAAATTTTATTATATTCACATTTCCCACTCTAAAATGCATGAAAATGGACCTCAGAATAAAGAGGTCTAAACCGTTATTTTTTGTGTGCCCTGTTAATAAAGATTTCTTTCTTGGGTGCTTTTGGTTTCTCCCAATATCTCTCCTAACCCTGTCTATCAGTGTATATTTTGGGCTCAAGAATGGAGAACCAAATTCCATCTTTAGAAACTGTATCTATATTGGTAAAGAGAAGTAACAGGAGTAATTGACTGATATGTTTTCACTGGTGAATTAAAACCCTAAGCACTACTTTCCCTTTCAATATAAGAGTTTTGCTCTTATTTATATAAAAAATATATTTTATTGTTCCTAAGTGGAAAATTACTATATAAAAATTATTTTTTCATTTAATTTTCTTTCATTCCAATTGAAACAGGTTTTATAATTCATAATAACTTAATCCTCACAACATAATTCAAAGAGAGTTTTAGTGTAGTTAAAAAAAAGCATTTCCTCTGTATTCTCTGTTATGCATCTGCTCATAGATAGGTAAGAGTTCATAAGAGAATTGTAGATTTAATATTCTAGTGCAAATAAGATGTAGTGTATCAATTTGGGGGCATTCAAAATAGCTCTAATAAGACTTGCTGAATCATTGAATTCAATCTTAACATAATTTACTTTAGGAAATGCTAAGTGAATGTCATTAACCACTCAGCATATTATATCTTAGAATGTCTTCAATCTTGCTTCCATTTTATTTTAAATGGTTGGAAGAAAATTGCATTATGAGTTTACTCAAGACCTAGGGAAAAATAAAAGAATTTCTCATAAATACTATGAGTCAAATTTAAAGACATATTAATACAAATATGCTTTTACTGTCACTGAGTAAAATGCAAACTCATTGCTTTGCTGTATTCATTGCGATGACAACCAAGTCAGCTATAGGTTTTGATTGTCTATTTAGAAGAGAATTACTTGGTAATTAATACTAGATAAATTTATTCATCACGATGAAATGAGGATGTTCATTCTAAATGAGATAATACTGTTTTGTCTTCATTTAGGATGTGACTTTTTAGTATGACAGACATAATGAGAAATGGGAATTACCCGGTCCTACTCCCTGTGGAGACAAGAACAGAGGACAGGACATAAGTTAACAAAGACTCAGAGGCTAACAACTAAATCAAAGAAGAGCAAGGTAATGCACTGAGCTGAGGGGGTAAAAGGGAGATGAGGGTGAACCAGGGAAACGGGGGGCAAATAGATCAGTTCAAAGGCAAGGAAGAGCTGAATCAGACACAGGGATGTGAATACAAGGTCAGAAGAATGACAGAAAAACCTAGTAGTATAGAAGAGAAAAATTAAGTTATAGGAATTTAGGAGACTGTCGAGTTTATACCTAAGATAGGATATATTGTTCTCTGTATTAGTTTGTACACGACACATATATTTACAGAGTGTGTCATGGGGAACCCTCCAATAAATCATACTTTTATTTTGAATTATTTCATTCAACTTTCCTTTACCAAGTGTGGTTTATCCAATATAAGGTAATAAAGAATATTTTTAATTTTAGATAATCTTCTCACACTCACAGGCTCTCCAAAAATTCCAATATTTTCTGTAGGTGTACAAAAATTAAAGTAAAAATGTATAAAAAGTAATTGACAATAATCTTTTAATGTATTACAAATCTACAAATTAATGAAATTGGATGATCTTTATTTTACATGCATCCAACCAATTGAATCTTTGGAAATTAAGAATCAAGATGTTTGGGATTGTGATCTTTCATGTGTAATGATAAAATTTTTATTTTAAATCTTCTAATTAATTGATTAGCATGCTCACACGCTTTCATGGGCATTATTTTGTAATTCAAAATAACTGACTATTTTTCTCTGTAAATTACTTCATTTGTGATAAGCCATGTCATGATTTATTCGTTTTTATTTTTTTATTTTTTTTTGCGTTACGCGGTCCTCTCACTGCTGTGGCCTCTCCCGTTGCGGAGCACAGGCTCCGGACGCGCAGGCTCAGCGGCCATGGCTCACGGGCCCAGCCGCTCCGCGGCATGTGGGATCTTCCCGGACCGGGGCACGAACCTGCATCCCCTGCATCGGCAGGCGGACTCTCAACCACTGCGCCACCAGGGAAGCCCAATGTCATGATTTATTCTTAATGCACGTTTCAAAAAGCAATAAAGATAATTTGTTCTTTTGTGACATCAACTTAAAGTAACTACAACCTGTAACTACAGATGAGGTAAGAATGTACATTTGGAAATTAAAAAATAATGGAAGAGATAAAATAAACATATTTCAATTGAGATGGTGTAAAAATTAGAAAATGACCAGATAAGTATAACAGCTTGCACACTTAAAACAATTATTTTCAGTCACCAGTGCCATTTTTTAAAAAGCATCGTCATTCTCTGGCACCTAGTTGTGCATATGCAAGATACGTTAAGAAAACCATGCCTCTCGTTTCCTTAAAACCTCCCTCTCCAAAGAATACTTCATATGTTGAAAATGGTGATGGTGCAAAGAGTGGAAAAGGAAAACATTCTTTACTTATTTACAAATGAATGTTTGGGATTTCAATCAGAAGTTTATATCTCTCATGCAAGCTAAACAAATATTTTATATGCTATTTTATAATGTGAGATTGCATTTCTATTTCAAAAGATAAAGTAGACAATATATAATAGTATCTCAATAATCTTGACAATTCATTCTTTTACTCAACAAACTTTCTGAGTGCCTACTTCATACCAGTCATTTTTCAAGGAACTGGGGATACTGTAAATTACCAAGCAGATAAAATCTCTGAATTCGTGGAGTGTACATTCTAGTTTAAAAAGACACAAAATATACAAATACAGAATATGTATTGGCTCCATCTTCATGTTCACACTTTTTGTCCTCAGCAGTGTCCCTTCTAATTAGTTCATCCACTGAGGTCAATGTAATTATAGTAATTATATATTTATTTTCAAAAAAGTACTGTTTATTTTTAGAATAATTATTTCGATATGATACTTTCTCAAATGTGTCAATAAATATTAGTTAGATATATATACTTTTTCTTTTTATTAATTCTTTTCCTTGGTGCTAATTTTTCTGTTTTGTTAGCTTGGTGTTCTTACATGTATTGTCCTATCTCAAAGGAAAGGTCTAGCATGAATTCTGGGAGTACATGCCACCAAAAACTTCCACTTCAGAGAGAAATCTTTTTGGATTGATCTTAGGGGCCAACTCCATAGTCAGTCAAAAACTGTTTCTCTATTTCCTTCTATCACCCCAAACTCTCACCATTATTTGGAATTAATTTAGGCACTGATATGCTTTTCCTATAGCTCCAAATCACACTTGGAGTATTAAGATAAATGTTTTCATATTGTTTAGAACTTAACATCAAGGTTTTATTACAAATTATACAACATAGTGCAAAACTCAATAGCTACAGAAGAGTAGAGGCAGATATAGATCTGCTCTAAACGCAAACTTTTAACTCATTTCTCCTGATGAGCATGCCAGACTTTTCCTGTTATTTATATTTGTTGACTCTGACCTGATAGTTTCTCTGAGGCTTTTTAAGGAGCTCAGTTCCCTTCTTCCCACCTAGTATGGTGTTGGTACCTTTCTCATCTATGTTTTTATGTATTACCCTGTGCTTAACGTATCCATACATGATATGCAATGTTTTCGTCTTAAATTTTACATGCATTATTTCATACCAAACAATTTTTCCACTAAACATTATATTTTTGAAATTTCTTCACAAGGATACATTTAGCCCTAGTTCATTGCCTTCTTCATTCTCATAAATATACATTCTCATAAGTGAACTCACTGAATCAGTATTTTCCAAATATCCAATGGGTGATATAACAAAATTATGCAGGGTTATAAGACCTATTCAAAGTACAAGACAGATCAATGGATCTTAGTATAAAACAGTACAAAATGTTTATTGACATGGCTACAGAATCCACACTGTAAATGAACATTTAAAAAGTAACATTTATTGAGTTCTGGTGTAGCATAAAGAGGAATATCCATAATTATATGAAAAGGCTATTCAAATGTTCCTTCCTTTTCAACCAAACAACATACTGAATCAGCATGAATGTAGATGTAATATGAGAATCTAACTGTTCTATCAAGCCAGATAAAGAGATGTAAGCAAGGCCACTCTTTACACTAATTTCTCTCTTTTTTGAAAAAAATTATCTTTCATTAAATATGTTATTTTAAGATGTAATGAATTTATTATGCTGTTTTAAAATAAATTGATGAATAATTCAACTTTTCTCAAATTTGAGAATTAAACTATCCTTAAACTTAATTTCTCTAGGAATAGAGAATATATATATTCTTTACGAATATATATATAAATTCATATATTCTATAAAAGCAAAATTCTTAGAGGTCTTCAAATAATTTTTTAGAGTTTAAAGGTGTCCTGAGGCCAAAAAGGTTTGAAAACAATTTAGTATAAGGGTATACACCTAGCAGTAAAAATAATAAGGTGTAGGATATGTGGCAATTTTAGCATATACTGAAAATTATTCTTCAGTACTCTTGTACCAAATATAATGCCACAAGCAGTTTGCAAGGATCCTTATTTTTCCATATCTCTTGTAACATTTGGAATACTGAAAAAAATTGTATTTTGTTTTTCAATATGATGAGTGTGAAATGATATCTAATTGTGTTACTTTTTTTACCCCTGCTTAGGAGGAAGGACATATTGCTTCTTAAACCAGATTACAAAGCATGCTCCAGCTCATAACAGCCCAGTTAGCTATATGAACATCATGTACTTGCTTTTCAAAGAGTACAAGTTTCTCTCCCCAACATGTTCATATACTGGAGCTCAGCAAAATATCTCCACAATGTGTGGTAATAAAGAATTTTGGATGGAACAGGGAGACGGCTTTGTGAACATGTTTCACCCTGACTGGATTATCTGTAGATCTGTTTTCCTTAAATAGCCTAGATAATGCAAGATTAGCTGCATGTCCTCACTAAAGTGATGTTTTGGCTTCTCTGTAACAGTGAAGTAGGTCAGACCATATTATTAGAGAAATTAATATGGTCTAGAAGAAATAGTACAGGCTGCAGAGATAGGAAACCTGCTTCTAGTATCATTCCTTAATTCTTAAAAGCAAATATTAAGAAAAACAAAATAATTATTTTATAATTTAAAGTTGTTAAAATTGGTTGACTACATTTTAATAGGAAGAAAACAATAAAAATTTCAGGATAAAAATGTATGTGAGATCAAATTAAAATGTTTAAAGGAAAACTCTACTAGCGTTTAAAAATAAGAAGAGAACTTGCAACCAATAAAAAATTATGGAAACTAGATATTTTAAAAGATTATAAATGTACAACAAAAAAAAATAAAAGAAAGATGGAATTTAGTATCACAAAAATAATGAGTCATAATCAGAAGAGTAAGATTTGTAGAAAAGATTAAAAGATAAAGGCTAAAATAGTGGTCAAGATTTAAAATTTTTAAAAATCAAAGTAAAGTAAAATATAAAAGATGGTTGACATTAAAATGTAAAAAGTACCCACGTTTAAAAAAATCAAAAATCTTAATGTTAAAAAATGGGAAAATTTTATCATCAAAATGTACTCTTATTTTACACAGATAAACGATAGATGATAGGTAGCTAGACAGACAGACATATATAATGTGTATATGCAGAGCATAACTTTTTAAGATGACTATTTTCATATTAAAATTACAAATTAAAGTCAAAAGAAATTTCTAGATTAGGTCTATCCTCCTTCTAGGCAGCAGAGAAAGGGAATTTTCTACTTAAACCTTCAGCTAATGCCCCTTTGTAAGTCCAGCTTACATTCTAGGTCATGAGGACTGATTCTACTCCTCTGTTCAGTCCCAGATACTGTTGTTCAGGTTTCCAAGGATGAACAATCTCTCAGTACAAACCCAGATGGCTAAACCCGATTATGCTTCCTATAATCTGAGGTCATTTAGAAATAGTAGAAATAGGATCACTAATAACCTGAGGGTACTGACAATGTAAGAAATTTACTCTCTATTCTGCTCAATGCACTTCTCCCTTTACCTGATCCTCAAAACATGTGGAAATCTTGGTAGAAATCAACTATCTCAAATTCAAAGCCGATTCCAAAGGTCATCAATCAGCACCTGTGTTATTTTTCCTATGGCAGGAACTCAGTCTTATGTACAGATCATAGTCACTTGAAAGAGACCATGTTGCTGCAAATTCAGGACAAGAACTGCAAATTGACTGTTTTTATTTTAGTTCAGCTGGTGACCTATTTACATGTTAAAATGAATTTAATTTCTACTTATAGAGTAGTATAGTCTACATGGAACTTGTGTCCACAAATATTATAAATATAATATCCAAATTATTTAAAGAGCTGAAAACCATAAAAAATCTACTTAATGACACCTGAAGTTGTGTTACGAAAAAAATTCAATATGAAAAGATGCTCCACATCACCTGTCACCAGGGAAATGCAAATTAAAACAAAAATGAGATACCAATACACACCTAGTAAAATGGCCAAATCCAGAACACTGACAACACCAAATGCTGGTGAGAATGTGGAGGAACAGAAACTCTCATACATTGCTGGTGGGAATTCAAAATGATACAGCCATTTTAGAAGACAGTTTTGACAGTTTCTTACAAAACTAAACATACTCTTACTACACGATCCAGCAGTTGTGCTCCAAAGGAGTTAAAAACTTATGCCCACACAAAGATTTGCATGTAGATGTTTATAGCAGCTTTATTCATAATTGCCAAAACTTGGAAGCAACCGAGATGTGCTTCAGTAGGTGAATGGATAGATAAACTCTGGTATATCCAGACAATGCAATATTACTTAATGCTAAAAAGAAATGAGTTATCAAGCCATGAAAAGACAAAGAAGAAACTTAATGCATATTACCAAGTGAAAGAAGCCAATCTGAGAAGGCTAAATACTGTAGGATCCCAACTGTATGACATTCTAGACAAGGCAAAACTACAGAGACAATAAAAAAGTCAGTGGTTACCAGGGATAGGGGGCACAAGAGATGAACAGGCAGGGCACAGAAGAATTTTAGGGCAGTAAAAATATTCTGTATGATATTATAATGATGGATCTATGTCATTATACATTTGTCTAAACTCACTGAATGTATAATCCAAGAATGAACCCTAATGTAAACTATGGACTTCGGGTGATTATGATGTGTCATTGTGGTTCATTTTTGTTTAAAAATAAAATGATGAATGATGTTGATAATGGAGAAGGCTATGCATGTGTGGGAGCTGAGGACATATGGAAATCTCTATACTCTCCTCTCAATTTTAGTGTGAACCTAAAACATCTCTTAAAATATTGTCTTAATTATATATATATATATATATATATATATAATTCAAAATACAATTTAAAGTAATTACACCTTGTTGCTACAAAAAATAAAGGCAAAAAACCAATGTATGAATTCATTTAGCATTCAGTAATACATAAAAATTAAAGTATAATCACTGCATCAAATCATCTATATCAAAGAGTAGATGGTACGCTATGACTTTTAGACTATTCTAAATTTTAACTTACTAGAATTAAAATACTTCTGTGATTTGGTCATAGATATCCCATTTGTATTCCCTGGCCAAATTTTTCTCCTTCTCTCCCTGTGGATCTTCAGTTGTGTTCTGCCCTTGGAGAAGCACCCTGCAATGCAGAAGATGAGGATTTAACTGATTAAACCCTGTCAAAGATTAAGAGTCTCTGTATGTTCCAATTATGTCAAAATCCACTGGATCTAAGAGCTAAAAATAACATTAAGTCTCTCCTTGTCACTTGGGTTTTCCAATATTAGCACAAACAGATTTTAAGAAACAACCATCTGTGTTAGTAACTTGCCACTGATGCTTTTATGTATATGTGTATATGTATTATATATATATATATATACACACATATATATGTGTGTATTTATATATATACACACATATATACATACATATATGTGTGTGTGTGTGTATATATACACATAAAATAAGCCTTACCCTGGATAAGGGGAAGAAAGAGCCTCCAAAAACGTTATTTTTGGACTTCAAAAAAACTGCTTAGAAATGTAATAGATAATATAAATGCATAAAAAATTCTACAATGTTTTTAAATGAACACAAGGATGTCGATTTAATGTATTAACAAATTTGTTTTAAAAATAACTGCAATAGGATTTGTGGACTATATTTGAGGGAGTTGCAAGAAGTATTCTAAATCTGGGACTCTGTTTCAAGAAGATGAAATTAGCCCACCCGTTTATTTCTCTTGCCTTAAAAAAAAATTCATTGAAATATCCAAAGAAATTTGAAAAAATTTTTTTAAAAAACAAACCATAGTACTAATGGAAGATGTAAAGGACATCACTGATGCACCAAAGCACTGAGGAATTTCTGGAAGAGATACACAAGAAGAGATCAAATTGATGGTATAAAACAATAATTGCTGGGCACACAGCATGTGGCTTCATAAGGAGAAAGGGTCTCAGTGAGAAATAGACAAGTTTAACTGTCAAGTTCAGAAACGTTGGACCTGAGGTACCAGAGCCATGGGTGGTCAGTGAAGATAACTGAAGGACTTGTGAAATCACAATAGTGTCCAGAATGACTTTACACAGTTCATGCTAAATATACTGAGACATTTTTCTTAACATGGGTGGTGGGGCCATGAAATAGCCAAGATAAAAAGGGAACATTGTCCTACTTAGATTTGGGCAGGCACAAGAAATAAAGAGAAAAACACATCATGCACAGTATAGTAGCTAACTTCCCATGTCACCATGATAATTGCTTCCATAATTCTCATTGGCACTAAAGGATCTAAGGGCACACAGCCACAACTAAAATCCCACCAGCAGAAGCTGGAAGATAAATGGGTTCGACCATTACATGGATTGGGGGTGAGTGGGAGTGAGAAAAAGAACCTGATGGGTCCTCCAGTTGAATACTCCCTAGCAACCAAATGTACTAAGCTGTTAAATGTCTGTGGACCAGGAAGGAAGGCTCCCAGTCAGTCAGTGCCCACTTGGTACATACAGAGTGAAACTTGCTCAAGAATTTCCAAAAACATTTTTACATTTCAAGGGGGACCCTCAGAAGACAAAAAACTGTAACTGAAAATTTTGCATAGGGCACCCCCCACCTCCTGCCTCTGGCGATCACTAATCTAAAATGAGTAAAGGGGATCAAAGGGTACAAACTTCCAGTTATAAAATAAATAAGTCATGGGGATGTAATGTACAGCATTGTTGCTATAGTTAATAATACTGTATTGCATATTTGAAAATTGCTAAGGGAGTTCTCATGACAAGAAGAAAAAATCTGTAACTACGCATGGTGACAAATGTTGACTATACTCATGGTGAACATTTTGCAATATATGTGAAAATCGAATCATTATGTCATATGTCTGAAACTAATATAACGTTATATGTCAATTATATCTCAATAAAAAATTGCACAGAGAACTCACTCTAGTTATTAATATGTGTCAACACAAACTTTAATTACATGCAAACAAAATTCAACTAATTTTTTAAGGACAGGCTTTAAAAAAAACCTAGCTATATTGTCAATGACATTTAAGAGGATGTGATATCAATTAAATCATAATATTTCATCCATAAAAAGAGTAGGCTAAATAGCAAGGAACACAACTGCTTAATCATGAGGTAAAGAGTATGCTTAGTTCTGTAAGAACCGTCAATCTGCTTTCCAAAGTAACTGTACCATTTTGCATTCTCACCATCAATGAATGAGAGTTCTTCTTACTCCACATCCTCTCCAGCACTTGGTGCTGCCAGTGTTTTGGATTTTGGCTGTTTTAATAGCTGTGTACTGGTTCCTCATTGCTGTTTTAATTTTCTAATGACATATGATGTCAAGCATCTTTACATATGCTTATTTCTTTTTGTATATTCTTTGATTAGTTGTCTGTTTAGATCTTTGATCATTTTTTAACTTGTTTGATTTTTTATCGTTGAGTTTTAAGAGTTCTATGTATATTTTGGATACCAAACTTTTTAATCAGGTAAGTGTTTTACAAATATTTTCTCCTAGTCTGTGGCTTGTCATTCTCATTCTCATTTGAATTTAAAACAAAAAACTTCCCACAAATGTTTATACAACTTTCTTCATAATTGCTAAACTTGGAAGCAACCAAGATGTTCTTTAATAGGTGAATGGTTAAAAAACAAAACAAACAAAAAAAACCTGTAGAACTTCTATAAAAGAGAGTATTATACAGCAATAAAAAAATAAGATATTTCATTACAAAAAGACATAGAGGAACCTAAAAAGCATATTGTTAAGTGAAAGAAGTCAATCTGAAAAGGCTACACACTGTATGATTCCAAACGTATAGTATTCTGAAAAAAAGAAAAACTATGGAGAAAGTAAAATGATCAGTGGGTTGCCAGGGGCTCAGGGTCAGTCACGGGGAGGGAAGAGAAGGAGGGACAAAGAGGTGGAGCACAGGAGACTTTAGGGCAGTGAAACTATTCTGTATGATACCATAGTGGTATATACACATCATTATGCATTTGTTAAAACCTATAGAATGTACAAACAAAGACTGAACCCTAGTGTAAACTGTGGACTTTAGTTAATAATAATATACCAATATTGGTGCATCAATTATAAAAAACGTACCACACTAATACAGATGGAAATAATAGAAGAGACTGTGTGGAGGAGGGAATACATGGGAACTCCTTGTACTTTTCAAATGATCTTCCTGTAAACCTAAAACTGCTCTGAAAATATAAAATTTATTAATTTTCAAAATAAATAGCCTGCCATATAAAAATAATAAAAATAGTTATTTTTCTTTAAAATTAACACTTTTTTTTTTTTCTTGGACCACGGCATGGGGCATGTGGGATCTTACGTCCCCGACCAGGGATTGATCCCGTGTCCCCTGCAGTGGAAGAACGGAGTCTTAACCTCTGGACTGCCAGGGAAGTCCCCCAAATTAACACATATTGTTAATAGAGATTAGAATGCACCCAACTTAAAATCAAAATGTTGTTTAGGAGTTGAACTCTGAGACTTTGTCAAGAGCAATAGGAAAAAGAAATTAAAAAAAAAACATAATAGCTCTGTTGAGGTATAATTTACATATTATAACATTCACCCATTTTAAATGAATAGTTCAATGATTTTTAGGTAATTTATAAAGTTGTATAACCATTACCACAATTTAATTTTTAAAACATTGCTATCTAACCCAAAAATATCCCTCATGACACTCTGTAGTTAATCCCAGTTCCCACTCCTGGCCCTAAGCAACCACTGATCTGCTTTCTGTCTCTATACATTTGCCTTTTCTAGACATTTCATATAGATGGAGTCATTCAATATGTAGTCTCTTGTGTCTGTCTTCTTTCGTTTAATATAATGGCTTTGAGCTTCATCTACGTTGCTGCATATGTCAGTAGTTTGTTCCTTCTTCCTTCTGAGTAGTGTTCTATTATATAGATATACCTCATTTTGTTTATCCATTTAATAGTTGAGGGATTTTGAATGTTTTTTTCATTCTAGCACTGTTATGAATAATGATAGTATGAACGTTCACAAAGAATTCTTTTTGTAAACATTTATATTTTAGTTCCTTGGACAGGTAATTAGAAGTGTAATTGCTGGATTTTATATTAAATATACATTTAATTTTTAAGAAACAACCAAACTGTCTTCTCAAGTAACTTCAACATTTCTCATTTCTACCAGAAGTATATAGTCTCCATTTTTTCCCCATATCCTTGCCATCATTTGTTATTCTTTCCAGTTGGTATATAACAGCATCTCATTGCAGTTAGAAATGGAAAACTTGAGAGAAAACCAGGAAAAGAAGAAAAATTAAAGACATACAAAAACATCTGACAGGATTTTCATAAAATGAAACTGAACACAATGAAAAAAGAATAACAAAGATGTGGTTTCAATGACAAACACTGAATAAAGAGAAATACCCATATACTGAGATATGTTTTTGGTGAAATTTATCAACTCCAATGATAAAGAAAAAGGTCATGACAATTTCTAGACAGACAAATATTTTACCTGAAATAAAGATAATCAGATCAATATCAGTCTTATTACTTACCATGCTAAATTCTGGGAGAAAATATAGTAGCATTTATGGTATGGAAGACAGATGATTTTGAACTTAGATAACCAGCCCAATTACCATTCCACCCGAAAAGGCAAAAGAAAGTCCAAGTCCACTTGTTTGGGAAAAAAATAGAGAAAATATTATAGTTAAATTAAAACATAAAAATAAAAGTCAGAATGTAAGAATCAAGAAATGGTACCAAGGCATAAATGACATATAAACAAATAATTGCAACAATGTGTAATACTGCTACACACATAAGGTGCTATAAGAATACAAAGGAGAGACATTTCAACAGCGAATATATGAAAGTGGTCACAATATGTGAAGATTTTTATATTGCAAATTAATTCCTATAAGAAATCATCCACAATGAAAGAAACACTAAAAAGCTAAGTAGACAAAACAACTCTACCAGGTGAGAATTTTAATCTGTGCCATCCCTAAATAAGGATGGTGGGCACGTGAACTAACTGTCCACGGTGGCCAAGATGAAAGTTATATATCAACACGAAAGCATGAAATTCTACTTACCGAAGCCCATCTAGCAACTGCTGCCTCTGAATGCCCAGTCTAACAGCAACAGAGATCAATGCTGAGCCCCTGATATGGCACTGTTCCTCAAGGATTCCAATTTGCAACCAGAGGGTAAGTTGACTACAGCAAGCCCCTTTCCTCGAAAAAATCAGAGATTTTTTTTTTCAATGAGGATAAACATCTATTCCAAGTGTTGGTTGGTCTTTCTTGTCCACAGAGCCTCAGTCAGCACCACTATCTGGAGGCCGACTAAATGCCTGGTTCACAGGCAGGGAATCACGCACAATATAGTATCTGACCAGGAAGTTACAGTGGGCACATGACCATCAGATCCACTGGCCATACCACTGACTACACCATCCCAAAGCAGGCTGGTCTCACTGAGCACTGGAATAACCTTTAGCACAGCTAAACTAAAGCACCACTTCAGAGGCAACACTTGGAAAGAATAGGGTGCAATCCTTTAGGATGCAGCACATGCAGTAAACCATAGACTTCCATATGGTACTCTGTCTCCTATACAAAGAATACAAAAATCAAAGAGGTAAAAGCAGATGCGGCCCCAACTGCCAGCCTGCTCAGTGATCCACTGGGGAAATTGAATCCCTGCAACTCTGTTGCTAAAACTTTAGGCTGAAGGTTTAGAAGTCCTGGTCTCCAAAGGAAGCCTACTCTTTCCAGATTGCACAGCAGTGAATCTACTGATTTATAAACCATGGCTGCCAGCAAGGCACTTTGTATTCCTGTGTCCAGAGAGCATCAGTCAAGAGAAGTTAACATTGTGGGAGGGGTAATTTATCAGCAGGAAAAAGAGGGCTTCTTTTACACACGTGGTTAAGAAGGAATATATCAAAGTGATCAGTAGAATCAAAGTGATCACTTGAGTACCTTCTGGTTTTGTAACTTTCCCTATCTTAACTGTGAATGGACACACATAGCAACTCAGTCTGAAAAGAGCTTAATCCTTCATAGGCATTCCCAACTATAAATGTATTGCTCATTTAATTTCATTTGGAGGACCCAAATTATCACAGGAGGGATAATGTCTTATTTATTTTTATATTTTCAGCACTTTGGAGATACAGAAGTTATATGTATCCTATTTTATACGTAGAACCCTACAGAGGGTCTGGCATACATATTCAGTACATGTTTTTTGAATGAATGAAATCAAGAAATGCTTATTGGGGACTTCCCTGGTGGCACAGTGGTTAAGAATCCACCTGCCAATGCAGGGAATACGGGTTCGATCCTTGGTCTGGGAAGATCCCACATGCCACGGAACGACTAAGCCCAGGCACCACAACTACTGAGCCTGCACCCTACAGCCCGCAAGCCACTACTGCTGAGCCTACGTGCTGCAACTACTGAGCCCACGTGCTGCAACTACTGAAGCCTGTGCGCCTAGAGCCCGTGCTCCGCAACAAGAGAAGCCACCGCAATGAGAAGCCTGCACACCACAACGAAGAGTAGCCCCTGCTCACCACAACTAGAGAAAGCCCACGCGCAGCAACGAAGACCCAACACAGCCAAAAAACAAAAAAGAAATGCATATTGAATTAATTAGAGTCATATCTAAAACAGTAACTAACTATAATATAATAAAATAAAATGTTTAGCTTATAACAATTGCTTTTGGCCATAAGTGCATCTCAATGAATATAAATTGTAAATACTTTAGTAATTTTGCCATATGGGAAATATGTATATGGAAATAGATTGGTAAAAGTAAAGGTAATTTAGCATCAAAAAACATATTACTTTTTATAAACAGGTTACAAATATTCTGATATGTTAATGTTTTTAAAGAACGATCAAATTCCCTGTACTGAAATTTGACAATTTGTGATTTCCCCAAACATTTTCATATTCTCCTGGATAAAAATTGACATTATTGACATTTTAAAGTTATCATGGCCACAAAATTTCTGTAGATATTAAATACTGTCATTAAAACCAACAAGAAAGCATAAAGACTAATAAATTATAATCTAAAATAAATGATGTGGCACAAACAAAAATTTAGTAGTACTAAGTAGACAAAGTTCAGTCTAGCCTTTCTTGGACCTATGGTTATAGAATCAGTGCTCATTTAAGTCTGACAGACAGGATGAGAAATATAAATACAGTCTCCCTCATTATCTGCAGGAGGGATTGCTTCCTTGACCTCCTTGGATACCAAAATCCGTGATGCTCAAGTCCCATAGTTGGCCCTCCTCATTAGGGGTTCTGCATCTGCAGATTCAACCAACCACAGATCCTAAATATAGCACATGGTTGAATCAGTGAATGTGGAACTCACATTCCTCCTCACATTTGGAGGGCCTTTATGACAGCATTTGAAGGGGAGAAATGTTGCATGAACGAGGTTGAATAATATGTGCAGGGCCACTCCTTCATTGCCAGTCTTGCAAATCATGTATTTTACATCATTAGGTAAAGGGTTTTGGGTTCCTGATATCTCTATTCTCTCTCTTTCTCTCCCTGTTTTCCTCCCCCGATTCCCCTCTCTCTCCCTTTTCTTCTCCCTCTCCCTCTCTTCTCACCCCACCACTTTCTACCCTCAGCCTTTCTTCCTATGTTTCTCTTCTTCCCAAACATCAATATGAAGTTATGTATTAAGGTACATGTAAACACTAATTATAAAGCTATTCAATAAAATTCTTAATAGACATGATGGTTAATTTTACATGTCAACTTGACTGGGTTATAGAGTGCCCAGACATTTCATCAGACATTATTCTGGAAGTGTCTGCGAGGGTGTTCCTGGATGAGATTAACATCTGAATCAGTAGACTGAAGAAAGCAGACTGCCCTTTCTAGTGTGGGTGGGCCCCATCCATTAGTTGAAAGACTGAATAGAACAAAAATGATCATCCTCCTGTGATTAACTCTTGCCTGACTGCCTTCTAGCTGGGACTTCAGTTTTTTCCTGCCTTAAGACTTTAACTGAAACATTGGCTTTTCCTGTGTCTTAAGCCTGCTGGCACTTAGACTGGAACTACACCAGTTCTCTTGGGTCTCCAGCTTGCCGACTGCAGATCTTGGAACTTCTCAGCCTCCATAATATCACACGAGCCAATGCCTTACAATAAATCAGTCTCTCTATCTGTTTCTGTCTCTGTCTCTCCAGAGAGAGAGAGAGAGCGAGAAAAAGAGAGAGAGAGAGAGAGAGAGAGAGAGAGAGGGAGAGATCCTTTTGGTTCTGTTTCTTTGGACAGCCCTGACTAATACAGGGGAATTTCCAGGTTATTAAAGAATAGTCTGAAGCATTTTACACAGAAAATACATACTAGATTCTCTCTTCAAACCTATAAAAAATGTATAAGAGAGTAATGCATGCCCCATACTGTCCTCATTTTGCTTTATCTAGCTTTGAGCTTCTAAGCCTATGTCTGTCCAGGCACAAAGCAATCATGTTGGGAAAAGCTAGTGTATTTGTTTTCTGTTGCTGTATATCTGATTATGACAAGCTTAGTGGCCTTAAACAACATCTGTTTATTACCTCACAGTTTTATAGGTCAGGAGTTCAGGCACAGTGTGGCTGAGTTCTCAGCTCAAGGTCTCATCAGGCTGCAAAGTGTCAACAGGGTTGCATTCTTATTTGGAAATTGACAGCAGATCTGCTTCCAAGCTCTTTGAGGTTGTTGCAAGAATTAATTCCCTTGGGGTTGTAGGTCTTAGCTGTTGTTTTGCTAGCTGTGGGCAGGGGACAGCTCCCAGCTTCTAGAGGCTGTTCTCAGGCTGTTGTCTTGCTAGCTGTGGACAGGGGACAGCTCCCAGCTTCTAGAGGCTGTTCTCAGGCCCTTGCCAAGTGGCCTTATCCAACTGAGCAACAGAGAATAGCCTGTGTATCAAATTCCTCTCATAATTTGAATCTCTCTGACTACCCTTTCCAAGACCATCCAGAGAAAAACTCTCTGCTTTAAATGGCTCATGTGATTAGGTCAGGAATATCCAGATGATCTCCATGTTTTGAGCCTAACTGTGACTGGAAACATAACCTAATCACAGGAGCAAAATCTATCACATTTACAGTCCTGGGGATCAAATGGGTTCTATATACAAGGAGTAGGGAATTTGGGGGGCCATCTTTGAATTCTGCCTATCATAATCAGTTAGAGGAAAAATGACAGTTTTTGAAAATTACCAACAAATGAAACCTACCTTATTTTCACAAGTGTCTTTCAAAACAAGCCATTTAAAAAATATTTTTGTGAATAAAAGTTTGTTATTTTTTGTGATGATTCTTCATCATTTTTTCATTTCATGAGCTGCTTACATGCAGACAATTTCAAAAATAATTAGGAAAAACTCAAGACTAAGTCTAAGGTTTATCTGTATAACCTTTAGGTTTAATCTTTCATTTTTGGACCAATTTACCCCTAGCCCAACTTTTCGGATTCTCTGCCATGAGATAAAGCTTATATATTACTAATATAAAATATCCATGCTTAACAACAACAAAAAAAAGATTTTCGTACTTGAATGTGCATAGTCCAGCATGGCATTTTACTCAGAAAAATGCTAATTCTAAAATAATATAAATTGTCCACATACATTACCATCAATAGCTATAAAGATAATACTTGTATCACTCTGTATTTTTATTATGAATCTTATGTAAGACACTTTAAAGATTCGCTTCTTGCCTTCAAACTATTGCTCTCACACTTCCCACTCCCAACTCTGAGTCATATTCATTTTTATACTAATCCTTTTAACTGTGAAGTAATTTATTTGAGCTGACATTCAGGTACTTCAAATGTAGTCATGTATATAGCTTTAAATAAAAAAAAAAAATTACCAAAGATGGTACACTCATTCTAGACTTTGAAATTTTACATAACTGGCTACACTGGCTTTTCCTTTAATTTCTTTCTCAGCTCCAATAATATGTTTTTTCTCTGAAAATTTATACCAGCTGTATTCTTAAATAACACTGGAATTTCATGCTTTGGATGGTTATTACCAAACTGCAATTCTCAACTGGGAGAAGAGTCCTAGATCTGAGTGATGGCCCAGAGCTTTAGATTCTCTCCAACAAAGAAATCAGAATCAACTCTGGCTAAATGTCATCCCAAGGTATCTTCCAATATTGAATTAGGAATATATCCACTAATACCTTACAGTCAAAGACACCAGCAGTGAACAATTATGACCATACTATGCGATACCAAATGTGCTCAAATTTGGAAGAGTTTCATGTGGATGGCATAAAGTGATTTCTTAATATCTGATCCTGCTAATACTTTACACATCTCTGGAAATGTAAAAGAATAAACAAATCTTTTTTTGTGTGAAAATGGACTAAATCATTACAGTTCTTTGTTTGGAGGCAAAAGAGGTTAGGCTACAGATGCTGCTTAGCTGGTTGTAAGCAGAGTGAGGTGAAAAGATTGGTATTTTCATCTTGATAGCAGCTGCAGAGCACTGTGGGGCATGTTTCTATTTACATAATGATTAGTTTAGTTATTCTAGAAGTTTTGGCACTGGTAACACAAGAGTGAGAAATCCAAGGAACTCATGACTGTAAAGTAGATTCTTTTAAGTATCAGTTAACAGGACAAATGGAAGACAAATAAAAGTTTCTAGACCTTGTGAAGCCTGATAAAAACCTACTTAGAATACTATTTTTGTCAAGGGGCATACATAGTTTAAAGCAGAAAGGCCAAATTTTCTATCAAGAAATGAAGGAATGCTATGCTATGTTGTTCCACAGGGAAAGATAAATCTTTAAGTTTATGGAGGCAAATAAAGATAATATTTGGATTAGGAAATGCTTAGCAATGCTGCTGTTTAATTAGAAGTTGAGTAATAAATATGTATTGCTGTTCTGATTAAGACCAAGCAGCAATTTATTTTTACTGCTTTTCACTGTACAGGGCCAATAGTTTTTAATTATTTACCCAAGTTTCCTCATTTGTAAAATGCCATAACATTTATTCTAGAAAAAATGTCTTTTGTCATTATCAGCATCATTATTTTAAAAAGTTTCTATGATTGTTTTTCTCTGGGCACTATGCCAGGCACTGAACAAAATCTGTTCTGAAAGTCATAGATAGGTTGTCTAGTTACTCATAAGGGCAATATAGAGCTATGTTGACAGGGATTGATATTTTTAAAGTGAAAGCCAACATTCAATAAAACATATATTTACTTTAAAGGAGAAATGCTTTTGGTGTTGTAATGTAAATCCAAAGCAGACCTTCCTGAAAAGCCAGGACATCAGTTATAAGTACAGATAACTCCTACCTCATGGAGCTTGCAGTCTAATGGTTTGTGAAAGTGAACTGACTCAGAGTTGGTCTGAGAGGGCCATGGAGGTGACTTGGAAGCTTTCTGAAGGATGAAGGGCATGAATCATATAAAATGAGGCCTTCCTCAGAGGAATTCATTCAAAACTGCACCTAAAAGAAGTGGAGAGACAGACCAAGAAACTGAGTTGTTGGAGAGGGTAGGCAGGAAATGTGCTTGTGAGAGGTTACTTAAAATATATTCTAAAGTATTCTGGAGTTGATGAAAATATTTCAAAAATCTTACAAAATAAAATAGAGGACTGTAGACTCCTGACATTCTACATAGCCCCCTTTCCCACCAATCTATTCTGAAATCATCTTCGAAGTCTTCAAAGTCCGTTCATTGGCTCTCATTGGCTCTGTTTACATTCATGTGACATTCACGTATCATGTCAACATTTGGATAAATCTGTCTCTCTCAATCAGTCAAGCTCTCTCTCTATATATATATTTACCTATTTATTCAACCATACTATAAGACCATCAAAACTTGTGCCTCTGTCTTTTCATATATACTTCACTGAGATAGGTTCTATGAATATAGAACCTATCTCAGTGAAGTATATATGAAAAGATTTCAACAAATGTTTATTGGATTGGATTGTTTGTACATTTATATGTAAAATAAAAAAAATTTTCCCTTGGTTTTGCCATAATGTGTTCAACTTTCTCAGATTATATGTATTGATTTTTACATTTGGGTTTCCAAAAAATCATTTTCCAATGAAAAGGAAGCATTTATTAAATCAAACAAGTGATATAATTGAATAATGATCCACCTTCTAAAGTTTCAAGGCTCTCTCTATCAAATAGATAATTCAGTACTTCTAGTGGAGATACCATAAAGTTTAGTTTATGTAAACCTCAATCTGTGAATCAATCTATGTTTACCTTCTTTCTTGGGGAAGGAACACAAAAAGACATTTCCTTGGTATTGAACACTATGGATGGCTTCACGGGGTGAAAAACAGGTAGAGAAAAACAGTAGCATACATGGCTAAAGGATCTGTGTGAAGAAGAGGTCTGCCTTTTGAGTGGTCAAGAAATATCACAAGCAGAGAAAAATGATAGTCAGGAATTCACGTAGGCTGATTATAGGGCAAGGGGACCTAAGCAAGTTTCTGAGATGGAGTGTGTTTTTTCCTTCTGTCTTGGACAGTTCATCTTTATGTCACCAGGACCCAACCAGTTTCCCTGGATACAGCCATTGTTCACGTGGGGAGGGGCTGAAGGACAAGTGGATCTGCATTTGCGCTCTTGGCCACACACACAAATGCAACCTAAATTTAAGAAGCAAGTGCATGTTTTTAAAATGTGCTGTAACCCTGAGACACCTATCCTAGTAACCAAATGATCTTTATAGCTCTAAAGAATAAAACCACTTCTACTAAGCAGCTAAAATTTCTCCCTTTATCACTCTATCCTTAGCTCTGACCTCTTCCTCATTCTCTGAATTGGAATCTGCTTTTTCTTCTTCATCTTACAGATGTTATTTGCCTTAGTTCAGGCCCCATCATCCTTGTTATGATAGTTTTTTGTTTTTAAACTAGTTTCTCTGAGTTCATTCTCTCCCCAGTCCTGTATACCAGTTGCCTGTCTCTCCCCTGTCTCTTCCACCAGGGTGACTTTCTGTTGTGTCCTTTCATACTTAATAACTACTAAAAACTCTATCTTACCAATTGGAAAAAGTTAATATTCCTTAGCATAATATACAAAGCCCTTTCACATATGGTCCTATATTCCTCCCCAAACTCATTTTTACTCATCTTCCCACTATCACAATTCCAAGCTAGAACTTGGTGTACATAGCAGGAGGCCTGATACTCCAAACACACTTGCACTTCCCTCCTTGTGCTGTTGACTACCCTCTTCAGGTTGTCTAGAATTGCCTCCACCACTTTGTCCTCCATTTTGTTCCTTTGAAGCCCTTCCTAACTGCCCCAAATGGAATGAGATATATATTATTTTTCTGCACCCATAGTATTTTGTACATAGCAATATTGATTTATAGTTATTGAACTGCCTTATATTTTTTATCTCTCTTAGATAGTAGCCTCCATAAGAACAGGGCTATCTTAGTCATCTTGGAATTCTTGATCTCTAACGTAATAGGTGATCAAATGACACTGAACTGAATAATTCTTTTTTTTTTAGTTTGAAATGTGACTAATCTTATAAGTTTCTTAAATACTACATTCATATCAAAGATTCCTCTAATTTTTTTACCAAAACATTCTATATTATTTGAAAACCAGGCTGCAAAGTCACAATGACAACCAGGCAGAAACTTTATAAAAAGCCTCTGCCACTTTACAACCCTAGGACAACTGAAGTTTGTGACAACTCAGGAAAGTAAGCCTTGCCCACTACTGGACTCTCCAACTCAGAAAGGAAACATTGGTCTCACCATAGTAAGAGTATCAAAAAGATTCTAAATTTCAAATGCGGGAAGGGTCTGCCTCTGATTTTCAAACACTCTAGGACTTTACTACTCCAAGTGTGGGGTACAGACCAGCAGCATTATCATCATCATGTTGTTTCTTAGACATATAGACTCTCAGCCTCCCTCCAGACTTACAAAATCAGAATCTGCATTTTTATAAGATCCTTAAGTAATTCATATGAATATTAAAGTTTGAGAAGCACTGCTCTGGGAGAGACTAAAATGTAACAGTTAAACCATATTCCTGTGCTCCTTAGAGATAATGCAAACTGAACAGAAATCCTAGGGTGCCCAAGAAGTGACCACACCTCCTAAAATTCCCATTATCTAGTATGAAATACTTCATGGTTGCCCAAACCAGGACCAATATCCACAGAAATTCCCTTAGAAACACCTATTTCTGCTAGAGGTGGGCAGTTGTGAGAAGACAGAGAGGTGAGGGCACTCTTGCCCAACAAAAGCATGGAAGGTGCACAGCTTTTGCAAGGACAATGTGACCCAATTCAGGGGGCTTGTCATTGGCATGATCATTCTTGGAGCTGTGCCTGAGGGTGCCAGGCACATTATAATCTACGTAGATAGTGTCTCCCTGGTTGGAATCAAACAGATCTGCATTTAATCCCCCTGATTCTCGGGCACATTACTTTACAACTTTTTTCTCCTTCAGTTTTCTCACTTATAAAGGTAAATTAATACAGACTTAGCTAGCTTATTGGGTCAAGCAAGAAGGGTCAACAAACGCTATATACTATTCACCATATGCCAGGCATTGGGAATATTAAGACACAAAAGACTGAATTGCTATCTCAAGGATTTTATTGTCATCACAAAATGAAATCTGGTGCCTACATTTCAAGTTTTGTTTCATAAAATGCTGGCCACACACAAAAATATTCCATTGGAGAAAAGTTTATATGGCCAAATAAATCTGGAAAGTACTGTTTGATCGCAGTAAATGTGTGTGTGTGTGTGTGTGTGTGTGTGTGTGTGTATGTGCTTATGGGTAAATGTTTATGAATATCCCAAAGTAATACTCTGAGAGTACTCTGTGTCTCTCAGACACAGAGTTTGCCTAGCTCATACATTATAAACTGTTTCTGTTCCTTTTTTCCTTTCACTAAATAACCTATTTATTTCATTTTTATTTACTTCATCTATCTCATAGACTCAACCTTATTCAAATATGTGCATCTTCTCCCTGACCCCAGAACTATGTATGACTAGGGAATAACTGTAAAAGGTAGTCTCAGGAAAGTTTGGAGTTTCAAGTATCTACTTGCCCAAGATCAACAAGGCTCTACATTTTAAAGCATGGCTAACTGGTCCCCAATTTTCTGCCTCCACAGTTCTTTTCTCAAAGACAGTCTGAATTCTCTTGTTTGATATCCATTATATCTGACTAGTTTCTACTGCCTCAACTCACAAATCTGGATGTTTTCTTAATTTACATAGTAACTGTGCCTCTTGGAAACCGATCATCTTTCTTCTGCCTTAGCAAAAAAAATCATTTGTAAACTTAGTCTTCTACTCAACGTCCTCATAGAAAAAGTGAAACAGTAGTAATATAATAAAATCATTTACATTTAAATTGTACACTTGATAATTTTGCGTGAATGAAATAGCTCTACAAAAAAATAAGATATAAGAACTTCTCATATTACTCTGTGTCAGCCCTCTTGGAGCTGAACAAGCCTGGAGGTAAAACTTGAGCCCCAGATAGTCAGATATCATAAAGACTTATATAACAATAATGGAATGATATTTTCTCATTTTCTTTCTCTATTAAAAAATATTTTTTGTGGACTTCCCTGGTGGCGCAGTGGTTGGGAATCCGCCTGCCAATGCAGGGCACACGGGTTCAAGCCCTGGTCCGGGAGGATCCCGCATGCTGCGGAGCAACTAAGCCCGTTCGCCTCAGCTACTGAGTCCGCGCACCTAGAGCCCGTGCTCCGCAACGAAGAGTAGCCCCCGCTCGCCGCAACTAGAGAAAGCCCGCGTGCAGTAACGAAGACCCAATGCAGCCAAAAATAAATAAATAAAAATTTTAAAAAATATATATTTCTTTGTTTGTTTGTTTGTTTAAAGGGGTAGCAAAATGCTTTTAACGCTAGATCCACTTATTATATACTCATTTGCATTATCAATTCAAGATATAATTAAACAGGTTCATTTTAAAAGAAATGTTATGTTCAATGACATAACATTATTATTTACAGTGTCTTTAAACAAATGAATGCAGGCAAAAGTTAAGATTTTGATTAGTCTTGTAGTAAAATTCCACATAAACTAGCTCTCTTTTCTTCTGGGTTAAAGTTGTTATGAATCCAGTCATTTCAATTAATAACTAGATGGGATAGATTATATCTATTTGTTCACAGATTAGGACATAGCTGTTGCAGTTTTAAAAACTGCTTTTGATAAACCTTCTCTCCAAGATAAAGACAGTAGAGGTTGGGGACAGCTACTCAGAAGTGAATTTCCAACCCACCTTGAGATAATATCACAAGTGAGGCATTAGGAAGCAACTGACCACAAGATGCAGCCAAACAAACAAACAAACGAAAGCAACTGAGGTTATCAATCCTTCTCCTTCCACCCCTCCTCTTTCTTTTTCAAATTTTTTTTTCTAACACCATCTGAGGACAAAAGCTTGGATTTGGATTAAGCCTTAATTGTATCCAGGAATCGATAAAACTGACCTGGTTAAAAAAAAAACAAACTGATACTATTTTGGTCAATGACATCCCTGGTGTGGCATGTATGGCATCCATCTGCTACCAAACTAAATTTTAATACTACTATATATAAAATACATAAACAACAAGGTCCTACTGTAACATAGCACAGGGAATTGTATTCAATATCTTTTAATAAACTATAATGGAAAAGAGTCTGAAAAAGAATATGTATATATATGTATGTATAACTAAATCACTTTGCTGTACACCAGAAACTAACACAACATTGTAAATCAACTAAACTTCAATTTAAAAAATATCGAATATTCTACTTCTTTCTCTGAAACCACAGAGTGTATAATTTTCTTGACTTAAGATATTACATTCTAGAGCCCACAGATTTACAGTTGCCTTGAACTATATAACACCAAAATGAATTACTGTCAAATATACTTTAACTGTGTTCTTTCTGCCATGCTGTATTCCTACTCTTTTATGTTGTTGTTGTTGAATCTTTTTCCTATTCTCTACTTTGTTTGAAGGAGTTGAGGAAAACACCAGGGAGAAGGTTATATTTAAAGTTATGAAGAATAAACAGAAAATTGCATATAAGAGTAGTTCCTTCAATATCACAAATCTCCAGAATGCCGCAAAATAAAAGTCTGTGCTCCTTAGCCTAATGTCTTAGTCAGCTTGGGCTGTGATAAAAAGATACCATAGACTGGGTGGTTCATAAACAACAGAAATATATTTCTCACAGTTCTGGAGGCTGGAAGTCCAGGATCAGGGTGCAGCCTGGTCAGGTTCTGGTAAGGGCCCTCTTGTGGGTTGCAGACTACCAACCTTTCCTTGTAGCCTGCCATGGTAGAGAGTATAGAGAAGCAGCAAACTCTCTCATGACTCTTCTAAGGGCACTATTCCCATTCATGAGGGATCCACTCCAATAATCTCATCTAATCCTAATTATCTCTCAAAAAGCCCACCTCCTAATACAATCACATTGGGAGGGTAGAGTGTCAATATATTAATTTGGGTGGGGGGATGGAGTGGACAAACATTCAATCCCTAACACTTAGCATTCAGGAGCCTTGACAAACTTGCCCATTCACCCTCCATTCTTATACCCTTCTAAGTGAAGTTTCTTATCTAGCCAAACAGGCCAACTCACGGGTTCTTAAATATAACTTTTACATGTCTGGCTTTTTGTCTTTTGTGTCATGCCCCCTGCGTAAAGCAACTTTCTTCTTCTGCCTCCTTCCTAGCCAACCATTAAGTCACAGTTTGAATCCTACTTCCCCTGAGAGGTCTTCCTCCATTTGCCCCAACATTCTTTGTTATCAATGTCTCTTATTTGACACATTAAATATCTTAACTTACAGTGTTACTTATTCTTTTATGTTTAATTTCTGTGGTCTTTCAACTATCAGAGTCAGATAAGTTCTTCTGTAAAGAGCCAAATAGTAAATATTTGAGGCTTTGTGGACAGAGTTATAATCTAGGATATTATATAAGTAGTCATAAAACAGAAAAAATTCCAAACTGTTTGATGAAATTTAAATATAATAATAATTGAGTACAAATGTGTGTAACACAGATCTATTAATGAGAAGAATATAATTATTTGTGGGAGAGGACAAGATTTTGCTTATTTGGGGTTCAAAGTTAATGTTTCCTATAATCAAAATTGATAACAAATATTCATCTATTAATGCTGATCTATAATAAGATTTTATATATTTCATCTTTAAAAATGTCTTTTCACATAGATAGGTATTGCCAAATACTGGTGATACTGATTTCAATCCACAAGCATGTAATTTTAATTAAGTATATTCATCATTTGGAAGGCATTTATAGAATTCTATTAGGCTCTTCTCTTGATACTTGCCTTTTAGCATGTCATTGCATTGTAGATTAATCCCTCCAATTGAAGTTTAGGTGGGTACTCCTCAATTGCAAAGTTAAATAGATGTTGAAATACATAGATTTCATTTGCACTTGTGTTGAAGCTTGAAAAATGTTAACGGAACTGTGGTTTGAGCAAGTACATTCACTATAGTTTGAGTGGGAGTGGAGATCTTGCTTCTCATTTTAACTTTTGACAGCGCAGGAAGTGTATAAAGCAGCATGACATTACTTGTGATTCAAAAATGTTAGGGGTAAGACAGGAATAAAGACACAGACCTACTAGAGAATGGACTTGAGGATATGGGGAGAGGGAAGGGTAAGCTGTGACAAAGCGAGAGAGAGGCATGGACATATATACACTACCAAACGTATGGTAGATAGCTAGTGGGAAGCAGTGGGAAGCAGCCGCATAGCACAGGGAGATCAGCTCGGTGCTTTGTGACTGCCTAGAGGGGTGGGAAAGGGAGGGTGGGAGGGAGACGCAAGAGGGAAGAGATATGGGAACATATGTATATGTATAACTGATTCACTTTGTTATGAAGCAGAAACTAACACACCATTGTAAAGCAATTATATTCCAATAAAGATGTAAAAAAATAAAAATAAAGATTAAGTGTTAATAGTTAAAAAAAATGACTTTACTCTAGTGTGAATTTCACATATAAGCACTGTTTTGTCTCATAATTTTGGTTAAACTCATTAAGAAATATTATCAAGTCTGAAGCAAAAACTAACTTCCAAAGTCATTTAGTATTTGATAATAGTGTTTGAGGGTAGTTCTTCTCCCTCAGGAAAATTTCACGTCATCCTTGAGCATCACAAACAAAACAAAACAAAACAAAGCACATTGTTAGGCTATCGAACCTCTCTTTGGTAAAGCAAGTCAGGATATGCAAGTCCATAAGAACAAATGAAGTTCATCACTGGCACTACTTGTTCAATAACACATGATACATTCTAATATTTTCCATAAAGTACCTGTTAATAATACAATGGGTAAATCATAGGTTTTACACTCCTTACATTTTCCACAAGCTTTATAAACTTGTTCAGTTATGTCCTTTTCTGCTTCACACATATTTTTAACACCATGAGTGTTAAAAATCTTAGCGGATTCCACTTAAATGTGTACTGAATTAGAGTTTTCTAAACTTTGAAAGTATTCTCACAGATTATTCATAGAGGGTAACGTTTCAGTCACATCAATCTCAGCATTGCATTCTTGAAAAAAAAGTGTTGGTAACATTGAGGATAACACTGCCATATTCTATTGCTTAGAAGCAATTTATAAATACCGCCACACTAAGGGGAGGGGATTATGCAATGACATAGGTCACTGTGGATCATATTAGAATTCTGCCAACTAAAATTAGTTGTTCTTATCTTCCAGAAGCAAATACTTCTTGGAACAAGTAGCTCAATTTATTTTTTTTCCCAGTCCCTGTGCTGTTTAACACAGAAAGAGGAAAGCATGCTTCTTCCCAGAATTGTTTCACCCAGGCACAAGAATGTATGTTGGTTTTAGTTCTCAAGTGTCAGAGGCTTAACATTTCCTACTTTTTTAGTTAAATTCTCTCAAAGAAACTAGCCAGGGCCTCCGTTTTTCTATAGTTCCTATTACATAAAATACAATATAATATACCTGTGACTAATATTTAGTGTTGTATATTGGTTTGAATCATATAAACCTATTTATATCTAACCACTTTGCTTTCCATCTAATACTGTAAAAGTTTAATGGTAAAGAAAAATCTGCCTTCACCTTAAAAATCACTTCAACACTAAGTAGTGACTTGTGTACATAATGTGTGCTTGCTTGTCTATGGGTTAATTTTTATCTTCCAACATGGACTGGAAGGTCAAAATTAATCAATAAGAAGTCTTTCTTTTCAGCACACTCTATTTCTCTGCTGCTCATTTGATGCAACTTACTATCCTTCCACTCTAACTTCTTTCCATTGAGTCTCTCACATTTCTTATTCTTACTTGCACTTTAGTCTTCTTAGATTCAACAGTCTATTATTAAAACCATTCCCTTGTCCTTCTATCCCTTTAAACCCCAATCTTAGCATTATACAAAAGCCAACCTACTTCATACCTCTCTCTTCACAGTTGAATATAGTTGGAGAAAGCACACAGTCACACTGACACATCTCATTTTAAATCCACGACCACTAAACTGAAGGGACCCTTTCTTTGGTCATTTCCTTCTACCACTTTTTTGAACAAATATTTAAAAACAACCAAATCTGCGTTCTCACCTCTCTTTACTCTCAGTTGGTAACCTTGCTTTCTACTTCACTGAGAAAAGTAGTGAAAACATTCACATGTTCCTTCTACCACATCTATAAAACCAAGTTCATGAGTTGTAATGAGCTCTGCCATCATTACTAATATGTATAAACTCTCTGTGTCTCTATCCAAGGCCAAACCCTCCACTGCCCCATTGCCAACTCAAGAACATTACTCTAGCAATTTTCCCTTTTTCTCACATTAGAGGATGCCTATTTTTCTCTTAGTCAATCATTCCTATCAACACATAAGGACTTCTATCTAAAAACGTAGTTTCTCATATTTTAAAAAAATGAATTAAAAAAAAATCTCATTCTCGGGCTTCCCTGATGGCGCAGTGGTTGAGAGTCCGCCTGCCGATGCAGGGGACACGGGTTTGTACCCCGGTCGGGGAAGATCCCACATGCTGCGGAGCGGCTGGGCCCGTGAGCCATGGACGCTGAGCCTGTGCGTCCGGAGCCTGTGCTCCGCAATGGGAGAGGCCACAACAGTGAGAGGCCTGCGTACCGCCAAAAAAAAAAATCTCATTCCCTTCTAGCTAACGGCCCATTTTTATACATCATTTTATAGAAATTTGAAAATTTTTATATACTAACTGCCTCAAAGTCTTCTATTCCAATCCTCACTCCTACCCATTGCAGTTAGGCTTTACTTCCTATCGATCTACTAAAGCAGTTACTAAATGATTGTCTCTCAGGTTCACCCTTCTGTATTCAACTTTGTAGATTCAACTTTGTATGTTGGTGCTGGGACTCTGCAAACTACATTTCTGCTCTGCCTGCTGACTATAGGATTTGCCAGTATGTGTCGCTAGTGATAGACTACAAGGCTGGAGGAAGAAGAAATGACTTGCACTTCCTGTTTGCTATCATGGGTTTCCTGTGTGCCTCCTTTTTTTTTTTTTTGGTGTATCATTCAAGCAATGATTCTTCACTCTGGCAGTAGCAGTTCCTTACTGTAATAGCAGTTAATTTACTTTGCATTGTTTTCACCTCTTAAAACTAGCTTCCTCTCGCCACCACCCAGAAGCTTCAGCACTAGCCAGCTAGATTCTCCTTCTCAGAGACAGGGCCAAGTCTAGGGTGAGGTCAGCAAGGAGCTAAAACACACATTTTAAGGAAGAACTCCCTCTTAAGTTGTGTACTTGCCATTCAGGGACATGGCCTTGACTGCAGTAGACACATGCCAGGGCTGGACAGTCAACATTCTCTGTGGGTAGGCCACTTACAGAAGTAAGTCCTAGGCGTGATTTTGAGCTTTTTGCCCTCCAGCGGCGAGAAATCACAGTTGCTTTAAATGCTGTTGAGGAAGCCCTTCCACATCACACTTTGCCTCAGATTTTCATTGTCTTTTTCCAGTGCATAAATGGCACTCGGCAACAGCCATGTGATTTCTCCATCCTTATAAATGCTGCATATTCTGAATTCTCAAAATCCTGAGATACTGTGCCAGCAACTTCATTCCCTTCCTTTAATATCCCATTCCAGTGAATGTTGTTACTGCACCTTGATAGCATGCCAGAGTTATCATTTTTCCACCTGGCACTAGTGACAGGGCTCCCAAAGTCAGCAGCTGGCTAAAATCAAAATCCATTTTAGAATCAGATTCCTTAGACCACACCCAGCATCAACTAAGATCAGATTTTCCTGAATGGAAATCTGCATGCAGGACAGAAATCTGGGGAACACCCTAGGGAATCAACATTAGTGAGGGGATAAAGAAAGTAGGATTGGTTAGAGGGAGGAACTGAACTTTAACAGCCACAACAGAGGCCTCGGTTGATCCATACAGAGCACTGAAATTGGAAGGGTTGTTTCATGGTGTCACACATTGAGCCAAGGGGGCTGGGCCTCTACAAGCAGTATCTACAGTCCTTGGTACTGGTTGCCACCTCTGAGAGGCCAGGACTTTGGCAAGGCAGCCCTCTTTGGCTGAGGGCAATTGCAAACAAGGGATTCAGTTCAGACACATCAGCAGTCAAATCTCCCAGCAGCAGGGGCTTGAGTGCCTCAGTTCTGAAGGGGAGATCCGGTCAGCTTATCACAGCATCTGCTGCAATTATTAAATATTATACATAATATAGTAATTTTTATTTTATAAAGATTTTAGAATTATTAATGACAATTAAATGTTAATGACTCCATAACTATGACACTGAATTTGTGGAAGTTCATAGCTTCAGTGTATGCTTATCAATCCATATAAAAAGTAATCAGCTAATTAATAAATGATGTATTCATACATATAAATATGTATTATTACAAATACATATATGCTAATATTTTAACATATCTCTGTTGGAAATTTTAGTAACTAGGAAAGAGAACCCTTATCAGAATGACTTCTCTTTATTTTAAAATCAATTATGAACAAATATGTAATTGCCACTTCCAACTTTTCTATTTATTTATATTCAATTATTGTCATTTCTTTCCGTGACTATGGATGACTAAGAGATTTTTTCCAGCCTGGGTAACCGAATTGAAAATATTCTTAACTAATTTTCTTTTGCATGGTAAAAGCATATCATTGAATGACTATTTATTCAGAAATAAATTAAGAAAGTAATTAAATAACATAATTAAATAAGCATTGGTATTCAAGAATTCAAAGAGAGATGGCTTACACAAAACAAAGATTTAGAGTTATGAGAAATACATAATCCATAGTATTAATTGACCATAAATGTGACTTTTTGATGTTTAGCAAGATATTATGATTCTAATATATTCAAAAATATTTACAATAGAGCACATTTTCTATTTAAAAATCCTAGTATCAGTAAGTATAATCATAAAGTAAAAATTTGAATATATAAAGTAGTATAAGTATGCCAATCAGTCTTACTGTGCATCCCCAGGCCTTGTTTAAAGGACAGTATGCAAATCAGAGAAAAGGCAGGCTTTAGGAATTGCTTTGGCATGATTAACCACATCATTTGCACACTGAATCAAATCATCATGAAACAAGAGAATATATTGTCAATGTCCACCTGCTTTCAAAGTTTTCACACATTTTGTGGGGGAGCTGAAACATTATGTTTTCAGGAGATCATTGCAGCAAGGAGCTGAAAAAGATAAGTAAGCATTTCTAGTAATATGTTTATGTAGTACATAATAATTAATGGAGAAGTGGTAATATAGAAAACTCAAAGTGTTTTTCTCAGATATTTTTGATTGATTAATTGATTGATTGATTGATTCATTCAATAAATATTTCCTGAGTACTTTTCTTCTGCCAGACATTGTCCTAGGCATGAGGGTACAGCAATAAACAAAAGCAGATAAAGTCCCTATCTCATATACAGTTGAGAGACTCAAGATATTACTGCAGTTTTTCTTCATCTTACATCTGGATAGTTTAATAAAAGACTATTATTTTAAAATGAAAAAAAAACTTAAATGGACTAAGCTTATCCCTAAGTGTTCTAAAATTTAAATAAACCATGAAGGAACAGTCCTGGTAACTTCTGTGGATACGTATACGGTCCTGCCATCTTACCATGCAACACCACTGAATCTAGTTCATGTCTACACACTGTGTAGCTTTCAGTTCAAAGTTCAACTCACTAACTTCAGACTAGATGAAGTCCCTTTGCAAAGTATTATCTTAGCATTCTATACTAATCCTGCAGAGCATTGGCAAAGCCTGCATTCATTAACTTGCATTATTATTTAAGTATTATCTGTCTCCCCTAGTGGAATATGGCTCCATGAAGTCTTGGATAGTAAGTGACTTGTTCACTATTTTAATCCAGGGCCTGGAACAGTACTAAACCCATTGTTGCTATTTAACAGATACTTACTGACTGAGCTAAATTTATTAACAAATTCACTAATATTCAGATCTTTAATATCTAATATGAGATGGACCTTGGTAAAGTAAAATTTGAGGAAGATAAATTTTGCCTTCAAGATTCCACATTCTTGCTTATCCTCCTCTTCATGCTTTTTTGATTTCCAGATACCAGGCCCCATCACTATCATATTTCCTTGGAATTTGATAGACTGTTATTTGATCAAAATATGGTCTCAAAAAAGTTCTTTAAATCATTCAATTAAATTATACATTTACGTGTAAGCTTTAAAGATGACTATTAACAAGGTCAAAATTTGGTTTACGCAAAAGGAATATATTTCAATTTGCTAAGTCATATGCTTACAATTTACGGGTTAACATTCAGGATTAGAGAGATAAAGGGTTTCATGTTTTTATTTTGTAAAAAAGGAGTAAAAAATGCCAACTTTCCTACTATTAAGGCCACCCCTGAAAATGAAGACCTCTCTTTTATTATCTACAGTATCATATGCTTCTTTTCTACTTGCAAATTTCTTTTTCTTTTACCACCTTTAAACATAATTCCTCAAAACATTAATAATCATAAAAATTCTCATAAAATGAGGTAAAAAAAGGTTCACTTTTTAAAATTTATTCCCAATTTTTTTTTCACTTTGAATCATTTTGAATGGAATTATTTCCTTAATTTCATTTATGGATTGTTCATTGAATGTATATACATACATAAACAATTCATTTTTATATTGATATTTTATTCTGTGACCTTGCCGGAACTATTAGTTACATTGTAATTTTATTCTGAATTACTCAGAATTTTCTACATATAGGATCAAGTCATCTGTACATAAGACAATTTTATTTCTTCCTGTATAATCTAGATTCTTTACATTTCCTTTTTCTTCCTGACTGCATGGGCTAGAACCTCTTATATGCTGTTGAATAGAAATAACAATAGTGAACATTATAATCTTATTCCTGATCTTAGGGAAAGACATTATCTTACAACATTATTTATGTTAGCTGTAGATTTCTATAGATGTCCTTTATCGGACTGAGAAATTTTCACTGCATTTACAATTCATTCAAAAATTTTTATCTTCATAGACATTAGGTTTTGTTAAATTATTTTCTGTATCTAGTAAGATAATCATATTTTTTCCTTTATTCCATTCATATGGGGTAGTGCATTAATTTATTTTTGGATGTTAAACCAACCTTGCATTTCTGGGATAAACCCCTTTTGATCATGCTACGTAACTATTTTTATATGTTGCTGGATTCAGTTCAATCATATTTGGTTGAAGGTTTTTTTTTCATCTATATTAATGAAGGATATTGGTTTGTATCTTCTTTCCTTGAGATGTGTTTGTCCAACTTTGGTATCAGGATAACGCTGGTCCATAACTACTAACAGATTGAGTAGTTATGTATTCACTCTCCTCTAACTTCTGAGTTGCCAAAGTATTGCTTTTATTTGTTTTTTAAATGCTTGATAGTATTTATCAATAAAAGCATCTAGCCTGTATTTTTGTGTGTGTGGTGATCTTTAATTTCTATTTCAATTCCTTTGTTATAAGTTTACTCCAATTTTCTAATTTTTGAGTCAGTTTTAGTAATTTGAGACTTTCTAGGAATTTATTCACTTCATGTAGGTTTACCAAGGGAAATACAATTTTTTTTTCTAATTTTAATGTTGGCCTGGAAACATCTTAACATTATCACATTGTGACTATTTTTTAAATTTATTGTAACACCCCTGACCTATGCACCTTCCTTGAGCCTAATCATTCAGACCCAGGTGTGATATTTAGGAAAAGAAAGAAGCTCTGGGGCAGAAAGGACAGGGAAGGTAAAGCTCAAATAAAGTATAAGACTTAGAAATTTTTGATATTTATACAAGTTGGTAATAAATGTTATTTTTAGATTTTTGAGGTATTTCTGTAAAAACAGCCAAATTGGACAATATTTCTTGCTTTAAAAGAAAATCTTCAACAATTGGGATGACTAAAGTTAAGTGGAGTTTAGCAAGGAAGGTCACAATGGTTGGTAGTAAGAGTCTTAAAAATGATCTGCCTACAAGGGTTAAAGGAAATACTGAGAAAGATTTTTTATGATAAGTGGGCTCTAAAAGGTTACAGAAATGACTCATGGTTAAAATGAAAAGATAGTATGAAAGTCCGCAATTGTAGAACTTCAGCTTTTTATAAGATGGAATCCTTGGAATTAAAGCAATAATGAATAAGTTCTCAGAAAAGAAGTCTGAGGAAAAGAAAAAAAAAAATTCAGTCAGGAACTAGCAGGAAATCAACACCGTGCTTTCCTTTGTGTCTGTGGCTCTTTTTACTACAACCGAAATTGCATATTGATTAAAGAAAGTAGTGTTTTCTTAAACATTATGAGACAGGAAGGATAATAAATAGCACCTTTGGGTTGACTAAACTTCTTTTTAGCCTAGTGCGGTCTGCATTGTGTTTGTTTTTTTAATCTTACAAAGAAAAATTTTTCTGTTTCAAGCCCCTTTTTCCTCTCTCCTAATGTCAGAGATTTGGAGCATAACCCAAGCGTATAAACATGAAACCTTGGTAAGGGTTTGGTTATAAAGTCATTTCTTTGAAATTGCTCTTGTTAATGAAGATATCACAAAAGAAAAATCAATGGAATTCATTCTTACCTTGTAAATCAAGTGCATAAAAAATAAACGATAGGGCTTCCCTGGTGGTGCAGTGGTTGAGAGTCCACCTGCCGATGCAGGGGACATGGGTTCATGCCCCGGTCCGGGAAGATCCCACATGCCACGGAGCGGCTGGGCCAGTGAGCCATGGCCGCTGAGCCTGTGCGTCCGGAGCCTGTGCTCCTTAACGGGAGAGGCCACAACAGTGAGAGGCCCGCATACTGCAAAAAAACCCCAAAAAACCCCAAAAAACAAAAAATAAACCATAAACCATATTAAAAGACAAAAATCAGACTAGAAAATATTTGCAATAAATACCATAAGTATATATACTTAAGTGTTTAGCCTTAATGTATACAGTTATCTTTCAAGTTCAAGAAACATAAACTTCAAATATAAAAATAAAGAAAACAAATTTTTTTTTTTTTTTTTTTGGTACACGGGCCTCTCACTTTTGTGGCCTCTCCCATTGCAGAGCACAGGCTCCGGACGCGCAGGCTCAGCGGCCATGACTCACGGGCCCAGCCGCTCCGCGGCATGTGGGATCTTCCCGGACCGGGACACGAACCCGTGTCCCCTGCGCCGGCAGGCAGACTCTCAACCACTGCGCCACCAGGGAAACCCCAGATGTGAGTTTTAGAATTATGTCCACCAGCACATGGAATCTAACCCTTGAAAAAATTTTTTAATCATTAGTGATATCCTCTTCTCACTTCACAATAGAGTGTGACTTTCAATGGCTTTCCGTAAGTGCACATGCAAATAAAGAATGATAAAATAGAAATGTAGAATATAAACCAGGAAAATTTTACTAAGGCAATAAAACTAATTTAGGGTCCTTCAACAATTTATATAACACTACATTGTGAAAAGATACAAAACAATCAGCCACGATTTTTATAAAACTTCATAAACAGCAACTCTACAATAAATCACAATTTCACTTTTGACAAGAATGGTGTTTATTTTGATCTAAGATGAATATGAAAATGTTGACTTCCAGTCTTTAAAATAGCAATGACAGTGAGTGAGGAGAAAAGGCTCTGGGTTATCATGTAAAGCTTTCTATTGATACTATATCTCTACTACTGCAGATGATATTTTTACCAGAGACAATTCATTATTTGGGTTTAAAAAAAAATAAAATTTTGAGGGTGTCATTTTGTTAGTTATTCACATCTTAATACAAATTAATCTATCCCTCACTTTCTTACTATAGGAGGAACTTGGAAAGGTATGAAAACATAGGACCACTGGAGAAAAGGTCATGGAAAAATATAAAATTGGCAAAACAAAGACAAGTACCATCTACTATATGATTTTATTTCAGGCCATACCTGACCTCTTAAATCTATTAAATAACACAAATAAAACCCTTTAAAATAATTTCTTTAGAAGACTACTGAATTTGAAGATCTGATACAATCATTTCAAAACTGTCTTATGCCTAGGGAGCTATAAAAATACCTGCTGAGTCATGGCAATGAGGCATCACCACATGAAGTTTAAAAAGACTGATTCTTTTTATGATAGTCTTTTGAAAAAAATCACAACCTTCAAAAGAGTGTTTTCATAATGTTGACAGGTGTACTGTGATTACTCATCAGGCCATGAGCTTCACATTAAAAGGGCTTTTTTTCCCCCCATGGTTAAGAAACCTGGCCATGAATATTTCCATTCCACTTACAAGACAGATGCTAATTATCAGAGCTCATTCATTAAGCTTTTAAGAATTCATGGCAGTGGAGTGAAGAGGAAAGATGTGAATAGGGATATAAAATTCAACTGTTTAAGTTGGTTGGCCAGTCAAATCGATAAAAATAACTGGTTCAAGACACAGCATGGTGGCATGGAAAAAGCATGGGCTTTTGGATGAAAGAGTTATGGGTTTGAATCTTCTTTTGTAAAACACTAGTTTTGTAAGTTTAAACAAGTTACTTAACTTCTTTCTCTGTGACCCATTTTTTTCATGCTAACTCAGGATGAAATAATGTACAACTTGTAGAATTCTACTGAAGTATATATGTAAATATGTGTACACACACACACACACACACACACACATCTCCATCTCCCAACCTGTCCTCAAAATGGAATGAGGACATTTATTCGATGGTATCCTTTTGGTGTTCTCTGACCTTCTGAGTTCCTTTTTGGAGAGATATATAAACCCGAATGAAAGAGCAAGTCTTCTTTAAAGCTACTACAAAAGCTGTGATCATTTAGAGGTCAGAGAACATAAACTGAATGAAAAATGGTGGGCATTCGGGAGGTCAATTAGATAATTGTTCTCCCACTTGAGCAAAACTGATACCTGAACCAGGCCTGAAACAGTACCCTGATTAGACGGATAGACAGGTGAATCCGAAGAGAAACTGGCAGTCATGGAAATAGCAGGGTGGAATATACAACAGATTTTAAGGATCAGAAAATTCTTGTAGTGACTTAAGAATATGTTGTTATTTGCCTAGAATCTATGGGAAGGAAAGAAAATTCTAGATAAGGAAATTGCATGAGAACTTGGGGACACATCCTACAGCAAGTGTTATTCAAGCCTGTGACTGTCTGATTACGTGGCTTGAATCTGAGAGAAAAACAGAAAGTCAAGATTTCTAAGCCCATCTCTCAGAGGTCATATGAAATCCACACTTGATCGTTCTGCAGCAATTTCTAAGGTTTCACGAGTCATTGCTTCAGTGGAAGACCTCTCATTATAAATTTCTTAATTTCCTAAAAGCTGCCAATACCAGTGGGAATTTAAAGTCAAAAATTACATTTTGTTAAATCTTTATGAATGTGTGTGGGTGTGAAATTTTTCTATCCTTCTCATTAAAAAAAGACTTGGTCAGAAATTTCAATTCTTCCAAAAGTGAATCATATATGAAGTCAAGGGAAAAAATGATGTAGTTGTTTTCAAAGATCACTTGAAAAAAAATCAGGATAAGTCTACTTTTTCCTATGCCTCTATATGGAGTTAATATTAAGTAAAAGGGTTTTCTTTATTTATCAGTTGACATATCTTTGATTTTCAGTTTTAATAATTATCCCTAATTACTAAGAAAATTTATTTAAATGAGGTTGTTGGATAATATAAGAAGCTTTATAACACACGTATCATTTTTTTCCCTCATTCTATCCATTCTCAAGAGCTCTAGCTGTCTAAAGGGGGGAAAATCAAAAGAACACTCAGAAAATATTTGAAATATTCCTTTTTTTCTGGATTTTTAAATAAATATTGATTATTAAGCAGAGGACAGTTGAAATTATAATGCCGAATTAGATGCATTTTCATTTTCCCTTACAGATGTGGAAAACATAGTCTTTGCTGTTAATTAAATTAGAAAGTACTTATTTGAAGATTTAATGCCAAATATATTTAAATAGATTTGAACTTTTTGCTTGTCATATTCATGAAGAAAAACTAAGTGCTTAAAATGTACACAGCAAAAATGCACATACTTCATAATCAAAATAGCCAAGGGATAGTGCTATAAACTTATACTAATCCAGCTTAAATGCATGTGTGTAGGACTATCAAAGTATTTTTAGTATCTTTTAAACTGTACTCTGTCTTCACCATCATGTACTTATTTTCCTTAAAACATATAAATTAGGATAATCATCCAGATAGTATTTTATCTATTTCCTATATTAATATCATTTGGAAAACTATCTTCAACATTTCCAAAGAAACTTCTGTGTAAATTGGTACTTAGTTTCTCTCTCTCTCTCTCTCTCTCTCTCTCTCACTCACTCTCTCTCTCTCTCTCTCTCTCAGTGGATCATTATTGCTTTTTACTTGTTGTGGCAAAGTTTCAAAAATAGTGTCTATCATATTAGATTAGTTTTCTAGGGATGCCATAACAAAATACCAAAGACTGAGTGGCTTAACCAACAGAAATTTATTTTCCTATAGTTCTGGAGGCTAGAAGATGAAGATTAAGGTGTTTGCTGGTTAGAGTTCTCCTGAGGCCTCCCTCTGGGACTTACAGATGACCCCTTCTCTCTGTGTCCTCACACGGCCTTTTCTCTGTACATGTATCCCAGGTGTTTTTCTGTGTGTCCAAATTTTCTCTTCTTGTAGGGACAACAGTCATATTGGAGTTGGGCTTACATTAATGACCTCAGTTTAAAAACTTAATCACCTCTTTAAAGGCCCTATCTTCAAATATAGTCACATTGTGATGTACTGGAGGTTAGGACTTAAACATACAAATTGGCAGGAGACAAAATTCAGCCTGTATGCAGATCTTTAGAAATACATTGTTTGCAAATAGAATTACTTTGAAAAACGTTGTATAAAGGTAAACAATTCAGAGCCAAAAAAATGGTCAAATATTCATGTGACCTCTTAACTTGAATAGTTGAAATAGCTGGAGGGAAACAAGTATTTTAAAACAGAAATTAATCATAACCACAAATACCATCTAAAGAAGATAATTCAGGAGAGTTTTAGTGTAGCAAAGCCTAGTAAAATACTTAGGTGACTCTCTTTGGATATAAAAGGCAAAGCTCTTCCCTCACCCATTTCTAAAAATAGAGAGAAAAACAAAGATAAATCCATAATACTTTGAATTAGAAAGTCAAAGGTGTTCAGGAGTTGTTCACTGGACGCATGAAAGATACTGTAAGGGCTCTGGAAAGGAGGAGGGAAAAAGTGAGGAGAGAGGTAAATCTTCACTGCAAGGTGTCATCAGAGGAACAATGCCATTAGAATCCCTCTTGATAAGGAAATAACTAAAGCGATTCTAAGAAGAATGGTATCTTATATCAAATATGAAGTTGTTTTCTTATGTCTGATGCAATTATTCTCTGCCTCCCCCAAACCTTTAGTAAACCTTTGTAAATTTCTGCTACACACAAGCATGTTGGAGTAAACTGACAAAACAAGAGAAGGGAAGCAGATGTACATCACAATAAAAAGTGTGATGCTGAAAAGGAATATTAAGTTAGGGATCAGCTATGAAGACATTTATGATAAATTAAAAATATATAATGGTGATGATGATGATGATGTAAGCCCTTTCAGAAATCTGTGGAAATACTGGAGACAAGTTTGGGATTACATGTTGTGGGACATGGGATGGGATAAAGCCATATTACTCTTTTGTAAACATAGAGGATGGCCTCAAATAACTGGAAAACTTGGAGGCATCTGTGTTACATTATTCAATCACAGAAAACAAGCAATAGTGTTTTATTATGAGATTTCCAAAATATGAATCTCTTTCTTCCTTCTCCATCTCTAGACTATTAGTGAGCTTTCCCTTTCCATGAGAATTTTTTTTAACATTTTTATTGGAGTATAATTGCTTTACAATGGTGTGTTAGTTTCTGCTTTATAACAAAGTGAATCAGTTATACGTATACATATATCCCCATATCTCTTCCCTCTTGCATCTCCCTCCCTCCCACTCTCCCTATCCCACCCTTCTAGCTGGTCACAAAGCACCAAGCTGATCTCCCTGCGCTATGTGACTGCTTCCCACTAGCTATCTATTTTAAATTTGGTAGTGTATATATGCCCATATATACACTACCATTCTCTCACTTTGTCCCAGCTTACCCTTCCCCCTCCCTGTGTCCTCAAGTCTATTCTCTAGTAGGTCTGCGTCTTTACTCTCATCTTGCCCCTAGGTTTTTCAGGACCACTTTCTTTTTTTTTTTTTTTTAGATTCCATATATATGTGTTAGCATATGGTATTTGTTTTTCTCTTTCTGACTTACTTCACTCTGTATGACAGACTCTAGGTCCATCCACCCAAAGCAATCTACAGATTCAATGCAACCCCTATCAAACTACCACTGGCATTTGTCACAGAAACAGAACAAAAAATTTCACAATTTGTATGGAAACACAAAAGACCCCGAATAGCCAAGCAATCTTGAGAAAGAAAAACGGAGCTGGAGGAATCAGGCTCCCTGACTTCAGACTATACTACAAAGCTACAGTAATCAAGACAGTATGGTACTGGCACAAAAACAGAAATATAGATCAATGGAACAGGATAGAAAGCCCAGAGATAAACCCACCCACATATGGGCACTTTATCTTTGATAAAGGAGGCAGGGATATACAGTGGAGAAAAGACAGCCTCTTCTATAAGTGATGCTGGGAAAACTGGACAGGTACATGTAAAAGAATGAAATGAGAACACTCCCTAACACCATACACAAAAATAAACTCAAAATGGATTAAAGACCTAAATGTAAGGCCAGACACTATCAGACTCTTAGAGGAAAACATAGGCAGAACACCCTATGACATAAATCACTGCAAGATCCTTTTTGACCCACCTCCTAGGGAAATGGAAATAAAAACAAAAATAAACAAGTGGGACCTAATGAAACTTCAAATCTTTTGCACAGCAAAGGAAACCATATACAAGATGAAAAGACAACCCTCAGAATGGGAGAAAATATTTGCAAATGAAGCAACTGACAAAGGATTAATCTCCAAAATTTACAAGCAGCTTATGCAGCTCAATAACAAAACAACAGAAAACCCAATCCAAAAACGGGCAGAAGATCTAAATAGACATTTCTCCAAAGAAGATATACAGATTGCCAACAAACACATGAAAGAATGCTCAACATCATTAACCATTAGAGAAATGCAAGTCAAAACTACAATGTGATATCATCTCACACCAGTCAGAATGGCCATCATCAAAAAATCTACAAACAGTAAATGCTGGAGTGGGTGCGGAGAGAAGGGAACCCTCTTGCACTGTTGGTGGGAATGTAAATTGATACAGCCACTATGGAGAACAGTATGGAGGTTCCTTAAAAAACTGAAAATAGAACTACCATATGACCCAGCAATCCCACTACTGGGCATATACCCTGAGAAAACCATAATTCAAAAAGAGTCATGTACCACAATGTTCACTGCAGCACTATTTACAATAGCCAGGACATGGAAGCAACCTAAGTGTCCATCGACAGATGAATGGATAAAGAAGATGTGGCACATATATACACTGGAATATTACTCCATGAGAATCTTGACTGTCCTTATTGGTCATATGTTCCTTTCCATTCAAAACCTAATTTTTCACTCAATATTGCATTTAGGAAAGCATTTTTATCTTTGTGCATTTTCAGTCACCTCAAAACTTTTTAGAACTACATATGTTAATAGCCTAAGAATATAAAATAACTAGATACATGTATATGTATAACTGAATCATTTTGTTGTATACTTGTAACTAACACAACATTGTTAATCAACTATATTCCAAAAAAAATAAAAAGTTAAAAAAAAAAACTGCTGAGTGTAAAGGAAGCAAAGAATGTAAATTCTGTCAAGTATTATGGGTTAATGTCTTGGCATTTTATCTTTCTTTTACTAGCTTTCTTTCCTAGTATAACTATGTAAAGCTATGTCCATCAAAAAGGGGACCATATAATTTATTAGAAAGAAGAAGCCTAAGGAAGACAGAAGAGAAAAGCACAATGAGACAGGAGTTGGAAGTAGATCGCAACAAACCTTTATATCTTTATTTAATCAATTCTCCTAAATTCTATTCACATGTTTCCTGTTTATTTCTTAATTAATTCAAAACAAGTGCCACTTAGAAAACAATTTTGGAAAGTTTAAAGTGGTAGAAATAAACCACCCTAATATGACCCCATATTTTCAATTCCAGCATTAAACTGCCTAGCTGACTTTCAGCCTTAACATGTCCTTATGGAAAGCCCTTTTCAATTCAGCACAAGGAAGTATGAATGTGAAAGACTGTTATTCTGAAAAAAATCAGTGAGATGTTTTGACAGCACCATACAAAATGACAGTCATCAAGCCAGTGCTATTGCCTGAACAATTGTGAGAAGCCTCATGGATGACTGAATATTACAAAAAACGATGGGATGATGCACCCGTGCACAGAGTGGAATTTTTGAAGGAAATCACCAAGTAGTGCATGATGTCTCCAGAAATAATATTGTTCTTGAGGTGTACTGTGGCTAACTGCACCTCTGAGAAAAACATTGGTACTTAATATTAAAAGCCTCCTCCCTCATATGGGGCCTAAGTACATATCCTTCACATAATTCTTGATAAGCAAAGGACACACTGTATTTCCACTGTCTTATACGTGGGCCATCAATGACAGGTAAAGGAGTTACTCTAACTTTGGGTGCCTGTATTGACTCAAAGTTCACCCTCATAATCAAAGCATAAACTTCCATTTTCAAAAGCCTGTACTTATATAAATACACCTAAATTTGGTAAGATTAAAAATCCTCTCCAATTCTTCACAATTTTCTAGTTCAAAGAGACAAAGATTCATTTCAAATCTTTTCAGCTAACTAGTAAAATGACTGCAAATGTTGACTTTTTATGTCTATTTTCTAGGTAAACAAGGTAATTGTACATAGTAGAGTAGGTACAGTCGCAGAAAAAGACAGTATGAATAAACCAAACACAAAACAATAACAGGTAACTGGACAAAGCCTATAGAAATTGAAATTGAGGAAAGAATAACCAAGATTTAAGCCTTCGTTTAATACTTGTATATGTGTATGTGTGTGTTAATTAAAGTCTTAAATAAATTACTCTAGATATGAGCATCATTTTTATTTTGGGGTCTTTTTTTACTTGGGGTTGTTTTATTTTTATTTTGGACTCATTTTTATTTTTTTTTCCTTGTACTCTCTCATTTCCAATTTTTCAATAATTAATCTGTATTGATTTTAATCAGAAAAATGTTATTTAAAAGAAAATCAGTCTTACATATTCATAATAAAATGAGTAAATGTTGGATTTTGCATAAAATTCTACATTACTTTAGAGAAGCGAACTAATCTCTTTATTCTCTATTTTCTTTTTACTTTTACACACAAAAATATTGAAATTAAACATTAAAAATGAAATGAAAATTAGTTAAAATTAGTTAAGGGCTATTTTTAAAAGAGGAAATTTAGGCAGAATGTATGACTACCCCACCCTATCTCCACCCCCAAACACATACAACTGTATGTTGAGGCAAGTTAAATAAATGAGGGGAGAAAAACATATGGTGATTGATGCTGTACTCAGTAGATTGATTAGAACAGTAGGTGAAGCCAAGTTTTCATTTGAAACAGGCATCCTCTCCAAAATATTACTGATTTAGGTAATTTGTGATACTCTTTTCTGATTATATGGTAGTTCATTTAATACATAGTAATTTTTATTGTGTATTAAGTGAACAATAAACTCTTTATAAACAGTTCGCACTTTTAAACAAAAGTAATGTATCTTACATGGCTTATTTTATATGGCATGCTTATACAAATTAATGCTTGATGCAGATGCTAGGGATTAATTAAATAGCCATAAGAGTGATGAACCTTTCCACTGGGAAAGAGGGAAAAAGAGTAGATTCTACGTTCATTAAATATTTATTTACTAATTTGGGTGGATGAATTTCCTTCATATTTTTTTTTCCTAAATGACATAAGAGGCCTTTATAAAGTCAAATTGTGTGGAAACAAAGGGTAATAAAAGCTAAACAATGTTGTTCATGAGCCCAACAACCAAGTAAAGTATGTAAGCTGAAGTTCAACCTCAGGTCCTTTGTCTGGAATCTATATTCACTTTTCCCTCTGTCATACTACATTAGGCACCAGGAGTGTCGAGGGCAAGATATGGTCTCAAAGCAGGAGTAACTGACTGATAAAACAATGAATATGATACAAGAAGTTACCAGACAGACTAATGGATAGAGGATCTAAAATAGGAAAATTATATAGCAGCCCAATTATATACTTCTTAAATTTTTATTGGAGTACAGTTGATTTACAATGTTGTGTTAGTTTCTGCTGTACATCAAAGTAAATCAGTTATACATATACATATATCCACTCTTTTTTAGATTCTTTTCCCATATAGGTCATTACAGAGTATTGAGTAGAGTTCTCTGTGCTATACAGTAGGTCCTTATTAGTTACCTATTTTATATATAATAGTGTGTATATGTCAATCCCAGTCTCCCAATTTATCCCTTCCACCCCTTTCCCCCCTGGTAACCATAAGTTTGTTTTTTATATCTGTGACTCTATTTTTGTTTTATAAGTAAGTTCATTTGTACCCTTTTTTAGATTCCACATATAAGCAATATCGTATGATATTTGTCTTTCTGTGTCTGACTTACTTCACTCAGTATGACAATCTCTAGGTCCATCCATGTTGCTGCAAATGTCATTATTTTGTTCTTTTTTATGGCTGAGTAATATTCCATTGTATATATTTACCAATTCTTTATCCATTCCTCTGCTGATGACATTTAGATTGCTTCCATGTCCTGGTTATTGTAAACAGTGCTTCAATGAACATTGGGGTACATGTATTGTTTTGAATTATGGTTTTCTCTGGATATATGCCCAGGAGTGGGATTGCTGGATCATATGGTAGTTCTATTTTTAGTTTTTTAAGGAAGTTCCATACTGTTCTCCATAGTGGTTGTACCAATTGTTTGTGTACATTCCCACCAACAGGGTAGGAGGGTTCCGTTTTCTCCACACCTGTCCAGCATTTATTGTTTGTAGACTTTCTGATGATGGCTATTCTGACTGGTATGAGGTGATACCTCATTGTAGTTTTGCTGACAAAAACAAAATGAGGAGAGGAATGAGTTCCAAATAAAAGAATAAAATAAAACTCCAGAAAAAAATCCTAATGAAACAGATAATTTATCTGATTAAAGAGTTCAAAGAAACAGTCTTTATGATGCTCACTGAACTCAGGAGAATGGACAAAATGAGAACTTCAACAAAGACTTAGAAAATATAAGAAAGAACTAACCAGAACTGAAGAATACAATAATTGAAATAAAAAATACACTAGAGGGAATCAACAACATATTAGATGATACAGAAGAACGTATAAGTGATCTGAAAGATAGACTAGTGGAAATAAATAAGAGCAGCAAAAAGAAGAAAAAAACTTTTTTTAAAATGATAAGAGTTTAAGAGACCTTTGAGACAACATCAAGTGTACTAATATCTTCTTTATAAGGGCCAGAAGGAAAAGATTGAGAGAAGGGGACAGAAAACTTATTTGAAGAAATAATGCCTCAAAACTTCCCTATCCTGGGGAAGGAAACAGACATATAGGTACGGGAATCACAGAGAGTACCAAAGAAGATGAATCCAAAGAGATCCACACCAACAGATATTATAATTAAAATGACAAAAGTTAAAGATAGAGAATTTTAAAGGCAGCAAGATAAGACAAATAAACAAACAAAAAACCACAAAAAACTAATCTCATAAGGAAAGTCCATAGGACTATCAGCTGACTTTTTTGGCAGAAACTTTAGAGGTCAAAGAAAGTGACAGGATATATTAACAGAAAGAAAAAACTTACAACCAAGAATACTCTATCCAGTAATGTTATCGTTCAGAATTGAATGAGAAAGTGTTTCTCATATTAAAAAAAAAAAATGTTTACTGTCCTTACCAAAATGTTAAAGGGTCTTCTGTAAACATAAAAGAAAAGGCCACAACTAGAAACAAGAAAATATATGAAAGGAAAAAATCTCACTGATAAAAGAAAATATATAGTAAAGGCAGTGGATCAGCTACTTAAAAAGCTAGTATAAGGTTAAAAGACAAAAGCAGTGTAATCAACTATAACTACAGTAAGTAGTAAAGGGATACACAAAATAAAAGTATGTAAAATATGGCATCAAAAGCATGAAACGTGAGGGTGGGAGTAAAAATGTAGTGCTTTTAGAATGCTTTCAAATATAAGTGGTGAACAGCTTAAAACAGATGAATATATATACATGTCATTATACATAAACATTATGATAACCACAAACCAAAATCCAACAATGGATACACAAAAAATAAAGAGAAAGGAATCCAAACATAACATTAAAGGAATCCATCAAGCCAAGAGGGAAGAAAACAAGAGAAGACAGGAAGAGAGAAGAACTACAAAAACAACTAGAAAACAATTAACAAAATGGCAATAACTACATACCTATTAATAATTACTTTAAATGTAAATTGACTAATGCTCCAATCAAAAGACATAGGGTAGCTAAATAATTTTAAAAAATCAAGACCTATCTATATGCTACCTACAAGAGACTAACCTCAGATCTAAAGACACACATAGACTGCAAGTGAAATGATGGAAACAGGTATTCCATGCAAATGGAAATGAAAAGAAATCTGGGGTAGCAATACTCATACCAAACAAAATAGACTTGAAAACCAAACTGTAACAAAAGATAAAGAAGGACATTACATAATGATAAAGGGATCAATTCAACAAGAGGATAGAACATTGTAAATGTTCATGCACCCAACATAGGAACACCTTAATATATAAAGCTAGTATTAACAAAAATAATGGGAGAAAGAGACAGCAATACAATAATATAAGGGGACTTTCACACTCCACTTATATCAATGGAGAGATCATCTAGACAAAAAATCAACAAGGAAAAAAAAATCAACAAGGAATCATTGGCCTTAAATAACACATTAGACCAGATTGACTTAAGATATATATATATATATATGTATATCTATATGACCTATATGTATGTCATATAGATATACATATATATTCCATTCAAAAGCAACAGAATACACATTCTTTTCAAGTACACATGGAACATTCTCCATGATAGATCACACGTTAGGCTACAAATTAGTCATAGTAAATTTAAGAAGGTTGAAATCATATTGAGCATCTATTCTGACCACAATGAAATCAACTACAAGAAGAAAACTGGAAAAAACACAAACATTGGGAGACTGAACAACATGCTACTAAACAGTCAATCAGTCAATGAAGAAATCAAAGAGGAAATCAAAAATACCATGAGATAAACAAAAATGGAGTTACAACTGTCCAAAATCTATGCAACACAGCAAAAGCAGTTGTGAGAGTGATGTTCAAAGTGATACAGGTTTATCTCAAGAAACAAGAAAAATCTTAATCTAAATGTACATTTAGAGAAACTATAAAAAGAACAAGCAAAGCCCAAAGTTAGTAGAAGGAAGAAAATAATAAAGGTCAGAGCAAAAATAAACAAAATATAGACTAAAAAACATAGAAAAGATCAATGAAACTAAGAATTGGTTCTTTGAAAAGACAAAATTGACAACCTTTAGCCAGATGTATCAAAAAGAGGGAGAGAGCACCCAAATAAATAAAATCAGAAATGAAAGAGGAGAAATTATAACTGATACCAAAGAAATACAAAGGGTTATAAGAGAATACTTTGAATAATTATATGCCAACAAATTATACAACCTAGAAGAAATGAACAAAATCCCAGAAACATAATCTTCCAAGACTGAATCATGAAGAAATAGAAAATATGAATAGACCAATTACTAGTAATGAAATTGAACCAGTAATCGAAGAACTCCCCCGAAACAAAAGTTCACGTCCAGATGGCTTCACAGCAATTCTGCCAAACACTTTAAAAAAGAGTTAATACTCATTCTTCTCCAATTATTCTAAAAAATTGACAAGGAAGGAACATTTCCAAACTCATTTTACAGGATCAACATTACCCTGATAAGACAAAGATAAAAAAATTACAGGCCAACAAGACTGATGAACATAGATGCAAAAATCATCAATAAAATATCAGCAAACAGAATTCAACAAAAGATTAATAGGATCATACATGATGAGAAAGTGGGATTCATTCCAGGGATGCAAGCAAGGTTTGACATCTATAAATCAATCATTGTGATATACCACATTAACAAACTGAAGCATAAAAATCATATGATCATCTCAATAATGCAGAAAAAGTATTTGACAGAATCCAGCATCCATTTAGGATAGAAACTCTTAAAAAAGTGGGTATACCGGAAACATCGCTCACTAGAATAAAGGCCATATGTGACAAACCCTGGGCTAACATCATACTCAATGGTTAAAAGCTGAAAGCTTTTCCTCTAACATCAGGAACAAGACACAGATGCCAATTCTTGCCACTTTTATTCAATTTAGTATCAGAAGTCCTAGCCACAGCATTTAGACAAGAAAAAGAAATAAAAAGCATCTGAATCAGAAAAGTAGAAGTAAAACTGTCACTATTTACAGATTACATGACACACCATATAGAAAACCCCAAAGACTCTTCCAAAAAAATATTAGAACTAATAAATGAATTCAGTAAAGTTTCAGGACACAAAATTAATACACAGAAATTAGCTGCATTTATATACAGTAACAACAGACTATCAGAAAGAGAATTATCCCATTAACAACTGCATGAAAAAGAATAAAATACTTAGGAATAAATTTAACTATGGAGGTGAAAGACCTGTATTCTGAAAACTATGAGACAGTGAGGAAAGAAATTTAAGATGACACAAATAAATGGAAAGATATTCTGTGCTTATGGATTGGAAGAATCAATATTGTTAAAATGTCTATACTACTCAAAGCAATCTACAGATTCAATGCAGTTTCTATCAAAATACCAATGGCATTTTTCATGGAACTAAAACAAATAATCTTAATATTTTTATGAAACCACAAAGAAACACCAAATACCCAAAAAAACCTTGAGGAGGAAGAACAAAGCTAGAGGCAATCACTGGACTTTATACTGCAAAGTTATAGTAATCAAAACAGTATGGTACTGGCACAAAAATGGACACAAAAATCAATGGAAAAGAATAGAGAGCCCTATAATAAACTCATGCTCATATGGTAATTAATCTATGACAAAGGAGGCAAGAACATTCAATGGGGAAAAGACTCTTTTCAATAAATGATACTGGGAAATTGGTCAGCTACATCCAAAAGAATGAAACTAAACCACTTTCTTATACCATATATAAAAACAAACTCAAAATGAATTAAAGACTTAAATGTAAGACATGAAACCATAAAATTCCCAGAAGAAAATATAGGCAATAACCTCTTTGACATCAGTCTTCACAACGTATTTTGGATATGTCTTCTCAAGCAAGGGCAACAAAAGCAAAATTAAACAAATGGGGCTCATCAATCTAAAAAGCTTTTGCACAGCTAAGGAAACCACCAACAAAATGAAACAGCCTACTGAATGTGAGAAGATATTTGCAAATAATATATCAGATAAGGGGTTGATATCCAAAATATATAAATCACTCATACATGCCAATACCCAAAAAAGAAAAAGAAAACCAGCCTGAATTAAAAAACTGGCAGAGGACCAGAATAGACATTTTTCCAAAGACGATATACAGATGGCCAATATTCGTATGAAAAGATGTTCAATATCACTAATTATTAGGGAAATGAAAATCAAAACCACAGTGAGACATCACCCCACACTTGCAGGAATGGCTATCATCAAAAAGACAAGAAACAAATATTGGTGAGAATGTGGAGAAAAGGGAACACTGGTGCATTTGGTGGGAATGTAAATTGGTGCAGCCACTATGGAAAACTGAGTTTCCTCAAAAAATTAAAAATAGTACTACCATATGATCCAGCAATTCCACTTCTACTCATCTGAAGAAAACAAAAACACTAATTCCAAAAGATATATGTGCCCCTATGCTTACTGCAGCTATTTTAAATAGCCAAGATACTGAAGCAACCTAAGTGCTCACCAATAGATGAACAGATAAAGAAGATGTGAGATATATATCTATATCTATATCTATATATCTACAATGGAATATTACTCATCCATAAAATAGAATGAATTGTGCCATTTGCGGCAATACAGACGGACCCAGAGGGTATTATGCTAAGAGAAATAAGCCAGGCAGAGAAAAACAAATACCACATGACTTCACGTACATGTGTAATCTAAAAAACAAAACAAATGGACAAACAAAACAAAACAGAAACAGACTCATAGTTACAGAGAACAAACTGGTGGTTCCCAGAAGGGAGGGGAATGGGAGGTGAAGGGGATTAAGAGGTACAAATTTCCAGCTATAAAATAAATAAGTCATAGGGATGTAATGTACAACATAGGGAATATGGTCAATAATATTGTAACAACTTTGTGTGGGGACAGATGGTAATTGGTCTTATTGTGGTGATGATGTCATAATGGATAAAAAATTTGGAATCGCTATACTGTAAACTTGAAACTAATATAATTTTGTATGTTAATTATAACTCAATAAAAATAAATAAACATTAACCCTTGAGTACATGTATTTTTAATGTTCTTTTACTATTCTGTGTGACAAAATAGGAAGCATGCATAGAACAGTTTTGTTCCATTACGAAGTATGATGGTTATCTCAAGTAACTGCACATATGCAATTATTTAAATTGAAATTATTGATATTTAAATTGTGAGTTAAATTAGCCACATTTTTCATGGAATACCATTTTTATTTGAAAGAAATAATGACAGAGAAACTAGTTATTCACACTTGGAAATTCAATAGGATTTTTTTCCCCATAAAGGAACAAAGTGAGCCTCACAAAAAAACAACTGATAGATTTTCTTGCCAGTAATAAATTCTGAGCTTTCAAGAAAATGTTAGAGCTTTGGGAAACTTATAACTGCCATCAAGAACTTGGAGCTTCTTAACTGATTTCTAGGGAGATCAATGGTGATATTAATACATGTGATTTTTTTGCTATTGCCTAATAAATTATGTCCAAGTTTGGAAGATCTGCGTAACTCAGTAAACTAATATTTTCTAAATGACCAATGCATGATATTACAAAGTCTAGTATGGGTAAGAGATCCTTTCAAAATGTGACATAGATCAATCAATTTTAATGTAATGAAGTAAGAAAAGTTCACTGATAAGACTTCAGATTCCACATTGCAACTATCCTGTAAGAAACTACCTCTTACTGAGTTGGTAATAGTGTGCAAATACAATATCTAAAATTTCTGGAAAGGCTGTTATACCCTTTTCCAGCTACTCCTCTGTGTGTGTCTGAATATTCATTATCTATGTAGCCAAAACAACCTAGTGCAACAGATTGAATGCAGAAGCAGATATGAGAATCTGCTGTGTTCTTAAGCCAGAGAATTTTTTTAATTGTATAAAAGTAAAAACAGTGTCACTCTTCTATTTTTTGTTTGTTTTGGAAAATGTAGTTACTTTTCATAAAAATAGATGTATGTTTATATGCTATGAATTTATGTTTAAATGAATTAATAAATACATTTTTAATACCTCAATGTTAATATACTAAATATCAATGCATATAACCTACATAAGTAAAAGCACTTTGGCATCCTCAATAACTTTTAAGAGTGGGGAAGAGACCTATATCCAAAAAGGTAAGAACTTCCTAACACTATGCTCTGCTTCCTCTAGTTACTTCCATTACTTGCTTTGGGGATTTTTGCCAGTCTCAACACATGCAGTGGTATCCTTGTTTAACTCAGATCAGTGCTGAGTCCAATTCTGCTAAATATATTCTGTTTAAGAAGGAAAAGGAATCAATTGTGTGTGTGTGTGTGTGTGTGTGTGTGTGTGTGTGTGTATGTATAGACGCTTAACAGAGTAAGCATAAGCTCTAGTCACCCAGAAAATTCACTTAGGATGAACAACTCATTCCACTAATAGTGCATTACTTCATTAACTTTTAAAAACTCAGTGAACTTAATTTTACTTTATGATAGGCAGAAAGATATTTAGACTTCTTTATTTGAAACTAAAAAGGAGGGACATTCAAGATGGCAGAGGAGTAAGACGTGGAGATCACCTTCCTCCCCACAAATACATCAAAAATACATCTACACGTGGAACAACTCCTACAGAACACCTACTGAATGCTGGCAGAAGACTTCAGACCTCCCAAAAGGCAAGAAACTCCCCACGTACCTGGGTAGCGTAAAAGGAAAAAGAATAAACAGAGACAAAAGGATAGGGACGGGACCTGCACCAGTGGGAGGGAGCCGTGAAGGAGGAAAAGTTTCCACACACTAGGAAGACCCTTCACTGGTGGGCAGGGGGGAAGCTTCAGAGCCACAGAGGACAGCGCAGCAACAGGGGTGCAGAGGGCAAAGTGGAGAGATTCCCGCACAGAAGATCAGTGCCAACCAGCACTCACCAGCCTGAGAGGCTTGTCTGCTCACCCGCTGGGGCAGGTGAGGACTGGGAGCTGAGGCTCGGGCTTCGGAGGTCATTTACCAGGGAGAGGACTGGGGTTGGCTGCGTGAACACAGCCTAAAGGGGACAAATGCACCGCAAATAGCCAGGAGGGAGTCCAGAAAAAGTCTAGAACTGCCTAAGAGGCAAAAGACCATTGTTTCGGGGTGCACAAGGAGAGGGGGTTAAGAGCGCCACCTAAATGAGCTCCAGAGATGGGTGCGAGCCGTGGCTATCAGCCGGACACCAGAAACGGGCAAGAGACGCTAAGGCTGCTGCTGCCGCCACCAAGAAGCCTGTGTGCGAGCACAGGTCACTATCCACACCCCCCTTCCGGGGAGCCTGTGCAGCCCGCCACTGCCAGGGTCCCGGGATCCAGGGACAACTTCCCCGGGAGAACGCACGGTGCGCCTCAGGCTGGTGCAACGACCTGCTGGCCTCTGCCGCCGCAGGCTCACCCTGCACTCCGTACCCCTCCCTCCCCCCGGCCTGAGTGAGCCAGAGCCCCCGAATCAGCTGCTCCTTTAACCCTGTCCTGTCTGAGAGAACAGACACCCTCAGGTGACCTACATGCAGAGGCAGGGCCAAATCCAAAGCTAAACCCCAGGAGCTGTGCGAACAAAGAAGAGAAAGGGAAATTTCTCCTATCAGCCTCAGGAGCAACAGATTAAATCTCCACAATCAACTCAATGTAGACTGCATCTGTGGAATACCTGAATAGACAAAGAATCATCCCAAAACTGAGGTGGTGGGCTTTGGGAGCAACTGTAGACTTGGGGTTTGCTTTCTGCATCTAATTTGTTTCTGGTTTTATGTTTAATTTAGTTTAGTATTTGGACCTTATTATCATTGGTAGATTTGTTTATTGATTTGGTGGCTCTCTTACCTTATTTTTATATATATATATTTTTTTCTTGCTTTTTCTCTTTTTTGTGAGTGTGTATGTGGTATTGTCTGTGATTTTGTCTGTATAGCTTTGCTTTACCATTTGTCCTAGGGTTCTGTCTGTCTGTATTCTGTTGTTGCTGTTGTTTTTAGTATACTTTTTAGCGCTTGTTATCATTGGTTGATTTGGTTTTTGGTTTGGTTGCTCTCTTCTTTCTTTTTCTTTTTCTTATTTTTAATGATTTTTAAAAATTTTTTATTTTAATAACTATGTTATTTTATTTCCTTCCTTCCTTCCTTTCTTCCTTCCTTCCTCTTTTCTTTCTCCCTTTTTTTCTGAGCCAAATGGCTGACAGTGTTTTGGTGCTCTGGCCAGCAGTCAGGCCTGAGCCTCTGAAGGTGGGACAGCTGAGTTCAGGACATTGGTCCACCAGAGACCTCCCAGCCCCATATAATATCAAACGGCGAAAGCTCTCCCAGAGATCTCCATCTCAACGCTAAGACCCAGCTCCACCCAACAACCAGCAAGCTACATTGCTGGACACCCTATGTCAAACAACTAGCAAGACAGGAACACAAACCCACCCATTAGCAGAGAGGATGCCTAAAATCATAATAACTTCACAGACACCCCAAGAGACACCAACAGATGCAGTCCTTCCCACCAGAAAGACAAAATTCAGCCTCAACCACCAGAACAGAGGCACCAGTCCCCTCCACCAGGAAGCCTGCACAACCCACTGAACCAACCTTAGCTATTGGGGGCAGACACTAAAAACAATGGGAACTATGAACCTGTCTGCGAAAAGGGGACCCCAAACACAGTAAATTAAACAAAATGAGAAGACAGAGAAATATGCAGCACATGAAGGAGCAAGGTGAAAACCCACCAGAGCAAATAAATGAAGAGGAAATAGACAGTCTACCTGAAAAAGAATTCAGAGAAATTATGATCCAAAATCTCAGAAACAGAAGGGAGAAAATACAAGAAATGTTTAACAAGGACCTGGAAGAACTAAAGAGCAAACAAACAATGATGAAGAACACAATAAATGAAACTAAAAATTCTCTAGAAGGAATCAATAGCAGAATAACTGAGGCAGAAGAATGGATAAGTAACCAGGAAGATAAAATAGTGGAAATAACTGCCACAGAGCACAATAAAGAAAAAAGAATAAAAAGAATTGAGGAGAGTCTCAGAGGCCTCTGTGACAATGTTAAATGCACCAACATTCGAATTATAGGGGTCCCTGAAGAAGAAGAGAAAAAGAAACGGTCTCAAAAAATATTTGAAGAGATTATACTTGAAAACTAACATGGGAAAGTAAATAGTCAGTCAAGTCTAGGAAGCGCAGAGAGTCCCATACGGGATAAATCCAACGAGAAACACGCCAAGACACATATTAACCAAACTATCAAAAATTAAATACAAAGAAAAAATATTAAAAGAAGCAAGGGAACAGCAACAAATAACATACAAGGGAATCCCCATAAGGTTAACAGCTGATCTTTCAGCACAAACTCTGCAAGACAGAAGGGAGCGGCATGACATATTTAAACTGATGAAAGGGAAAAACCTACAACCAAGATTACTCTACCCAGCAAGGATCTCATTCAGATTCAATAAATCAAGAGCTTTATAGACAGACGAAAGCTAAGAGAATTCAGCACCACCAAACCACCTTTACACCAAATGTTAAAGGAACTTCTCTAGGCAGGAAACACAAGAGAAGGAAAAGACCTACAAAGACAAAGCCAAAACAATTAAGAAAATGGTCATAGGAACATACATATTGATAACTACCTTAAATGTAAATGGATTAAATGCTCCAACCAAAAGACATAGACTGGATGAATGGATACAAAAACAAGACCCATATATATGCTGTCTACAAGAGACCCACTTCAGACCTAGGGACACATACAGACTGAAAGTGAGGGGATGGAAAAAGATATTCTATGCAAATGGAAATCAAAAGAAAGCTGGAGCAGCAATTCTTATATCAGACAAAATAGACTTTAAAATAAAGACTATTACAAGAGACAAAGAAGGACACTACATAATGATCAAGGGATCAAGCCAAGAACATATAACAATTGTAAATATTTATGCACCCAACATAGGAGCACCTCAATACATAAGGTAAATGCTAACAACCATAAAAGGGGAAATCAACAGTAAGACAATCATAGTAGGGGACTTTAACACCCCACTTTCACCAATGGATAGATCACGCAAAATGAAAATAAATAAGGAAACACAAGCTTTAAATGATACATTAAACAGGATGGACTTCATTGATATTTATAGGACATTCTATTCAAAACAACAGAATACACTTTCTTTTCAAGTCCTCATGGAACATTCTCCAGGACAGACCATATCTTTTTTTTTTTAATTTTTTAATTAATTTATTTATTTTTGGCTGTGTTGGGTCTTCGTTTCTGCGTGAGGGCTTTCTCTAGTTGCAGCGAGCAGGGGCCACTCTTCATCGCGGTGTGCAGGCCTTTCACTGTCGCGGCCTCTCTTGTCATGTAGCACAGGCTCCAGACGCGCAGGCTCAGTAATTGTGGCTCATGGGCCTAGTTGCTCCGCAGCATGTGGGATCTTCCCAGACCAGGACTTGAACCTGTGACCCCTGCATTGGCAGGCAGATTCTCAACCACTGCGCCACCAGGGAAGCCCGGACAGACCATATCTTGGGTCACAAATCAAGGCTTGGTAAATTTGAGGAAATTGAAATTATATCAAGTATCTTTTCTGACACAACGCTATGAGACTAGATATCGATTACAGGAAAAATCTGTAAAAAATACAAACACATGGAGGCCAAACAATACACTACTAAACAACCAAGAGATCACTGAAGAAATCAAAGAGGAAATTAAAAAATACCTAGAAACAAACAATGAAAACACGACAACCCAAAGCCTATGGGATGCAGCGAAAACAGTTCTAAGAGGGAGGTTTATAGTAATACTATCCTATCTCAAGGAAAAGAAACATCTCAAATAAACAACCTAACCATACACCTAAAGCAATTAGAGAAAGAAGAATAAAAAAATCCAAAGTTAGCAGAAGGAAAGAAATCAAAAAGATCAGATCAGAAATAAATGAAAAAGAAATGAAGGAAATGATAGCAAAGATCAATAAAACTAAAAGCTGGTTCTTTGAGAAGATAAACAAAACTGATAAAGCATTAGCCAGACTTATCAAGAAAAAAAGGGAAAAGACTCAAATCAATAGAATTAGAAATGAAAAAGAAGTAACAACTGACACTGCAGAAATACAAAGGATCAAGAGAGATTATTACAAGCAACAATATGCCAATAAAACGGACAACCTGGAATAAATGGACAAATTCTTAGAAAAGTACAACCTTACAGGACTGAACCAGGAAGAAATAGAAAATATGAACAGACCAATCACAAGTACTGAAATTGAAACTGTGATTAAAATTCTTCCAACAAACAAAAGCCTAAGACCAGATGGCTTCACAGGTGAATTCTATGAAACATTTAGAGAAGAGCTAACATGTATCCTTCTCAAATTTTTCCAAAATATAGCAGAGGGAGGAACACTCCCAAACTCATTCTACAAGGCAACCATCACTCTGATAACAAAAACAGACAAAGATGTCACAAAAAAAGAAAACTACAGGTCAATATCACTGATGAACATAGCTGCAAAAATCCTCAACAAAATACAAGCAAACAGAATCCAACAGCACATTAAAAGGATCATACACCATGATCAAGTGGGGTTTTTACCAAGGAATGCAAGGATTCTTCAATATATGCAAATCAATCAATGTGATACACCATATTAACAAACAGAAGGATAAAAACCATAATCTCAATACATGAAGAAAAAGCTTTTGACAAAATTCAACAACCATGTATGATAAAAACTCTCCAGAAAGTAGGCAGAGGGAACCTGTGTCAATATAATAAAGGCCATATATGACAAACCCTCAGCAAACATCATTCTCAATGGTGAAAACCTGAAATCATTTCCACTAAGATCAGGAACAGGACAAGGTTGCCCACGCTTCACTCTATTAGTTTTGGAAGTTTTAGCCACAGCAATCAGAGAAGAAAAAGAAATAAAAGCAATCCAAATCGGAAAAGAAGAAGTAAAGCTGTCACTGCAGATGACATGAAACTATACATGCAGAATCCTAAAGATGCTACCAGAAAACTACTAGAGCTAATCAATGAATTTGGTAAAGTAGCAGGATACAAAATTAATGCACAGAAATCTCTGGCATTCCTATACACTAATGATGAAAAAGCTGAAAGAGAAATTAAAGAAACACCCCCATTTACCACTGCAACAAAAAGAATAAAATACCTAGGGGTAAACCTACCTGGAGAGAGAAAAGACCTGTATGCAGAAAACTATAAGACACTGATGAAAGAAATTAAAGATGATACAAAGAGATGGAGAGATGTACCATATTCTTGGATTGGAAGAATCAACATTGTGAAAATGATTATAGTGCCCAAAGCAATCTACACATTCAATGCAATCCCTATCAAACTTCCAATGGCATTTTTCTCAGAACTAGAACAAAAAATTGCACAATTTGTATGGAAACACAAAAGACCCCAAATAGCCAAAGCAATCTTGAGAAAGAAAAACGGAGCTGCAGGAATCTGGTTCTTGGACTTCAGACTATACTACAAAGCTACAGTAATCAAGACAGTATGGTACTGGCACAAAAGCAGAAATAGAGATCAATGGAACAGGATAGAAAGCCCAGATATAAACCCACGCACATATGGTCATCTTATCTTTGATAAAGGAGGCAAGAATACAAAATGGAGATAAGACAGACTCTTCAATAAGTGATGCTGGGAAAACTGGACAGCTACATGTAAAAGAATGAAATTAGAACACTTCCTAACAGCATAAAAAAAATAAACTCAAAATGGATTCAAGATCTTAATGTAAGATAAGACACTAAAAACTCTTAGAGGAACACAGAGGCAGAACAGTCTATGACATAAATCACAGCAAGATTCTTTTTGACCCAGCTCCTAGAGAAATGGAAATAAAAACAAAAATAAACAAATGGAACCTAATGAACCTTGAAAGCTTTTGCACGGCAAAGGAAACCATAATCAAGACGAAAAGACAACCCTCAGAATGGGAGAAAATATTTGCAAATGAAGCAACCGACAAAGGATTAATCTCCAAAATATACAAGCAGCTCATGCAGCTCAGTATCAGAAAAACAAACAACCCAATCCAACGATGGGCAGAAGACCTAAATAGACATTTCTCCAAAGATGTTAGATTGCCAACAAACACATGAAAGAATGCTCAACATCATTAATCATTAGAGAAATGCAAATCAAAACTACAATGAGGTATCACCTCACACCAGTCAGAATGGCCATCATCAAAAAATCTACAAACAACAAATGCTTGAAAGGGTGTGGAGAAAAGGGAACCCTCATACACTGTTGGTGGGTATGTAAATTGATACAGCCACTATGGAGAACAGTATGGAGGTTCCTTAAAAAACTACAAATAGAACTACCATACGACCCAGCAATCCCACTACTGGGCATATACCCTAAGAAAACCATAATTCAAAAAGAGTCATGTACCAAAATGTTCATTGCAGCTCTATTTACAATAGCCAGGACATGGAAGCAACCTAAGTGTCCACTGACAGATGAATGGATAAAGAAGATGTGGCACATATATACAATGGAATATTACTCAGCCATAAAAAGAAATGAAATTGAGTTATTTGTAGTGAGGTGGATGGACCTAGAGTCTGTCACACAGAGTGAAGTAAGTCAGAAAGAGAAAAACAAATACCATATGCTATCACATATATATGGAATCTAAAAAAAGGACATGAAGAACCTAGGCGAAAGACGGGAATAAAGACGCAGACCTACTAGACAATGGACTTGAGGAGACGGGGACGGGGAAGGGTAAGCTGGGACAAAGGGAGAGAGTGGCATGGACATATACACACTACCAAATGTAAGATAGATAGCTAGTGGGAAGCAGTCGCATAGCACAGGGAGGTCAGCTCGGTGCTTTGTGACCAGCTAGAAGGGTGGGATAGGGGGAGTGGGAGGGAGGGAGATGCAAGAGGGAAGAGATATGGGGATATATGTATATGTATAACTGATTCATTTTGTTATAAAGCAGAAGCTAACACACCATTGTAAAGCAATTATACTCCAATAAAAATGTTAAAAAAAAGTGGTTTTGAAGAACCTAGGGTCAGGACAGGAATAAAGACTCAGATTTAGAGAATGGACTTGAGGACACGGGGTGGGGGAAGGGTAAGCTGGGACGAAGTGAGAGTGGCATGAACATATATACACTACGAAATGTAAAACAGATAGCTAGTGGGAAGCAGCCACATAGCACAGGGAGATCAGCTTGGTGCTTTGTGTCCACCTAGAGGGGTGGGATAGGGAGGGTGGGAGGGAAATGCAAGAGGGAGGAGATATGGGGATATATGTATACATATAGCTGATTGCGTTTTTTATAGAGCAGAAAGTAACACACCATTGTAAAGCAATTACACTCCAATAAAGGTGTTAAAAATAAATAAACTTAAAAAAAATTGAATCTTAACTTATAGAAAAACTATTCACTCTGATTCATATTTTTAATCACAGTCTTCAAATATTGGAAATCTATTTTTCATATTTCTATATATAATTATGTATATCTCACAGATGAAAATATAAGTTTCAGTTGTTCATTTTTAACAAAAATATACATCCTAGAGTTATAAAACCTCAGAAAAATCAGTTAGTCCTTGTTTCTTAATGTCTTCAAATACCAATAAGCTGATTAAACATCAAAAGTATAATTTAAGAATGATACTAACCAGTATTTATTATGTACTTCATAATCTCAAAGTCAAACTGAAATTTACCTAATATATATTTTTATCACAAACAGAATGCAAGAATTCATATTTATCATGTTAGCACTTAACTTTAATGGTTAAAGTTAATGGTAGTTTCCTTTGCTGAGTGTTTCATAGGTATTTTAACAATTCATTTGTTCATTTAATAAATATTTGTTGGAACATCTTCCATGTGCCAAGGATACAGTGATAAACAGAGAGATGATCTGCAGTGGAAGAGGCAGTCAAATATAAGTTATTATAATTTAGGTGCAGAAGGAAAATAAATAGAAAAAAGGAGGAGAGTACAAGGGAAGAGGGTGGATACTCTTTCAGAATGAGAGATCAGTGATGAGACCTGAATAAAATAAGGGATACAGTCATGAAAAGAGCTAGGGGAACAGTGGGCAGACAGAAAGAACCACATACATAAATGTGCCAAAAGAAAATAAGGTTAGTTTCACCTTGGGTCTCAGGTATTCAAAATCTCAGATCTTTGAATTAGGTACTGTTATTATTCCTTTTCAACACATGAGGTAGATAAGGATCAGAGAGGTAATATTATTCATGAAGTTCTCATTGCTAGAATGCATTAAATGCCAGATTTGCACACAAGTAATCTGATTCCAGAATTTGAGTTGTTAACCATTAGACTGGAGTGTCTATCAACAATTATGTCACTTACGTGTATCCATGATTCTAGTGGCTGGCCTATGACTCTATAGTCCCTCATACTAAACTACAAAATTTTATTAAAACATACATCATAAAAAATAATTTATTTCTTATAATCTGTAAGTTTTTAAAATTTGGAAGTCACATTTGAATGCAGATTATTTTTAAACCATTAGCATAAAATATGCAAATCATGTATAAGATGTCTTTACACTGTTCTGTTAAAAACAAAACGAAACAACAGACATTAAATTTCCAGGCATTACTTTTAAAAACTGATCAACTGAGGAATTTTCATAAAGCCAGAATAAGAATCTCAGAATACAAATTGCGGTTCATGCTATAGGTGAACATTAAGTGGCTCTAGCAATAAAATTTAGAAAAATACAGGAAGCCAAGCAACAAAGCATGAACATTGGCATGTCCCACAAGGAGAGCAGGATGTAATAAGAAAGCAATTATTCCAGAATCTATGATTTACCTACGTCCAGAAATGCTATGCCCATCCTTTCCACCCTCATCCCCACACTTACTCTGCCTTTATCACTCCCCTCCACCTCTGTCTCTTTTGTTTGTCAAGTATTTTGCTGTCATTTTCCCTGGTTAACATTCTCTTAATCGCTCCTGTCTTCTCTTTCTGCCTTTCTCCTTCCCTGTTTCTCTTTTCTCACTAATTTCTTGCAATGTACTCATTTGGCTAAAACTCAGAAGAGCTGCTATGGTCCAAAATAATAACTAAAATATACCTTCATAGGAAGGTGTGTATGGACACATTTATGTGAATGAGTATTTGTGACTGAAAAATTTGTAGTTAATAAAATCCACTGAAAAATTAGAATTTGGGCCAATTAGTAATTTCCTATAAGGCCTTCTTATTAAGCTCCTGCATTTACAGATAATATTTGTCATACCTTACAAAGGGGATACTCTAGGGTAGGTCATAGTCATTGAATAAGAGGTAAGATGAGAAACATTTCAACAATACATTTGCATCAATTCCCTACTAATTTAAATCCTTGATAGGGTAACAGCAATCTAGTAAAATAGGAATTACCTTAAAGAAACTGAAGTAAAGTATGTGTGATATGATCTAACAATGAACTAAGACAGACAAATATCTTTAATTTGCAAAATTTCTGTTAAGGAAATGCAAAGGTGAGGAAATAATTCTAAGTATAGAAAAGGCTTCATATCTAGATATCTGTAGAATTTTTTCTCCATTCCCTTTTTCTTTAGTTTTCTTTACAGAAAGTTTCATTGATGGTCTCCAGATGCATAGTTTGGGAGTATGGTAACTGGGCAGAAAGGGATAAAAATTAGGGAATATTCCTTAGAAAGAACGTTAGCTAGATGGGTCAATGTCTCAAATCTAGTCAATCAAAGGTAGTCTCCCAAAAGCCAGGAATGAGTTTAGCACGTTGCTTCGGGTCTGAAAAGTATCCACCTGGGGGAATTTCCAGAGAGCCAGTGAATTGGAAAGGAACACCAAAGGGCCAGTAGCAAATGTTGCTGATTAGTTTTTCCTTGTGTGGATCAGAAACTTTCAATAGAAAAACAAGTGAACAAACAAAACAATCATTCTTCTCTTTTGGCGGACTGAATTACATTCAAATTTCAGAGCCTGGATAACAATTTTTTTCTGGATCCTGTCCCTAAACATCTTTCTACTCTGTCTCCAACTGCCCTCCTACATGACCCCATGCTCCAGCTAAACAAATGTCCCCATATTTCTCAGGGACAACATGATGAACCTTTACCCTTGCCTTGTGCATATTTGTACTCTTTTCCCCAGACTTTCTTCTCTCCACATGTCACTTGTCTACCTCTCTTTCAATGTCTCTTTCATTATGCCTCTTTCCTTTCAGACTCTGCAGATCTCTCAGGCTTCTTGCCTTCTCCAAATTGTCTTTAAGAGTGACCATATTTATATCACATTTGACACAATACAATACTTCTTTCCCTACTATCTAGCATAATTCCTGACAGATATTTAATATTTAACAAATATTAGGTCCATTCCCCTTCTCCTCAAACTAAGTTGAATCATCTATTCATTAAGAAAGTATAGATCAAGAACTCTTAGTTCTTCCTCAATTTTCTCAAAACAACTGTCACTATCTTATTCTTTAGTTTACTTTTTTATTAATTTTCATTGGAGTATAGTTGCTTTACAATGTCGTGCTTGTTTCTGCTGCACAGAAAAGTGAATCAGCTATGTGTATACATATATCCCCTCTTTTTTGGATTTCCTTCCCATTTACGTCACCACAGAGCATTGAGTTCCCTGTGCTTTACAGTGGGCTCTCATTAGTTATCTATTTTATACATAGTAGTATATATATGTCAATCCCAAACTGAGTTGGTTAATTCTTTTAAAAATGATGCTCATAAGCAAGCCAAATAGCATATGCTGTATGATCGCAAGTGCTTATTATAGCTACATGTTTAGGGAAAGAAGACAGCTGTTAGTGCATATTGGGTGGCTTTTCTTTTTCTTGCTTAACATTTTACCCTTTTTTTTAATAGTTACAAAGAAGACTATCTTTGCTGACTTTCATCATGGGGAAATAATGTGTGCGAAAGTAAACTTATGCTATTTTCAGCATTGTTACTGTTGTTACTAAGCATTGCTAAGTTCTAGGTATTGTTATTCATTAATGCCACTGGAAAACACACTGGAGATAAGGTTTGCTTTATGTTTTAGATATGTCACCTATTTTTGAAATAATACTTTAGTACTTTTTTTATATACGTTCCTGAAGCCAAGGTAGACTATTTTCTCTGCCCTGTAACTCCCATTTCAAATTAAAGATAATGGACTATTTGTGCCTTCCAGAATTTAATAACAGAAATTTCAACATGGTGTGACTGACCTTAAACAAAACGATCAAGCCAAACATCAAGTAATGAAGCAAAGAGAAATAAGGTGGTAAAATGTCATACGAAAGTTATCAGTAAAATACAGGCTAGCCATATAATCAATACAAGATGAAGGGCCAGTGCCATATTGTTGTTGGGGGGTTTTTTGTTTGTTCTTTAGCAGTCACATTTTATGCACATAAAAATTATAGTTTGAGAAGGAAACCATAATATTCAGGGGCCAGAGCAGGTAATGTAGAAGTGGTCTTTCTGAATTGTACTCAAAGGGAGCCGAATGCTCAATAATCCTTGTTTGAGATTTGGTAAAGAGAAAAATAGGAAGGCTTCAGCTTCTGAGTCTTTAAAACTGAAAAGAAATAACTGCAATTATTTAGCAAATATATTTTACTTTTTTGTATTTTTAAGTGAATAAAAATCTCAAAGTTATGTAAAATGTATAAAGTAGGTGAGACCTAGTCAGTGTTGCGAAAGTGAAAAGAAAGGAGAAATACTTTGATAGTCACTGACATATTATCCACTGGTTCATCTGTAAGCTAATATTGTACTTTTAGGACAAGCATATCCTGGTTGGTAGCCAGGGATCTTAAAGTGTTTCAGGATCTTAAAGTGTGATGTTGATGTAGTCTAATCACCTGCAAAATTCTGACCTCCAAATTCTCACTTTTCATATTCAAAGTAACAATAAGTAGTTCTCATTTCCATAAAAGCAAGTTGCCATCTTTTCACAACTAGGTTGCTCCCTGTCTTAAATTAGATTTTGTCATTTCTTCAGATATTTTGCTCTCTCAATCTTATTTCTCTGGGCTATCTGAGGACAAGCAGAACACCATGATTCCTTCCAAGGCCTCAGATCTGTTCTTTCTTTTCCTAGCTGACTACCTCTGTTCTACTACTGCTGTGATTAATAACTTCTTCACGAGGACAAGCTGTTTTCTGTCCCATGGATAATATGGCACTGATACCCATTCAGGTGTTATCTCATCATCATATTTGTAATAATGACAGCTGGATTCATCATTTGTAGCAAAAGGTAAAAAGAATTTGGGGAAGTAAAGTAGTAAGAGAATGGTCTTTTCTTGCATACAGATTTTGGTACTTTGCTTCTTAAAATCTAGTTTGTGCAAGAGAAATCAGAGAAAACATTATATTGCACAGACAGATACAGCATGTTAATAGATGGAAAGTTCAAGTATTTAAAGGTACTAATTCTCCCTTAATTGATCTTCAGATTCAAAATAATTTCTAAAAAAATTCCAAAATGGATATTTGGGGAACTTTACAAGCTGATTCTCAATTGTATGTAAAAGAGCAAAAACACAAGTATAGCCAGGATGCCTTGAAAAAGAAACATAAGGCAGGTGAAATTGCTTTACCATGTATCAAAACTTACTAAAAAGCCACAGCAAATAAGAGAGGTGGTTGGGGGTCTCAGAAAGAGAAAATAATAGAACAATGAGCTTAGAAATTTCATTTGCAACAGAACAGTTATTGAAGACCAAGTGTTTTTTTTGTTTTTAATTTTTTTAACATCTTTATTGGAGTATAATTGCTTTACAATGGTGTGTTAGTTTCTGCTTTATAACAAAGTGAATCAGCTATACATATACATATATCCCCATATCTCCTTGCTCTTGTGTCTCCCTCCCACCCTCCGTATCCCACCCCTCTAGGTGGTCACAAAGCACGGAGCTGATCTCCCTGTGCTATGCAGCTGCTTCCCACTAGCTACCTATTTTACGTTTGGTAGTGTATGTATGTCCATGCCACTCTCTCACTTTGTCACAGCTTACCCTTCCCCCTCCCCATATCCTCAAGTCCATTCTCTAGTAGGTCTGTGTCTTTATTCCCATCTTACCCCTAGGTTCTTCATGACCTTTTTTTTTTTCTTAGATTCCATATACATGTGTTAGCATACAGTATTTGTTTTTCTCTGTCTGACTTACTTCACTCTGTATGACAGACTCTAGGTCCATCCACCTCACTACAAATAACTCAATTTCGTTTCTTTTTATGGCTGAGTAATATTCCATTGTATATATGTGCCGTGTCTTCTTTATCCATTCATCCGATGATGGACATCAAGACCAAGTGTTGACAAGGATGTGGAGCACTGGGAACTTTTATTCAACATTCACAGGACTGTAAACTGCTATACTTGCTTCAGGAAACAACTCAGCATTATTTTGTAAATATGAAAATGTAGATGCCCCACAATTCAGAAATTGCACTCCTAATTATGTATCCTCAAATCCATTCATTCACATGTGAATCAGAGACATACATGAATATTCATGGTGGCAGAATTCATTGTAAATAAAAACTATTAACAACCTACATATTGTTCAACAGAAGGATTCATAAATATATTGCATAACTCTCAACAGGTTGATAGATCAGTAAAAATAATGAAACATAGCTACATCAACAATATGAGCAAATCACAGAAACACAATGTTGAGTATAAAGAATGACTCTGCAGAAGTCTTCTACTGCTATGACACCACTTTTGCAAGTTCACATCTCATCTAAACTAAACAACATATTGTTTAGGGATATGCACATATGTGGTAAAATAATTTTTAAACTCAGGAGAAAAAGAACACAAAATTCAGGATAGTAGCAAACCAGGGCAAAACTAGCAGGAAGATAAAAGCAGTATATACAAGTAGCTTCAGTGGCACTAATAATCTTCTAATTCTTCAGATGTGAATTTTGTTTTATTATGCTTCATAACTTACCATTTAAGTGTACTATTTTGTATTACATATATATGTTTTAAATAAACAATTTTTAAAATCCAGTAACAAAACAGTATATCATAATTTAAAATAAAAACACAAAATAAAATTATACATTTAAATGCATAATAAAAAATTTGGAAAGATTCACACCAAACAGTTTTTACCTCTGAAAAGGAGAATGGATTCAGAAAGAGCAATGCTTTCTTTTTGGTGTACTTTTTCACCATAAGAATCCATTCATGCTTTTGCTTCATTTATTTTTGAATATTAATAATAAAATGTAAACTTGGCCCAAAAAAACCTTCTTAATATAAATCCTTGAAGATCCTTTGCATTACAGGATACAGAAAAAAATGTACCATATTCCAGGTTTCACTTACACCAAATAACATGAAGTATTCATAACTTTCTTTTAACCTAGCAAGTAAGAGTTGCGCTGCAGACTACACTGATTTATTCTGGAAAGACAGCCCAAGTATTTCAGACAATATGACCTCAGATAATAGAATAGAATAGAATAGAAAATTATATAATATAAAATAAATATAAATAATATATTTATAATTTATATAATTAAATGTTGTATATTTATATATAATATATAAAATACATAATAAAATATAAAATTGAAAGTCAAGAATTTGGGGGGCATGCTTAAACATCTAGAAATAGCTGTTATGATACTCATCAAGTTACTTAAAAATTTTTAGAGACTATATAAATGAATAAATGAATGTAATAACCTGAAGTACTTCAGCGTTTTATAACAAATTCCTCTGCATCAAAGGGTAGAGATCACCTGAGGAGACCCCCTAATAAATTAAACTCCTTTTCCCTTCTTAATTCTGTTTTATTAAGAAATAAAACCAAGAGTCAATATAGAGATCAAAGCATCATCCTTATTCTTAAGAGGTGAAGCAGGAGGATGTGTTCTACTTATTTTGGTCAATATGACTTGTTAATATGTGAACAAAGCTGACGTTCCCACTCAGTCCTGTCAGTGCTAGAAGGGGATCTACCCCAGAAGGGGCAGAGCTCCTACAACAGCACTAGAATGCCCACATACCCTGCATCCCAGCAGCGTTAAGAGGAAAAGGCCTATGGAACCAGCCTTCTCACAGTGACCCATTAGATAAGTCACTCCACCTCCAGAGGGTCTTAAGGGGTTAAAAAGAGAGAAACAAGAAATGTCACACAAACTTCCTTTTCCTCTTAGAAGGCGGTATCTCTCCCTCCCCTCTTCTCCAACACAGAACAATACTCTAGGCTGGTTCCTCCAAGCCTTGTTCCTGGATGCATCTGCAGGATTTGAGAACATGATAGAAATGCAGATGTGGGCTCCTCCCCAAACCTTATAAATCAGAGTCTCTAAAGCTGGGTTCCAGCAGTGTTTGAACAAGCTCTCTGGTGATTTTAATGCACCTTAAGTTTGAGAATAACTGCTTTACCTTATTACATTTCATTATGTACACGAACTTCAATTTTCTCTGCCTCAACATGGAGACAAATATGACACTATATCTAAAATAATAAAGTAAATATTTCAATGAGATTTGATTAAATGAAAAGAGTAATACACTGGGAAAAAAGAGACCAGTGCTGGAATATTTTGCCCACTAACTTAGCTCTCTTAAATTAGATCAAATACTCTGAGATTCATTTTTTACAGCTACAATGATAAGACTGGACCAAATGACTTATACAATCTCCAAACTCAGATCTTCTGTGATTCTATTTGATCTCTGAAAGTGCAAAAATCGTATTCAAACATGATCTTAAACATTCCTGAGCCATTCCCCTAGCCCTGCGTTGTGCACTCTGATCCTTTCAGTCACTCCTGTATTCAACATACATATATTGGATACCTACTCTGTTCAGGCTTTGTGGATTGGGGTGAGAAATACAAAGATGAATAAGACCCTGACAGAACACACAAACCTCCAAGACAGAGCTGTATTCCAAGTAGAAGGAAGGGGAGGAAAGTGCCACTGTGACTTAGAGAACAGCTAGTATAGCCATTTAATTAAAAATCAGAACGTATTTATAATAATAACAAAAAACAAAACTCTCAGCTTATTTGCTGGTTATCGCATTTTTAATGGTTTAGTGAGTAAGAATTATTATTTGCACTAGTTAGAATGTTGGCCTTTCCTGGAACTATTGTTCTTTGTGAAAAATTATTGTAGAGAAAACAGGCTTGCTTTTCATACATTCTTATGAAAAGCAAGCCCATTTTCTCCTACTGGTGAATGCTCACCTGGAGAAAATGAGCTACTGGCTCTGTCATCTCTTTTATTTTGCTAAAATTAGATTTTGGTTGGGGTTTGCCTGCAAGATGAAGACCAATCTTCCTTTGCTGTCCAGCTCTGTTCCCTGAAACACTGACAGAAAACCCTTCATCCAAGTGTCATTATCTGAGGTTACTCAATTTCCAACTTCTACCCTTAAAGTTTGAGAAACAACTCAAGTTCCTCTTAGCCTCAAGGTGACTATACTAATATTCTTAGTCTCCATGAATATATGCCATGAAGTCATTAATGTATTTTCATGAATTGAGTCCAACTTTGAATAAAAAGCAGGTTTGGGGGGCACATTTTGCTTCTCTGAATTTACCTAGATTTTTATGGAGAAAGGTGGTTCAGGAAAAAGTGGTTGCTCCAAACTGTACTAGTTACTTTTTTTTCAATGTTTTATTGATCTATTTGTCTAGATCTCAATTGCATTTTGACTTTGAGTACTATCATTAAGAGGAGGGGCAGACCCTCATTTAAAATCACAAATTAAATTCACTTGAAATGAATTTTGCATTTACACTCATCCCCAGGACAATAATCAACCAAGTCCTAAAGACAGCTCAAGACAGTGATTCTTCCTCACTCAGAACTTCAGTCCTCCTGTATGCTACCCAAAGTCTATAATTATTTTTACTTTGTCAAGATTCCCAATAAATTCACTCATTCATTCTTTAATCTGTTTGCTTCATATATATTGCAAATCTATTGTGTGCCACACACTCTGCTAAATGCTCCAGCAAATACAACGTTGTTTACACATTCTGTTCTCTAAGACCTTACAATTTGTAGAAAGATGTTGGAATGGAAGTGGTTGAAATATCTATGGAAGGTCCTCTATGCAATCTTTACTACAAATCTACTTCAAAATAAAACTAACAAGCCAAAACAAAAAGTTCTGAACTTTCCAAAAATATCTTTCTGATCTCTAAGGATTAAGTTAGGCACATATGAATACCTTCATTATAGTTTCAAGAATAATTTTCTTTATAAAAATTTGCTCTACAAAAACTACATAAATTGATTCATTTCTCACCTAAAACCCCTTTTTAAATAAATGGATTGATTAGAACATTATAAAGAGTCCCAGTTTAGCTGAGGAGTCATAAGACCCTAGCCTCATTCTCCGTTTGATGATTTTCCAGGCATGTGACCTTGAAAAAAATAACCTCTCTGAACTTCAGTTTCTTTATCTGTACAAAAAGAGATATTAATACCTGTCTGATTACCTTTCAGAGATATTGTGACAATAATATAAATGATGAAAAGCAGAAGTTAATTTTAACTTGTAAAACACAGTAAATGTATGTTTTTATTTATGACTAATGAGCTAAAGAGATGATGGACCAATTTATTTAACAATTGAACATTATCCTTAATAAAAGATTTGTGAAGCATTGTTCTGCCTGGAGCTTCACCTCTTTTCCTTGCTCTTTCTCTCTCTAGGACAGGTGCTAAGAGTAACAAAATGAGAAAAAGCAGATCAGGAGAGCAAGGACTTTTACATTTCACACAGAAGATAATCAAACCCTAAATAATTATAAGTTGATATCAAAAGAGTGAGAATGTCTATGGGTTTCTATAATTGCTTTTTCTAAAATAGAAATAGCATTTCAACGCTTGTGATATTTAACATTTCAGGTTCAGATCCTTTTTAGGGAATATTTACTGCGTATTTCTGAACTGTGGGCTTATTCAAAAGGCATCTTTTTATATAAATCAACATCCAGACATGTTGGAAATAATTTAACCATTTTGAAACCAATTCTACTTCTTTTCTCAACTGATTATTGGGTATATATTTATTTCAATAGAACATACTATTAAATTAATTTATATTATAAATTATGGGTAAAATTTTTATCTCAGTTTAGTCTGAAGGGCAACAGACTATGACGCCCAGCCCTGACACTAAATGTGTGACTACAGTAAGTCAAGTAAACTCTATGGATCTCTATTACGTTCTATATTAAATGAGAAATTAGTTCTAGCTGATCCCTATGTTTACATCTACTTTTAACTTTCTGGTTCTTCTTTCTTTCCTTCATATAATTACTAACCACATATGTACAAGAAAACTCTTACTGAAGATTAATTTGTGGAACAATTTCTCTGAAGTCAGAAGTCATATTTAGAGAAAGGGTTGCTCTCCAGAACCTCAGAAGTACAACATTCTAAATATTATAACTTACGGACCATGTTGTTGCAATACAAAAAGCAAATCAGATGGTAGGGTTTCTCAGCTTTGGCACTATTAACACTCTGACCTTGATAATTCTTTGAATCAGGGGAAAGGCTGACCTGTGCATTGTAGGATGTTTAACTGCCTTCCTGACCTCTGCTCTCCAAATACCAGAAGCACTCCCCCAAATCTCACAAATGAAATTTCTCCAGATGTCTCCAAATGTCCCCTGGGGAAGGGTGACAAAATCACCCCTAGTTGAGAACCACTGAGATATAAAAATGGTCAAATCTTGGATCGTCAAGATTTGTTACTCCAAAATCATTATTTTTTTACATACATATAATTTATTGTCCTCAAACACTGAAAATTTTCCTGAACTTCTTCAGCTCTGTAAGCAGCATTACCAATATAATTATTATGCAATATATTTGACTATAACTATAATTTCCTTTAGAATTAGATAGTGAAAATATACTTTATATTAACAGAAAAAGATATTTTTACTTCTAAGGTTATCTTATAGGATTGTTAATTTCCAAAAGAAAATCCTGGAGCAGCAAACTGTTATGGATTTTATTTTTAATAAGTGAAGAGACTGAACTAACAAAAGAAGGTAATTTTTATGATAGTTCAATATGGAAGAAATCAGGCTTAAGTCTCTGGAAAATTAGACAACTGTCACGCCGTTTCCTTTAAGAATAATTTCTAATAAAGCAAAACTTGTTCTGATGTGGTTTGAGAAGGAAGTATGGAAAGTGGTTAGAAGGTGGGGCGAGTGTACATAAGTCACTTATTGTCCACTTTAAAGACAGCGCGATTGTAAGCCACAGTGGTTACTCTTAAGCTATAAAGAATTTTCTCTCTTAGAGTTCATGCTCTGCAGGTTCACTACCCATGCCAAAGAGGTCTGCTTGAAGCACATGGTTCATTCAACACGACTTTGGCTAGTTATATATTTTTTAACAGACTGTTTTGTGTAAGATATAGGTGCTTTTAAAAAGTAATGCCTGAGTACAAGACATGACTCTTATATCCAGGAAACAGTAACATTTTAAAAGCACTGCACATTTCAGGTGCCGTGAAACTAAAGAAAGACTAGAGTGGCCAGTGTTTTAAACACACAAGCGTATGTAGGCCTATGCTATTTAGTCTTCATTCCCTATTAACACATATGAGAAGATATTCCCGAGATCTTTCTGGACAAGTAGGTCAGGGGAAAAATGTTTGATTAGCTTCACTTCCTTATAGTCCTCTGCTAAGGTTACATTTAGTTCAACTCTCTGATTATTTAGACTTTGATGTAACTTTATAAATACAAAGTTCAGGTCTACAATATCATTGGCATCAATTGTCCCATTAATGGTTTCATTGTCTTGGCTTTACACACAGGTAACATTTTCAATCAAGAAGTGAATTAGTATTGATATGATACTGGTGACTAAGCAGACATATATCCATGTATAATTTAATGAGCTCATTTCTCTGTGTCTCTACTTATGATCTGTTCACTTGATAATCTTTTCAGCTTGCATGCCTCATGGTTAAACTGTGCTCAATTTAAGTGTACAGAGGTTCAAATTTTATGTAAACTGATATGGGCACTATTTCCTTGTATAACAACAGTATTTTTCACCTGATCTCATTCCATTCTCAGGTTCTGAACTTATACAGGCATACTGATATAGCTTTTTTGAATTAATTATTTACACACTGTTTCACAAAGGATAGCTATTGTAAGTAGTCTCTCCATAGATTCAGAAAACAGAAAAACATTTGAGGGAGTGAAGATATACTTCACAAAGACACATTTTCCTCTAATTGTAACATAATTAACAACTGCAAACCCCCCAGTTGCTGCTTGGGGAAATGATGTGTAACTTTAAAGTAATGACATTGATTTTCCTATGTGTTTTTAGAACTCAAGCGCATTATCTAAGACTCATACCATATAGGTTAATCCTAAAATTAAAGACAACCAGATCTTAGAAAGTACATTACTCTAACTTAATAATGCAAGTAAAGGTATATTCTTCATCCCAGTTCCTTGGTTTGCCTTTCTAAACCCAGGTTCCTCCTTGGAATTGTTTTCTCGGGTCCTTAGGTTTCTGATAGATCCTTGTAAAACATTCCTTTTAAAGGCAAAACTAGTAAAAATGGAATCATTTGCCTTTTATATAGGACCTTAGAAGCTTTTTGGGAAAAATCTGCCTAACCTAAAAATATTCCTTTTGATACATAAAGCCCACACCTTTATGCTAAGCATCATTTGAGGAAAGGCATGTAAATCTTTCATTATGTTGAGTTAAGCATCACTTCCTGAAAATAAAAATAATATTAAAACATTAATCCACTAACCCCTTAGACCCAATTTTTTTTCCCTACTAGAGATGCTGCTAATATACATCAAAGAGCTCCAAAATTTATGAGCTAAGCACTTTATGTATATTCAATAAATATGTTATTTCACACATAGTTAAGGACATGAAGCTAAAAGCCTTTGCAATCATGTAGATTTGAACTCCAACTCTCACATTATTTGGAATTTAGACATTTGAACCTTTGAAATGAATTTTTGCAGATTTAATAAATAATAAAAAGTAGTCTCTGGCACACAAAAATTATAAAATTATTAAATATTATTTTTTATTCAGTACATGTATATTCTACCTTGAAAATATTTTTAAATATTTATATTGAAGAAGATATGGAAGTTTTTAATTATTCAATTTCAAATATTAACAATCAATTTACACTAAAAGTACAACTACTATCATATGGAGTATGCATAATTTTTGACAATATAAAGAGCTCCTCACTAAGTTTTGAGTACAACTACCATAGGAGAAAAGACTGCCTCAAGACCACATGGTATATCACACAAGTAATTAATACAGGAATCAGAGGGTATGGGTTTGAGTCCTAAATCCACATTATCCAGATGTGGGTATGGGTTTGAGTCCTAAATCCACATTATCCAAATGTGTGACCTTGGACAGGTCATTTAAAATCATAATCCCATTTTCTTAACCTAAACAATGAGAATAGCCACCTTTTACCTTCCTAATGCATAAATTAACAGAAGAAACAAATTGGAATATGTAAAATCACTTTAAAACTTTAAGTACTAAAAAGATAATTTTTAAATAAAACTATTTCTAACTTGAACAGGAGGGGAAGTCTTAAAGAAATTGGGTTCCAGACAAGTGGCAAAACTGTAACAAGGAAGGAAAAAAGATCATCAAAATGAAACTCTGCCTATTTATACTGGTATAGAAATGAGAACCAACTTTTTAGCCAGTAGAACTAATTTCCAGCTTTACTGTTTCCTGGAATTGGGAACGTCTGCCAAAGTTACTTAAATTTTCTATGATAGTTTTCTCATATAATAAATGAGATGACAGAACGATAAACTGGCTAGTAAGTATTTCCTTCTTCCTTATTAATTAAACCCATATTTGTTTGGAATGGTCAGACATCCCCAGCCAAAGAGAAAAAAAGCAAAAAACATAACCTTATGCCTTTCAGCTATGAGTCACCAATGAGAAATAAGTGGCCAAACAACAGTCAGTGAAATCACAAGGTTGATTCACAAGGAAGGTTCTTTAGAAAAAACAGAAAAACCAATACCATATGCTAACACATATATATGGAACCTAAAAAAAAAAAAAAAAAAAAATGGTGCTGATGAACCTAGGGGTAGGACAGGAATAAAAACGCATATGTAGAGAATGGACTTGAGGACACGGGGAGGGGGAAGGGTAAGCTGGGATGAGGTGAGAGAGTAGCATTGACATATATACACTACCAAATGTAAAATAGATAGCTAGTAGGAAGCAGCCACATAGTACAGGGAGATCAGCTCAGTGCTTTGTGACCACCTAGAGGGGTAGGATAGGGAGGGTGGGAGGGAGGCGCAAGAGGGAGGGGATGTGGGGATATATGTATACATATAGCTGATTCACTTTGTTATAAAGCAGAAACTAACACACCATTGTAAAGCAATTATACTCCAATAAAGATGTTAAATGATAATAATAATATACAGCATAAAGTCTCCTTGTTCCAGGTGGAAATTAATGAGATGGTAGATATCCAAAGAGGATATAGCATATTTAAATAAACCAACCTAAAATTAAAAAAAAAAAAAGAAGAAGAAACAGGCCCAGCTGATTTGACCCTTTGTCTTTACCATTTCTCCCACCCCTTCTTCTTGCCTGGATTATAGATGTGATGTAAGAGTAGGAGCAGATATCGTGTCACCATGAAGAGAAAAGCCGAGTGGCAAAAATCATTTGCAAAGAACACTCCCCTCTTCCCTGGTGGTCCAGTGGTTAAGAGTCTGCCTTCCAATACAGGGGACACAGGTTCGATCCCTGGTCAGGGAACTAAGATCCCACGTGCCACGGGGCAACTAAGCCCGCCTGCGCGCCACAACTACAGAGACCACATGCTCTAGAGCCTGCACGCCACACCTAGAGAGAAGCCCGCGCACCGCAATGAAAGATCCCACATGCCGCAATGAAGATCCTGTGTGCTGCAACTAAGACCCGATGCAGCCAAATAAATAAATAAATATTTTTAAAAAAAAAAAAGAATGGCTGAGGGCTTCCCTGGTGGCGCAGTGGTTGAGAGTCTGCCTGCCGATGCAGGGGACACGGGTTCGTGCCCCGGTCCGGGAGGGTCCCACATGCCGCATAGCGGCTGGGCCCGTGAGCCACGGCCGCTGAGCCTGCGCATCCGGAGCCTGTGCTTTGCAGCGGGAGAGGCCACAGCAGCGAAAGGCCCGCGTACCACAAAAAAAAAAGAATGGCTGAGAAGAAAAATAGAAGGAGCCCGATAGAATAGTCTAGCTGCTTTATCAACCCTGGACTACCTACCTCAGTTTTCTTCTTCTATGAGAAAATTAATTTATTTAATCCACTACTTATTTTAGTTTTCAGTCACTCATGGTCAAATACAATCTCTAATAGTTTAAAAGGCTGAGGTATGAATTATATATAACACAGAATGGCAATAGAAAGTATATCCGAAAAATTGCAGGTGTAAAAAGGTAATATTTTAACTATTAGCCAAGTTTCACCTTCCTCTTCCTTACCTTGTGTCCCTTGTTTCTCTGCATGGAAAAAACTAGTCTCTGTGGCATCCATAAGTGCCAGAAAAACATGCTAAAACAGAAAAGAAAGGAAATGTTTGTGAACTTCAAAAATCCTAGACACTAATGCATAAATTATATTTGAAATCATATATAATAAGTATGATTAAATTTTATGGAAAAAACTTTTTGTTTGTTTGTTTGTTTTGGAGAGAAGAATTTACAAGTGAAGACAAGACTACACAAACATGTGGGTCTCTAAGAACACATAAGCGCTACACCTGCACGTCTATTTTACATCACTCCCTCAACCTACCTACACTCATTCCCCTTTAAATGCTCTGATAATTTGGGGGAATCTGAGAGGCAATGGGAAATTGTTGCTCTAATCACAGAAAGACTCTTGGGAAGTCAGCAAGCCTCCAAAAATAAATGGATGGGGGAGGTGTGTGAATGTAGCTAGGACCTCAGACAATCTCTCAGTTCCCAGTTCCCTAAGGCCCAGTATGGCATGAAGATATGTAGTAGGATTCCCTCTAAAATTGTCAAGAAGGAAACTGAGAGAGCACTGAGGTTGAAAATAAGGAACAATTCACTCTCATCTTGCATGCCCTATTGAGAGAAGATCCTATGGGAATGAAGATGCCTCAGTGGATTACATCATCGATTGATGATGTCTCCAAAGACCAGATAACGTCTAATGCCTTGAGACTATACACTCTCTTAAGGACTTAGAAACAAACTTGGGGAAAGAAGGAAGTCTTGAAGGCAGTTGTCTGCTATCAAAATTTTAGAAATTAGATATAGATTTATTAATAGAAATTCCATTCAGTTATAGAAAGATATTGAATCATGCTTTTCTGGGTTAAGAGATCCAGCCACTACATAAACCCTATAAAAATATAAAATGTTATGTAACAAAGGTCTCAAATGGAAACAAAACTATATGCATCTTAAAATTCAGTCATGCTTGGAGGATTGGTAGAATGGGTACACAAGTGTCTCACTAGGATATGCTTGAGAGATGATGCCAGTAACAGCATAGTTTTGGAATTATTCAAATCTTTTCCTATGAAAAAAATTTCCCACAAGCATCCTCTAAAATCAAAGCTAAGTAACAAGATAGTCCCATAAGCTCTAAAATACAAGTGGGTAGCAACTAACGTCAATAGCTACAAGACCTGTGTGGTGTTAGTGGCTATGAAGGAGAAAGTCACAGTTTGTCTTATAAGCCTGAAAACTTGAAATACACAATATATTCTTACTGATAGCTCAACAAGGCCATCTGAGGATGCCAGCTAAAACTGGGAGGGATTTCAGAATACAAGAGGAGGTGAGTAAAAGATGTCCATGCGAAAGTTAAATGCTATGAATTCTAAAAGAACTAACCAGAAAAACCTAAGATAGGGGCATGTCAAAAGAACACAAGAGCTAATTTAAAGGGATTCTCACTGGCCAAAGATAGGATAAACTGAGAATAACTAAGGATAATGACTGCAGCAGAAGAAAATACATCAAATATGCTTAGATCCTTGATTTCATAATAATTTAAAAAACAAAACAATTAATTGGTCAGCTTTGGAGGATGTTAGAAAACTATTTATTTTGAGAAATGGTAAATAAAGGTAAAAATCAAACACTATCCCCTTCATATATGAACTGAACCACTGGGTGAACAACTGATGATGAAGTAAAATTTCACTTTATAGAATATTCTTGCAAATAAACAAAGAAAGAATGATACAATGTTATCATTTTGCAACCCCATTCAATTACTAGAACCAGGCATTCAAAGTCAATGACTACTAATATCACTTAAAGAAAATTTCACGTTTTTGCCTCTAAATAAAGAACATACTACTACCTATGATATATTCTTGAAAACCAACAACAAAATCAATTGTGAAGGATCACTGGGAAAACAAGATTAGAACAATGACCAAACAGATGAAAAGTTAATCATGCAAACTACAGTCACAGGGATGTATTAATAATAACCATCTAATATATCCATCTTTGCTAGGTGTTTGCATCATCTTTATTTCTCAGGGGTTCTGTTTTAATCCAGGTCCTATAGAGCTCAAAGTGCAAGGTGAGTTTAAAAGCAACATTTTGTTTTGTACATTTAAGCCCAAACTAATGAGAATGAGAAAAAAAATGGAAGTTAAAATAATTTAACTTGAAGGAATTTGTCATACAAGTTTACAGTTCTGGTCATTGATTCATCACAAGCCACAAGTACAAACAGCCAGTCATTCAGAATGTATGTTTGCTAGACACATGGGACTTGTTAAAGAGGTTTTTAGGAGAAATTTCTCCTTGCACTGGTTCATTGGAGAGATAAAAAGAGGAAATTTACCTACATATCTCCTTTTTATCTCTTGGTTCCCATTGGTCAATGTTTACTTCATTGGAAACCAATACCTCCCCACATATGGTTTGTGTTATCTAGCCCTTCACAGGTCTCTTAGGAAAGCAGACATGACCTCAGGTATAACAATGGAGGCATGTCCCAATGTGGATGGGGTGATGACCGTGAGAAAAAAAGAAAGAGACATTAAATGAAATCTGGGAAGATGTACAGTGTTTGGTCCTATCTAGATCCCAACTTTTGTCTCCTAAATAAATTAACATTTGTGTCTTGACTAATTTATTTAGCAAAAAAAAATTATAGATCCTGTACCATAGGTCCAAGCCCCTTTCCCTGTCTAGACTCTCCCTTTAGGTGAATACACTCAACTTGATCATTTTAATTGGCTTCTAAATGTATATCCTCAGCCCACATCTCTTCCAGTATTTCAGACATGTCTAACTGCTCATTTGATGTCTTTACATTAAATGATTCCCCCAATACCTCTCAAACTTATTAAGTTTAAAACGGACCTTTTGATTCTTTTTTTTTTTTTTTTTTTTCGGTACGCGGGCCTCTCACTGTTGTGGCCTCTCCCGTTGCGGAGCACAGGCTCCGGACGTGCAGGCTCAGCAGCCATGGCTCATGGGCCCAGCCGCTCTGCGGCATGTGGGATCTTCCCGGACCAGGGCATGAACCCGTGTCCCCTCATCGGCAGGCGGACTCTCAACCACTGCGCCACCAGGGAAGCCCCTTTTGATTCATTTTGCTCTTTCTTTTCTGCCACCATCCTGAAATACTGCAGTACATACTTAACAGGTTGCTCTGCCCCTACACTAGCTCTCTATTCATTCATCTATTCTCAATACAGCAACCAGAGAATCTTTATTTTGAATATCAATTTCTTACTTGATACAATGGTAAAATACAATGGTAAAAGCTACCACTGATTGATGTCTTATTTCATGCCAGGCAGACATCAATGTATTTTATATGATTATTTTTTTCAGTCTTCTTAACAAACATAAGGGCAGAAAATAGTATTACTAAGCATGTTTTAAAGATGAAGAAACCAAAACAAGGGTATTAAGTAACTAGCCCAAAGTTACAGAATTCATACTTGGAAAAGTTGGGATTTAAGCCATGTTCTTAACCAGTATTCAATCTACCTCTCTAATGGTTTCCTATTGCTCTCAGAATTATACCTTCTTACCATGCCTTCAACACTGTGAATGATCCAGCTCCTGCCTCTCAAACTACAACTGACTGGGCTTCTTTCCCTAAGTTCTAGTCATACTTATCATTCTTCTGTTCTTTGAATGTATAAAGCTTTATCTGGTCAGATGCACTTGCCGTCATGTCGTTTCTATCCTTTTCCCAACTCATTGAAAGAATGGCTAATTTTCATCTTCAAAACTCTCAGTTAATTTGTCTCTCCTTCATGGATGCTTTCTCCAACTAACTCAGGTACTCTTTCTCACATCATCCTGTTCACTTCCTTTATAGCACTCATGACAGGCTGAATACTATATTTACTTCATTATTTGTTTATTGAATGTATACTCCTACAGCATGGAGATATTTTACATTTTTATCATTGTTGACCCCCTCAACATTATACAGTGCTTGATATTGTGGGACCTACTTAAATAAATATTGTTGAATTAATAATGATATAATTATAGCTTATAAGAAATAGAGAGAATAATAGTGATAGAATTATATCAAAAACCATCCCCCAAACTATATATATGTCTTTTCCACAAAAGTGTTCCTATATAACATGCTCTGGAAATCATCTGAATTTAATTAAGTTTCTGTAGTTAAGCACTTTACTACTGCTAAAGATTTCCTGAAAGGAAAATTTTGAGACAAATTATCATCTTACAGTGAATAGACATATTAAAGTATGGATATTAGTATATAATTTCCTCTATGAAGGGTTTGGTGAATCCATGAAATTGGATAGTTAGAATTAAAAAAAGGTATATATCTTCGGGATTTCCCTGGTGGTCCAGTGGTTAAGACTCCACACTTCCACTGCAGGGGGCACAGGTTTGATCCCTGGTTGGGGAAATAGGATCCCGCATGCTGTGTGGCACGGCCAATAAAATAAAATAAAATAGTAAATGTATATATCTTAAATTATAATATATGTTTATCTTATGCTGATTCTCCCAGATTTCTTTTATAATTGATACATTTCTAATTTTTCCCATATTCTAAGATTCTCATTTTCTAAAAGCATATTTGTACTCTTTTGAAATCCTGTACTTGTATCTTATAAAATTAAAACAAAACAGGGTTTATCAATATTTGGCTAGGGTTTACCTTCAGAAGGGCATATTTAGAGTCTATTAGCATATTTTATGAACTATGGATTAGAAAGACATTCATTTCCCTGACTATGGAAAAAGAGCAAATTTCTTTAAGGAAGACATGATTAAAACAGTTGCACTTCTTCTACCAGAATATTGTCTAGAAGTGTCATCCAAATTGTGCTAAAGAAATCAGTACAGGGGCATTGAAAAAAAAAAGTCAATAAATATATGATAAATCACTCAAAGTCTATAAAGTAGGGAAAATACAAATAAATAGTAATTGAATTGTAGTTCAAAAGTAAATCAAGGAATTTCTGGGGAGATAATGATAATCGTGTCATAGTCCCTGAATCTCTCCCAGTCCCAACACAAAAATAGGTATAATAATGAGATAGCCAAAAACCCATGGATAACATTTCTAATGAAACTTTGAATATCCATTAATATAAAAATACAAAGAGAAATTTGAGTGACACCAACAGTCATAAGAACTGCATGATTTCAGCATCTGTGTGGGATCAAGCAGAGGGAAGAAATAGGTCATCTAAAAATCTGAGAACAGAAAAAGCCTGGAAATAGTCAACAGATATTCACTAGAAAGCATGTAAGGTCAGATAATGAGAGAACAACAGCTGACACTGGGAGAGATTTGGCCCATTCCAACAGAAGAAATGCTCAAAAAATAAGATCACAGAACTCAGGAAAGTAAAAGGGATAAAAGAAAAAAATAATTATTTCAGAAGAAGACTAAACTAGAAGGAACACAAGAATATAAAATAACAGATTATGCCTTAATAAAAAGATTAAAAAATGAACAATTTTAAAAGCAAAGAAAATGACTCAAGAAAAAAATGAAACATCGAGTAGATAAAGAATATCTAACATACAGGTAATAGGAACCCCTGAAAAAGAAACCTATCTTTGGTTATAATTGAGCCTCTTCTCAGATAAATGTTGTGCTCTTCAGTATGTAGCTCCAGATCATAAAATTAAAAAAAAAATTAACTACATTAATTAACTACAAAAAGAGCATATTATGTTTCTGAGATCATGATCCCCAGAAAAACCAACACCAAGGCATAGTGTAGTGACTTATAAAGACTTATGGTTAGCAGACATTTGGGCCTGTCCAAAACATCCGTAAGATGTTTGGTCCATAAGATATTTTTGGTGCATGCCAAAAGGTCCTTGATATTTGCAGGACCATTTGTTCCTGTCCAAAATGTCCATTAGACATTTGGTCCACACCAAGAGGTCCTTGATATTTGGTCATATTTGGTCCTGTCCAAAACATCCCTGGAGATATTTGGTCCATGTTAAAAGGTCCTTGATATTAGGTCCTATCCAAAACCATTTAGCATGGACCAAATATGCTCATGAACATTTTGGATAGGACCAAATGTCCTGCAAGGTGACTTACAATGGAAAGAAGATTAAATTATCATCAGGCTTTTTGACATTAATGCTATGCCAGAAGAAACAATGACTAAACCAATAGCAATGAGCAATCCTACTGCCCATATCTCATGACTTAAATATTCCAATGCAATTTTGCCCATCTTTATTTGTTAGATTTAAACCTCTATCTTTGATGATATTTGATTAATTGGTTACCACTTTCTATGCTTCAACATATGTGTATCTCATTTAATTTTAAAATATATCTTCTACAATTACTACAACACATTTTAGATAATTACCAAGTAGTTATCAGGTATATAACAATGATCAATCTCACTTTTTAAAATTTAAAATGGCTTCATACAAATTGTTAATAATTCTTGTCAATTTTGTGTGTTGCAAATATCTTCTCCCAGGTTTTTGCTTATTTTCATTCATCCCCTCATGGTGCCTTTCGATAAATATAATTCTAGATTTAGTATAGTATAATTTATAAGTATTTTCATTAATGTTTAAATGTTTTCTTTAAAAAAATATAATGAAGTCAAGGAAAAAAGAAAATAAATACAAACACAACATAAGAAAGAAGACTGACTAATAAAACAAGATTAAGATAAGAAAAAATAACAGCAATATTTTTGAGAAATAAATCAAGAAAAATAAGCAGAATTATCTTTATAGAAACCATGTCCAAAAATACAGATGAAGGGAAAATCTGGATTTGATAGAGGACTTCAGACTTGTATAGTTTGCAAAAAAGCTCATGACAGTACATTTAAAAACAAAATCTGCAAGATTTTTTCCCTGAAATGTGTAGAAATTTGGAAATAAAATTTGTCCTAACACAATTGATCACAATATTTTTAACTTAGAAATTCATTATATTTAATCATATTAATCACCTATATCTCAACATCTATACCTTAATTAGAAACATTTAAAATCTTATTCCCCTAGGATTAATAAAAATAAGATATCCTTTAGTAAGCATCTATTACATGCTAAAAACTACACTTGAGCTTTACATGTTTAAGAAGAATTGGTTTGGACTGGTATTTACTCAGGGAAAATACAATGTTGACCTATAAAGAAACCTTACGAAAGATTTCTAAGCAGAGAAATAGAATAGAGAAGGTGAACAATTTCCCAAATTATGCTGAAGCAAATTTACACAAACTTTTTTACTTAAGAGATAAAATTAGGCTTTGACATCAAATATGCCAAGATTCAGTTCACAACTTCACCCCTTACTAGTGGGATGGCTTTGATCAATTTACTCAGCTCTTCTGTGCTTCAGTTTTCTCTTATATGAATGAATATTTCCTCAAAAAATTATTGTGAGAAAAACATGATGTAATATATTTAAATACCTAGAAAATTAGAGTAACTAATTATATCTATTATTATCATTATTGTTACTATTAAATATATCATGAAATTCTAGTCTAAGAGCTCAAAGAAAAGTCTGTATGTATGTACTCTGCATTGTTTGGGATTTATTGCTTCTCCGCTGAGATGAAATTTCTTCTCCACTGAAAGGAATAATTTGAAATTAATGGTATTTACTTTCTCAAAGCAGTTAACTTTAGTTAGTGCTTGAAATACTCTGCATACTCCATTTTGGCTTTCAGTAAATAAACAAAATTAAAAAAATAAATTGCCCTTTCTCTTAAGAAGTTTACAATATAATGGGAGGATAGCACCAGAATTAACACTAGGAATGAATTACAGAAAGTAGAAAAAATAATAAAATAAATCTACAAAAGCATACAAACACGTTACTTAAGCAAACTTAAGTAGTAACAATTCCTAAATAAAATTTTGAGAGAAATGAGGTGACTCAGGATTGAATGAGTCTTTTGTTGGAATGTTCATAAATTTCAGATTTGCTTAAGAGAAAACCTTTTCCTCCAGTAAGGCAGACGCAGAAAGCAGGGAGGGAAGCCAAGTTACCCAGCCTGGTATAACTCACGTAAAGATTTTGATATCCAGTTTTAGATCCAAAGGGCAGAGAATAAGATTCATTATGTAACCCAAAGGTAAAAATAAAATAACAGAGGAGAAAGACCTTTAAGGAGAGAAGGGAAGAGGAGTGGTGAAATATTAGGAAAGAAGCTGAAATTGGATGATACGCAAAAGGAGTTGGCCAAAGGAGAAGGTCTGTGACAGCCTCATAGGAGAGACTCTCCCTACTACCGAATAGCCAGGCACTAACTAATCCTCACATGGAGTGGATCTGGGGAGGAGGGCTTGGAAGACAGAAAACAGAGGTCTGGGAAGGACAGAGAAAATGAACTCAGAAGGAGGAAACACAACACAAATTCTAGCTAAATTATTAATCAGAGAATTTCAACCCAAAAAATACCTAGCCAGAAAAAGTAAATTTGAACTACACTGCTCCTTAAAAAAACAAAAACTTATTTCCCCAGTATACGTCCAAATATAAAGCAGTTACAAGTATAAAGTGATACCCTATCTTCCAAAAACAAATTTTTGTTCAACTTTAACATATAAATATTTAGGGTACAGATGAAATGGGTAAATATCTATTTTAATATATTTACATATACATATTTAACTTCCTATACGATAAAAATGAATTTCGAAATATTTGCCCATTTTCAAGTTAATGAAATAATTGTATGCAACTCTTCCTTATGCTCTTTCTGTATCACCGTCTTGCCAAAAAAAAAAAAAAAACAAAACTGTATTTTCATTGGAATGGCATTGAATCTTAGAACTGTATAGAAGAAATCTTCATATTTTTGGTATTTATACTTTTAATACATGAATATGGTAGTTCTATTGAGGTGTTTTTAATGTTTGGTAAAATTTTGTAATTTTCTTGTGTTCGCCTAATTATTCCATACAATTTTTTTAACATCTTTATTGGAGTATAATTGCTTTACAATGATGTGTTAGTTTCTGCTTTATAACAAAGTGAATCAGCTATACATATACATATATCCCCATATCTCTTCCCTCTTGCATCTCCCTCCCTCCCACCTTCCCTATCTCACCCCTCTAGGTGGTCACAAAGCACGGAGCTGATCTCCCTGTGCCATGCGGCTGCTTCCCACTAGCTACCTATTTTACGTTTGGTAGTGTATATATGTCCATGCCACTCTCTCACTTTGTCACAGCTTACCCTTCCCCCTCCCCATATCCTCAAGTCCATTCTCTAATAGGTCTGTGTCTTTATTCCCGTCTTACCCCTACATTCTTCATGACCTTTTTTTTTTTCTCCCTTAGATTCCATATATATGTGATAGCATATGGTATTTGTTTTTCTCTTTCTGACTTACTTCACTCTGTATGACAGGTCCATCCACTTCGCTACAAATAACTCAATTTCGTTTCTTTTTATGGCTGAGTAATATTCCATTGTATATATGTGCCACATCTTCTTTATCCATTCATCCAATGATGGACACTTAGGTTGCTTCCGTATCCTGGCTATTGTAAATAGAGCTGCAATGAACATTTTGGTACATGACTCTTTTTGAATTATGGTTTTCTCAGGGTATATGCCCAGTAGTGGGATTGCTGGGTCGTATGGTAGTTCTATTTGTCATTTTTGAAGGAACCTCCATACTGTTTTCCATAGCGGCTGTATCAATTTACATTCCCACCAGCAGTGCAAGAGTGTTCCCTTTTCTCCACACCCTCTCCAGCATTTATTGTTTCTAGATTTTTTGATGATGGACACTCTGACTGGTGTGAGATGATATCTCATTGTAGTTTTGATTTGCATTTCTCTAATGATTAAAGATGTTGAGCATTCTTTCATGAGTTTGTTGGCAATCTGTATATCTTCTCTGGAGAAATGTCTATTTAGGCCTTCTGCCCATTTTGGGATTGGGTTGTTCGGTTTTTTGTTATTGAGCTGCATGAGCTGCTTGTAAATTTTGGAGATTAATCCTTTGTCAGTTGCTTCATTTGCAAATATTTTCTCCCATTCTGAGGGTTGTCTTTTGGTCTTGTTTATGGTTTCCTTTGCTGTGCAAAAGCTTTGAAGTTTCATTAGGTCCCATTTGTTTATTGTTGTTTTTATTTCCATTTCTCTAGGAGGTGAGTCAAAAAGGATCTTGCTGTGATTTATGTCATAGAGTGTTCTGCCTATGTTTTCCTCTAAGACCTTGATAGTCTCTGGCCTTACATTTAGATCTTTAATCCATTTTGAGGTTATTTTTGTGTATGGTGTTAGGGAGTGTTCTAGTCTCATACTTTTACATGTACCTGTCCAGTTTTCCCAGCACCACTTATTGAAGAGGCTGTCTTTTCTCCACTGTTTATTCTTGCCTCCTTTATCAAAGATAAGTGACTATATGTGCGTGGGTTTATCTCTGGGCTTTCTATCCTGTTCCATTGATCTATATTTCTGTTTTTGTGCCAGTACCATACTGTCTTGATTACTGTAGCTTTGTAGTATAGTCTGAAGTCAGGGAACATGATTCCTCCAGATCCATTTTTCGTTCTCAAGATTGCTTTCGCTATTCGGGGTCTTTTGTGTTTCCATACAAATTGTGAAATTTTTTGTTCTAATTCTGTGACAAATGCCAGTGGTAGTTTGATAGGGATTGCACTGAATCTGTAGATTGCTTTGGGTAGTAGAGTCATTTTCACAATGTTGATTCTTCCAATCCAAGAACATGGTATAACTCTCCATCTATTTGTATCATCTTTAATTTCTTTCATCAGTGTCTTATAATTTTCTGCATACAGGTCTTTTGTCTCCTTAGGTAGGTTTATTCCTAGATATTTTATTCTTTCTATTGCAATGGTAAATGGGAGTGTTTTCTTAATTTCATTTTCAGATTTTTCATCATTAGTGTATAGGAATGCCAGAGATTTCTATGCATTAATTTTGTATCCTGCTACTTTACCAAATTCATTGAATAGCTCTAGTAGCTTTCTGGTAGCATCTTTGGGATTCTCTACATATAGTATCATGTCATGTCCAAACAGTGACGGCTTACTTCTTTTTTTCTGATTTGGATTCCTTATATTTCTTTTTCTTCTCTGATTGCTGTGGCTAAAACTTCCAAAACTATGTTGAATAAGAGTGGTGAGAGTGGGCAACCTTGTCTTGCTCCTCATCTTAGTGGAAATGCTTTCAGTTTTTCACCATTGAGGATGATGTTGAATGTGGGTTTGTCATATATGGGCTTTATTATGTTGAGGAAAGTTCCCTCAATGCCTACTTTCTGCAGGGTTTTTATCATAAATGGGTGTTGACTTTTTTCGAAAGCTTTCTCTGCATCCATTGAGATGATCAGATGGTTTTTCTCCTTCAATTTGTTAATATGGTGTATCACATTGATTGATTTGCATATATTGAAGAATCCTTGCATTCCTGGAATAAACCCCACTTGATCATGGTGTATGATCCTTTTAATGTGCTGTTGGATTGTGTCTGCTAGTATTTTGTTGAGGATCTTTGCATCTATGTTCATCAGTGATATTGGCCTGTAGTTTTCTCTCTGTGACATCTGTGTCTGGTTTTGGTATCAGGGTGATGGTGGCCTTGTAGAATGACTTTGAGAGTGTTGCTCCCTCTGCTATATTTTGGAAGCGTTTGAGAAGGATAGGTGTTAGCTCCTCTCTAAATGTTTGATAGAATTCGCCTGTGAAGCCATCTGGTGCTGGGTTTTTGTTTGTTGGAAGATTTTTAATCACAGTCTCAATTTCAGTGCTTGTGATTGGTCTGTTCATATTTTCTATTTCTTCCTGATTCAGTCTTGGCAGGTTGTGCATTTCTAAGAATTTGTCCATTTCTTCCAGGTTGTCCATTTTATTGGCATAGAGTTCTTTGTAGTACTCTCTCATGATCTTTTGTATTTCTGCAGTGTCAGTTGTTACTTCTCCTTTTTCATTTCTAATTCTATTGATTTGTGTCTTCTCCCTTTCTTTCTTGATGAGTCTGGCTAATGTTTTATCAATTTTGTTTATCTTCTCAAAGAACCAGCTTTTAGTTTTATTGATCTTTGCTATCGTTTCCTTCACTACTTTTTCATTTATTTCTGATCTGATCTTTATGATTTCTTTCCTTCTGCTAACTTTGGGGTTTTTTTGTTCTTCTTTCTCTAATTGCTTTAGGTGCAAGGTTAGGTTGTTTATTTGAGATGTTTCCTGTTTCTTAAGGTAGGATTGTATTGCTATAAACTTCCCTCTTAGAACTGCTTTTGCTGCATCCCATAGGTTTTGGGTTGTTGTGTCTCCATTGTCATTTGTTTCTAGGTATTTTTTGATTTCCCCTTTGATTTCTTCAGTGATCACTTCGTTATTAAGAAGTGTATAGTTTAGCCTCCATGTGTTTGTATTTTTTATAGATCTTTTCCTGTAATTGATATCCAGTCTCATAACGTTGTGGTTGGAAAAGATACTTGATACAATTTCAATTTTCTTAAATTTACCAAGGCTTGACTTGTGACCCAAGATATGATCTATCCTGGAGAATGTTCCATGAGCACTTGAGAAAAATGTGTATTCTGTTGTTTTTGGATGGAATGTCCTATAAATATCAATTAAGTCCATCTTGTTTAACGTATCATTTAAAGCTTGCGTTTCCTTATTTATTTTCATTTTGGATGATCTGTACATTGGTGAAAGTGGGGTGTTAAAGTCCCCTACTATGAACGTGTTACTGTTGATTTCCCCTTTTATGGCCTTATGTATTGAGGTGCTCCTATGTTGGGTGCATAAATATTTACAATTGTTATATCTTCTTCTTGGATCGATCCCTTGATCATTATGTAGAGTCCTTCTTTGTCTCTTCTAATAGTCTTTATTTTAAAGTCTATTTTGTCTGATATGAGGATTGCTACTCCAGCTTTCTTTTGGTTTCCATTTGCATGAAATATCTTTTTCCATCCTCTCACTTTCAGTCTGTATGTGTCCCTAGGTCTGAAGTGGGTCTCTTGTAGACAGCATATATATGGGTTTTGTTTTTGTATCCATTCAGCCAATCTGTGTCTTTTGGTGGGAACATTTAGTCCATTTACATTTAACGTAATTAGCGATACGTGTGTTCCTATTCCCATTTTCTTAATTGTTTTGGGTTCGTTATTGTAGGTCTTTTCCTTCTCTTGTGTTTCTTGCCTAGAGAAGTTCCTTTAGCATTTGTTGTAAAGCTGGTTTGGTGGTAATGAACTCTCTCAGCTTTTGCTTGTCTGTAAAGGTTTTAATTTCTCCATCAAATCTAAGTGAGATCCTTGCTGGGTAGAGTAATCTTTGTTGCAGGTTTTTCTCCTTCATCACTTTAAATATGTCCTGCCACTCCCTTCTGGCTTTCAGAGTTTCTGCTGAAAGATCAGCTGTTAACCTTATGGGGATTCCCTTGTGTGCTATTTGTTGTTTTTCCCTTGCTGCTTTTAATATGTTTTCTTTGTATTTAATTTTTGACAGTTTGATTAATATATGTCTTGGAGTGTTTCTCCTTGGATTTATCCTGTATGGGACTCTCTCTCAAATCCTGGACTTGATTAACTATTTCCTTTCCCATATTAGGGAAGTTTTCAACTATAATCTCTTCAAATATTTTCTCAGTCCGACCAGCAAGCTACAGTGATGGACACCCTATGCCAAACAACTAGCAAGACAGCAACACAAACCCACCCATTAGCAGAGAGGCTGCATAAAATCATAAGTCCACAGACACCCCAAAACACACCATCAGACGTGGACCTGCCCACCAGAAATACAAGATCCAGCCTCATCCACTAGAACACAGGCACTAGTCCCCTCCACCAGGAAGCCTACACAACCCACTGAACCAACTTTAGCCACTGGGGACAGACAACAAAAACAACAGGAACTACGAACCTGCAGCCTGCAAAAAGGAGACCTCAAACACAGTAAGATAAGCAAAATGAGAAGACAGAAAAACACACAGCAGATGAAGGAGCAGGATAAAAACCCACAAGCCATAACAAATGAAGAGGAAATAGGCGGTCTACCTGAAAAAGAATTCAGAATAATGATAGTAAAGATGATCTAAAATCTTGGAAATAGAATAGACAAAATGCAAGAAACATTTAACAAGGACCTAGAAGAACTAAAGATGAAACAAACAACGATGAACAACACAATAAATGAAATTAGAAGTCCTCTAGAAGGGATCAATAGCGGAATAACTGAGGCAGAAGAACGGATAAGTGACCTGGAAGATAAAATAGTGGAAATAACTACCTCGGAGCAGAATAAAGAAAAAAGAATGAAAAGAACTGAGAACAGTCTCAGAGACCTCTGGGACAACATTAAATGCACCAACATTCGAATTATAGGGGTCCCAGAAGAAGAAGAGAAAAAGAAAGGGACTGAGAAATTATTTGACACATTTTAAATGATATCTGATTTTCATTAATTTCATTTTTTAACCGTTACAATACAATTGATTTTTGAATACTGGTTTTATATACAGAAAACTCAGTGGATCACCTGATTCATACTGATAATTCATGCTTACCTTCTTTTGCATTTGTAAGTAGATAGCAATTGCATTGCTTTGTATGTAGTCTTTTTAAAAAATTCATAAAAATGGCATTTGACTGCAGTTATGAGATCATCTCCCCTGGATAATTATTAAATCTATGTTAAATTTCTTCACTGCCTTTTTAAAACCATTTTTCTTTTCTTTTTTTTAAAATATGAAACACTTCATGAATTTGCATGTCATCCTTGGGCAGGGGCCATGCTAATCTTCTCTTTATCATTCCAATTTTAGTATATATGCTGCAGAAGTGAACACATAAAACCATTTTTCTTATATTGATTTAAATCTAGCACTTATTAAGGTCATTTCAGATATATATTGTTCCCAAATTCACAAGGGCTGTAAATAAAGCCACTTCCGCTCTCTAAAGAATAAGATGGGGAAATCCAAAAATGAGTTCAACACCTGAGCCATTTCAAAAGCAGGTTGACATCTTGGCCTTGGGAATAAATGGAATCAGGGAGCACAGTCTTGTAAAGTTTCTATCTCTGTCTCCTCTGATCCCTTCTTCATGTGTGTCTCACACTGTTCACTCTCTCATGAGGATTCCTCTCCACTGTCCTCAAGGTAGAAAACAAAGCCACAACAGCTCAAAGGTGTTCATTTTTTTCATCGGCCACACATTAAGACATCTTACACTACAAATCCCAAGTCCAAATATTTTTCAGAAAAGTCACAGAAACCAAATTTGGACTGGAGGCTTAACCATGGACCAATCAAATGTGGCTAAAAGACAGGTTACTGTGTTTGACTCAGTTTAAGATAAGTGTTTAACTTAGACCAATCAACTGTGGCTGGGCATCACACTGCAATGTAAGAGTTTTCTCTGCACTTTTCTAAATGCACAGACATTCCACAGGCCTGAACTACCACAATGAGCCTGAGTAAGTTGCATACACATTTTTTTTAAGTTTATACCTTGATTAAGGCACATCTCTTCCTCAGTATTAATCTATTATTTTCTATTATTCAAGATTTATAGGCAATATTTAGATATAGTTCAACATTGTTGTTAATATGTATCTGTGCACAAAAGATTTATTTTTCCAGTGTCTCTTTTTTGTGGCATATTTGTTTCAGCTTCTGCTGATTGGGAAAAAAATATTTATTTGAAACTCGCTTCTGTTTATCAGTCCCAATATATACAAAGAGAGGATCTTTTATTAAACCACAAAAAGCTAGATTACACAGTGGTTCCTTTCATTATAATACTGCACACTCAAAAGAAATATCACTTCAGGAAAAGCAAAAGCAACACGGTGTATCTCCCAAGAGCATTCCCCAGTAACTACATGCAGTAGTCTGTCTCAAAGTCTGCTTCCAGGAAACTCAGCCTAACACAGCAGATTCCATTCATAAACTACAAAAAAAAGTCCTCGAATTTTTCCCTCTACAAATGGAGATCTTTCACTCCCAGAACCACCTTCACCTTCTCTAGTCTCTCTTCCCTCATTCCAAACTCCTCCATTCCCTAGTCCCATCCACCGTGAAATTTGTCTCTGTGATTTCTCCTTCCTCACTAGGTCAGATTCCTCAGAAAGAGACTCTGAGGTAAAGATTCACATGAAAGTGATTTTTTAGAAAAGATCCTCAACATGGGAGTGTGGAAAACATTCTGGGAAGGGAAGGAGTCCAAGGAAGGGAGAAATCTCAGTAAAAGTTTCAGGGAGAGTCACTTTGGCTCAGTCCCACAGACAACTCTGCAGGCAGTGTCAGTCTAGGGCAAGAATGCTGGAGTATTTACAGGCTGCAACATCACTGCTTAAGGGTTAAGTGGGGAGGATGTCACTTCCCAGGCACTTCTGTCCTCCAGGTGCACAAGTAAAATAGTTTCCTTCAGCCTGAGGTTAACCCCCCACAGAGCCCTAGGGGCTGGCCTGAAAGCACATTGGAAGTCCAGGAGCACAAAAATGATAAAAGGATCCAAGAGGATATGAGAGGAATGCAATTGGGCTACAAATCTAGCCTCTTCTCTTCCACCTGCAGATCAATGTCCTTTCCAAAGCAAGTAAATTCAGCTCTCTAGGTGCTTCTCTATTCACCTCTCATCTATAATGCTACTTCTGCCCCAGAATAGCATAGGAATTGAACAGATTCAGAGCTCTCCTTAGTAAGAGAGATTTCTCCTTTCCTTAGTGTTAGGAAAGGGATAAGACTTTTAAAATCACATTTACATAAACTTCAGTCTGTTCCATAAAGTTTCTGATTAATTGGAAATTCAATAGATGTCTAAGTGAAATGGAAGAGGTGTTGTTTTCTGGTCAATTCAGGGTAGAACCAAATAGAAATGTATGTTGGCCTTGATTAGCTGATTGTAATAGCATAGCACGTTTTGATGGGGATTACCCAAATAATTATCTAGAATTTCTATTTAAATTTCTTTCTACAATTTAACCTTAGTGTATGAACTTATCTACCCCAACCCTAAAAAATAATAATAAAAATAATAAAGAGTAGTAATGAAAAGTAAAGATTAGCAATGACAACTTACAGAAAAAAACTAATTACTTCAATTTGAAGTAAAAGTCCACTTCCACAATACTAGAGGATATCATTCAATTTTGTCTTCTAGCTTTTCTTTGGAAAAGAGGAGAAACGTAATAAAATAATACCTAATTTTAAAATCCTGAAGTGAAAGGAGCTAAGATAAAAATTGTTTTCCTTTAATGAGAACAGCATGGTTAAAAACAGCTCTTTTCTATTCACTTCTCTAAAACATTCTACTACATAAAACCTGGAATCTTACTTTTATTTAAAAGATAAAGTTAAAACATTTTTTAACAGTACCCAGAAAAAGAAAGTGAGAGTGTAATTCTTTTTTTTTTTTTTGGTACGTGGCCCTCTCACTGTTGTGGCCTCTCCCATTGCGGAGCACAGGCTCTGGACATGCAGGCTCAGCGGCCATGGCTCACGGGCCCAGCCGCTCCGCAGCATGTGGGATCTTCTCGGACCGGGGTACGAACCTGTGTCCCCTGCATCGGCAGGCGGACTCTCAGCCACTGCGCCACCAGGGAAGCCCGAGAGTGTAATTCTTAATGTGATATTTCCCAGTTTATTACTGAAAAAGTTTCCAGCCACCTGGATTCTAGTCTTGCTTCTGCCACTAAATAGCTACATGAGCTTAGACAAGTCACTTTAACTTCTCTAAGCCTCAGTGTTCTCAATAATATGATGAGTTGGACTAAACAGCATTGAAGATCATTTTCAAGACTTTAAAGAGCACGAAATATAATATATGGCTGTAACATAATGAGTCTGATTTTTAACAAATACCTAGGAATTTTAAAAACTCAAAAGTTCCTGTTTTTTAATATTGGTATGTGGAAAAACATGTATTCATTCTGTTGATTTTGTTATTATACAAAATATTCTTTAACGGGGTGGGTCTTGTTTTATGAGAATTTTATTTGCTATACAAAGAAACAAGTTTGACTAATTTAAATATATTTTTCTTTTAAAACAAATGACGTGATGTAGCTTACTAAATTACTGTATTCACCAAAATTAACCTGGAATGAATTTTACTTATTTCAAAAAGTAACATCCATCCTCAGTGAATTAAGCTCTGCTACACTCAAAATAGCCAAAAATACTTACTACCAGTGAACGACAATTCCAAAAGCAGAATTTAAAAAATTATTGGCACTATCCTTGGGCTAAATTATTATATCAAAAGGAGAGGGGCGTCCTTCAGGACATCCCCTCCCAGGAAGGAAAGTTCCTCCTTGAATGGGGGTTGAGTCTCCCACTTCCTCTTAGCAGGGCTGGCCCAGAGGTATTATGAAATGAACGAATCCTAGATGCCTCTGCCCAACATACACTCCAGCCCAAAGACCCAGAGGCCACACACCCAGTTTCCTGTTAAACCCCAAGGGCAGCCAATGAGGGCAGGTCCTTCTATATGCCTACCATTTAGTTACCCAGAAAGCAGAAAAACTCACTCTATCCACACACTGAACGCAAAGGTAAAAAAGCCTGAACTCAAGTGTTTGGAAACCCTGAAAAATAATGACTATGAGTGCTGGAGATACCTGGATAGCTAGAATAGCAGTACGCTAGAACCAAACCCCACTAGGCTTGCCTTACCTACATCTGACCTACACTACTACTTCTTAATATGCTTCTTTTGGTTAATTTATTTTTTTAATTTATAGTTTTACTTATACTACCATAAAAGGGTTTGACATGCTACTTATATTTCCTAACCTACATTAAGATAAATAGATATTATAATAAAAAACATTCATCCTTGAGGTCATCTGAAGGATCCCCATCCCATCTGGGAGGGTGGGAAGGAGGTTCAAGCGGGAGGGGATATGGGGATATATGTATACGTATAGCTGATTCACTTTGTTATATAGCAGAAGCTAACATAACATGTAAGGCAATTATACTCCAACAGAGATGTTAAAAAAAAAAAAAGGAGATGGAGCTAAATTGGGGATTAAATCAAATGCATTACTTTATGCTTACAACTTATTCTTTTTATTATTCCTCAATATTTGGCTAGGTTGCTGTGAAGGTTAATTTGATGTGTCAACTGGACTGGGCCATAAGGTGCCCAGATATTTGACAAACATTATACTGGGTATTTCTGTAAAGCTGTGTTTGGATGAGATTAACATTTCAAGCAGTAGACTGCATAATGCCGCAGATTGCTCTCCAGAATATGGGTGGGCCTCATCCAATCAGCTAAAAGCCTGAATAGAACAATAGACTGATCCTCCCCTGAGTAAGATTTTTTTCCTCACTGATGGCCTTTGAACTGGCACATCACTTTTTCCTGCTTTCTACAGTAGCTTCCCGCCTTCAGACTGGAACTGGGAAAGCAGCTCTGCAAATTCTGAACTCAGCTGCTCTCATTATTGCATAAGCCAATTTCTTATTTTAAATCTCTCCATATGGAGGCATATAAATATAGATGATTATATATGGATATAAATTTAGATATTGATATCCTATTGGTTTTGTTTCTCTGGAGAACCCTAGCTAATACAGTTACTACTGTAAGTGGGATAGTGAATACATTACATATTTGAAAATTTTATTTTGTAAAATATCATGGGAAGTTAAAAGGTAGTACAGAGAATGCCTTTGTATGATACTTTTCACCCAGTTTTCCCAGTGATTACATCTTACATAATTATAGTACAATATCAAAGCAAGAATTTTGATATTGGACAATGTGTGTATATAATTCTAGGTTTTTTTGTCACGTGCAGATCATGTAATCATTACCATTGTCAAGATATAGAACTGTTCCATCATCACAAAGATTACTCTTGTGCTACCCTCTTATAATAACATCTATCCAGTTTCATTCCTCCCTCCCTAGCCCCTGGTGACAGCTAATCTGTTTTCCATCTCTATAATATTATCATTTCAAAAATATATATATAAATGAAATTAAAGAATATATGACCTTTTGAGATTGGCTTTTTCCATACAACATAATACTTTGGAAATTCCTCCAAATTGTAGGTTTCAGTTGTTTATTGCTTTTTATTACTGAGTAGCATCTATGGTACATATGTACCACAGTTTGTTTAACAAGTCACCTATTGAGGGACTTTTTGGTTGTTTCCAGTTTTTTATTATTACAAATAAAGCTGCTTTGAATAATTGTGTTCATGTCTGTGTGTGGACATAAGTTTGCTTTTTTCTGGGGCAAACGACAAATAGTACAATTGCTGGGTTGTATGGTAAGTACATGTATGGTTTTTTAAGAAACTGCCAAAATATTTTCCAAAGTGGCTGCAACATTATACATCTCCACTAGCAATGTATGAATGATCCAGTTCCTCCACATACTCACTAGTAGTTGGTATTGTCACTATTTTTATTTTAATTTTTCTAATGGGTGTGTGGTGATATTTCATAGTGATCTAAATTTGCATTTTTCCTAATGGGTAGTGAGTTCAGACATCTTTTAATATCTTTATTTGCTACCTGTATATTCTCTTCAGTGAAATGAAACTTCATGTTTCTTGTCCGTTTTTTAAATGTATTGTTTTGTCTTTTTATAGCTGAGTTTTGAGAGTTATATATATATTCTGGATATGAGTCCTTTGTCAAATATCTGGTATACAAATGTTTTTACCAATGAGTAGTTTTTATTTTTATTCTCTTAATCAGGTCACTCAGAGAGCACAAATTTTTGAGATTTTTTAAAGTTCAATTTATTATTATTATTTTTTAATAGAATGTGCTTTTGGTGCCATGCTTAAAAACTCTTCCACATGCCTTGGGTCCAAAGATGTTCGCATATGTTATCTTCTAAAAGTTTTATAATTTTACTTCTTGCACTTAAATCTAGGAGCTATTCTTTGGTAAAAGGTGTGAGGTTTAAATCAAAGTTTATTTTTTTGCCCATAGACATGCAATTATTCCAACTCCGTTTGTTGAAAATACTAGCCTTCTTCCATTTAATTGCTTTTGTGCCTTTGTCAAAAACTTGTGGGTAACAATTTTATGGGGTCATGTCTGGGTTTTCTATTTGGTTCCATAGATTTATGGATCTGTTCCTCCACTAATATGACACAGTCTTGACTACTGTATCTATATAATGTCTTGATAACTCCAATTTTAATCTTCTTTTTCAAAATTGTTTTAGTTCTTTTTCTTTTCATATAAATTTTAGAATAATCTTGTTTATAATACTGAGATTTTGGTAGGAATTATGTTAACCAATTTTTACCAATTTGGGGAGATGTTGAGATCTTTACCATGTTGAGTATTCCAATCTATGAACATGGTATATCTCTTCATTTATTTATATAGATCTTCTTTGATTTCTTTTTCATCAGTATTTGGTAGTTTTCAGCGCACAAGTCATGTTTTCGCAAATTTCTCTTTTTGAGCAATTATATATGATACTGTAATTTTTATTTCAGGTTTCACATGTTCATTGCTAGAAATAAAAAATATAATTGATTTTCACGTGTATATTTTATATCCTATGGCCTTGAACTGGCTTACCAGGTATGAGGTTTTTATACAATCCTTTGGATTTTCTATGTAGGAAATTGTCATCTACAAATAGGGACAGTTTTATTTCTTTTTTTTTCTGACCCGTGTGCCTTTTATTGCCTTTTCTTGCTTTATGGTCCTGGCTAGAACTTCCAGTAATACATTGAATAGCAGTGGCGACAGCACACATTCTTGCCTTGTTCCCACTTTTAGGGGAAAGTGTTCCATCTTTTACAATTAAATATAATGTTAGCTTTAAGATTTTTATATATATTTTATCAAGCTGAGGAAGTTCTCCTGGTTTTCTACTTTTTTGAGACTTTTTATCATGAGAGGGTGTTAAATTTTATCAAATGCTCTCTGTGCCTCAATTGATATGATCATGTGATGCCCTTTTTTAGCCTGTTAATATGATGAATTACATTGCTTGATTTAAAATACTGAATCATATTTGCATCTCTGAAATGAACCTCACTTGGTCATGGTGTTTAATTCTTCTTATATGTGGCTGAATTCTATTTGCTAATATTGTGTTAAGAAGTTTTACATCTATATTCATATGGATACTGATCTGTAGTTTTCTTTTGTGGAGGTGTACCATCTTTATTTAGTTTGTATTCAGGGTAACACTAGCACCATATAATGAATTGAGAAGTGTTCCCTATTCTTTAATTTTTTTGGAAAAGACTGTATAGAATTGATGTTCACTCTATTTTAAATATTTGGTAGAACTCTCCTATGAAGCTATCAAAACCTGGAGATTTATTTTTTGAGAGGTTTTAAATTATAAATTCAATTTCTTCAATAGTTACAGGACTATTTAAATAAGCTATCTCATATTAAATGAGTTATGGTAGTTTGTGCTTTTCAGGGAATTGGTCCATTTCATCTACGTTGTTAAATATACATGTGTAGAGTTGTACACAATAACCCTTTATTACCCTTTTGATGTCTCCATGATCTATAGACATATCCTGTTTCATTCCAAATATTAGTAATTTGTGTCTTCTCTCTTTTGCTTTGTCAGTCTTACTAGAGGACAGTCACTTTTATTGATCTTTGCAAATAACCAACTTTTTGTTTTATCTATATTCTCAAACTTTTTTCTAATTTCATTTTCTTTGATTCCTGCCCCATATTTATTATTTTCTTCCTTCTGCTTGCTTTAGTTTGCTTCCTTTTCCTAATTTCCTGATATGGAAACTTAGACTATTGATTTAGGACTTTTTCTCATTCAAATGTAATCATTTGCTATTGTAAGTTTCCCTCTCAACACTGCTTTAGCTGCTTCCCACATTTTATTATAATGTATTTTGATTTTTATTCAGTTTAATTTGTTTCCTTTGAGACTTTTTTGACCCATGGGTTACTTAGAAGTATACTGTTTAGTTTTCTAGTGTTTCAAGGATTTACTGTATCTGTTATTGATTCTAGTTTGATTCTATTGTGGTGAGACTCTACTCTGTATAATTTCAGTTCTACACTGGCTGAAACTTGTTTTACGGCCCAGGCTATGATTTATCTTCGTTTATACTCTGTGGGCAATTGTAAACAAAAAGGTATTTTCTGCTGGGGTTGTGAGGATTGTTCTATAAATGTTGATAACATCCTTTTGGTTGATAACAGTGTGAGTTCTTCAGTATTTATACTGATTTCCCACCTAGTTGTTCTATGAATTATTGAGGGGTATTGAAATTTCCAATTATAAATATATTTGATATTTGATTATGTTGCTATTATAAACAGGATATTGTGGCTCATTGTATTTTTAAACAGTTTATTCCTTATATTCAAAGATGTTACTAGATTTTTTACATTTGTCTTATATCCAGTCAATTTCTGTGTATTCTTAATAGTTCTGATAGTTCTTTTAATTACTGCTCTAGATTCTCTAAGTAAATCATCATTTCATATGCAAAGTACAAATATATTGACTTTTTTCAATTCCTTTACATACTATTTTTTTTTTGTTATTAACATTGGCTAAAAATTCTGGAAAATATTAAGATGGCTGCCACCATTGTACCTCACTTATAAAATTATCTTTTCCAGTAGTTGAAAATGTTAATGCTTAATATGTGATATAGTGTATAAAATATGCCACTACATAAGAAATCCATTCTGAACTCACTTTTTAGAGTGAGGGTGCTGGAAGGGGAAGGAGAGAAACTTAGTGACTGAGATAATACTCTCATGCACCTGCAGTGATTTCTAAGGGATACTGTAGAGGGCAGGCAAAAAGATTCTCCTATTGAGTAGTATATACTGAAGTTTCCTTACTGAACTCAATAGGATTAACTGATCTCTACTGCTCCCAGACCTACTCTTTTTTTACATCCTCTCTGTATTTTCTAATTTATGTTTGTCATTTGTTATAATGAATATAGACATATTTTTATCAGGATTGAATATTGTAAAAGGTAGTGATTCATGTATGCCATTAACAGAAAAGTAAATACTGAAGAGTACAAAATGTTCTGAGCTTGTATAATGGAATCTAAAAGATGTTTATGTTTGAAAAATAAATTCATCTTCTATTTTGAAACTACTTTGCAACAAGCTCAGACCACTTTGGAAACTATTTTCCATTCTATTAATATAGGACAAGGTTAGGATGACCAGAAAGTCAAAGAATAGAGATAATTTGATAATTATGGTGGTTTTTCATAAATTTTCCATTTATAACACAGAGTACAGATCCCGGTGAATTGGGAGACAGAGAAAGAGACAGAGACAAAGAGAAGGAAAGATAGATAAAGAGGGAGACAGAAACTCTACTAGGAAAAAACTAATCTGTGTGAGTGGTTGGCCTACTGGTGTTATAAAAGTAAACTAGCCCCTAATAATTTTAACTAAAATTTTTAACCATAACTATGGTTTAAAAAATTGTAGACAAGTGATTCTTTATCACAATGTTGATAACTGGGTACTCTACTGGCCATAATCTTGCCATTCAAAAAAACACTTTTATATAAACAGAATGAAATATTTATTTGATAAAAAAGTACAGCATCAGGAATCTTAAAAAACAATAATAATACTTGTATACCAACCAATTAGTTAATCTTCTTTCAATAATATTTTTGGTAGAAGAAACTTATTATGCTTTTCCTGAAAGAATGAAAGTAAATTTAATTTAAATGATCTATAGGTATATACTTTCAACACACCAATTCTCACTGGAATAATTAGGTTATATATATATATATATATATATATATATACTTTAAAAGGTCAATAATTTTAAGCAAAATAAAAATTCTACTTAAAATCTGTTTTACAAAAATAGCTGTCCCTCAATGCAATTGTCATGTGAAATGTAGAGAAAAAATAAGCAGTCCTTAGAATAGTGCTCACTCAGTCTTCAAAACAAGTTTGAGGTTCAATGTAGCTGGGGACAACTGACATATGATAAGTAAGAATATCATTGAGGTCATATTGTATTCACTCAAGGGTGACAAGAACTCAGAGAGGAAATGCGAATCCGGCTTTTCAAAACAACCATGGTGTTAGAAGAATACAGATTACCTGTATTAGCTCTACACATGCAAAATCATCTGAGGAAGATACTGAAAAGGAACTCTTCTCATTTTGGGCAAATTGATCAACTCTGTAGTGAAATACCAACTAAACCAACATAAATTGTTTGTGTTTGGTGAGAGCCAAGGACTGTGAGGAATCTCATGGCTAACTAATCTTGAAGTATCTACCCAGGGAGAAAATGAGAATGGAAATATGGATAAACCGGGATTTGTAATGTATTTACTTTTTATTTATAACATATGATAGGACTTTTCAAAAAGAAATTATGTGACAGGAATATGTAAAAGGAATTATTTCCTGGCTTAGAGAGAAGCAGGAAAAAGATAAATGGAATGTCCTCCTAGGCCTGTGTAAACAACAGGATTCCCTGAGGATGACACTTGGACCAGCTTTACATGGTATTTTTAAAGATCTCCAGTCTTCCAAGTAATATTAAGGTTTCCAGGTAATCAAATGTCACACTAATGGGATAGAATGCAGGTTAATGTAAAAAAATATGAGGAGGTAGAAAAATAGTAGCTGATTTTCAACCTTTTGTGATATGTTTGTCAAATTTATTCCCAAATCTACTTACAATGAATTGCATTCCAAAGAAAGAGCTAAATCAAAGAACTACATTTTAAAAGTCAATGTAAATTTTGTACTGTTGACTAATACCATCAGGGTGGAGTGCTGACTAAATACCTGTAGGTGAAAAATCAGGAGTGCTGGCCATCATAAAAATAATTTAGTAGAAGAAAAACAAATTATTCATGTACCATTATACAAAGCCAATATTTGTTCATGCTTAGACATATTGTTTTGTTTTGGCCACTGATCCTCAGAAAAGCTAAAACTTTTAAAGGAACAGTCCTTTTCCCTATAACTCCCTGATGCTACATCTACTTACTCATGTTGTCCCTGAAGAGGGAATGTAGTATAGCTCAGAGCCAAAATAATCATCTTATGGACCACAGAAGTATGAGAAGGAAGTTCTACTTAAAGAAGAAAGTTAAAGCCATATAAAGAATGCCGTTTGCTGTTGCTCTTACTGTTGGTGGTGGTAGTGGTGTGTTTGGTTTGGTTTAGTTTTGTTTTTTTTAATTCATCCTTTTCTGGAATCCTACAACCCAAGCAGGTGACGTGGTAAAACAATATTTACCATAGGTCAAATAATTTTGAGTTAACTTTTTGCCTGATGAAGACTCTCCTGCTCCCTGAACTGTCCCACTTTGTGTTCATGAGAAGATATGAGTGACAGACTAGACCAGCTCTTCACTAGACCTTAGGTACAGATAATTTTCCTTTCTTTTCATATGCTATTATTTGACTTAATTTCTACTTGGCTGTTCTGACTGTTATTATCAAATGTGAAATTAGGGTCTGGTTGTAGAGAAAAGAACCATGGAGCCCTGATTCCTGATTCCATATTTCAGGTAGGATTAAGACTTAGAATGAAAAGAGAAATCAGGTTACCACAGAGATTTGACACCATATATCTAGCTAGTAATTTGGTAATTTGCCTGGCTTTGTCTTTAACTCACATCTCTCTTCTGCCTGACACTGAGGCAGCTATAAGCAGCTAGTTGAGGATTCTAAGAATGAGGTTTCATCCATCTCAGATATAGTTTCATCTCCTTAGATATAAGGAGACAAATGAAAATAATTTTTCTGCTTCAAAGGACATTCTAAGATTAAATGTTAGAAGCCTTTACAATTATACTGGTTCTGATGTGATAAATATAAAATGCTAAAGTGAAAAATTCAACCTCTAGGAGATTTTGAAGGCCAGAATAGCTTTAAACAATAACAAGTGTCATATTGATATTAGTCAATTTTATTCAGTTCGAAGGCAAGATATGAGGGAACTGCTATAGAGAGTCAGCATCTACCTAGAGAGAGCTGTTTGGTAATGGTGGCTCACTTTATTGTCAGTTATGTGGCCTGTGGTCATTTGTAATTGGGTTCTTGATTGACAGTGGTCGGATTGAAAATCAGGTTGGAAATTAATGAACTCAATAGCGGAAATCCACTCTTGCTTTCAAAAATTGTTTAATCAATTACAATCACTCCACACTCTCATCACTCATATAACTTACCCCTGGAAACTTACTAAACTGTGATGCAAAAATAAACAAATTATTATTTTGGAGATACTGAACATTTTTTGATGATTCCTGAACTGAAGTTACAACTCAAATGAGGAGACAAGATTAACACACCTGATATACTAACAAATAAAGTGTAAAATATTTCTGCTCTGAGATAGAACAAATGCCAGCTGACCAGACAATGATGCTGCAAAGACCTTCCCAGACTATGAGTAAAAGAATAAAAATGGGGAAGAGTAAGACGTGGAGATCACCTTCTTCCCCACAGATACACCAGAAATACATCTACACGTGGAACAACTCCTACAGAACACCTACTGAACTCTGGCAGAAGACCTCAGACCTCCCAAAAGGCAAGAAACTCCCCACATACCTGGGTAGGGCAAAAGAAAAAAGAATGAACAGAGACAAATGGATAGGGACGGGACCTGCACCAGTGGGAGTGAGCTGTGAAGGAGGAAAGGTTTCCACACACTAGGAAGCCCCTTTGTGGGCAGAGACTGCGGGTGGCTGAGGGGGGAAGCTTCGGAGCCACGGAGGAGAGCACAGAAACAGGGGTGTGGGGGGCAAAGTGGTGAGATTCCCGCACAGAGGATCGGTGCCGACCGGCACTCATCAGCCCGAGAGGTGTGTCTGCTCACCCGCCAGGGCGGGCGAGGCTGGGAGCTGAGGCTTGGGCTTTGGTCGGAGCGCAGGGAGAGGACTGGGGTTGGCGGCGTGAACACAGCCTGCAGGAGGTTAGTGCACCACGGCTAGCCGGGAGGAAGTCCGGGGTAAAGTCTGGACCTGCCGAAGAGGCAAGAGACTTTTTCTTCCCTCTTTGTTTCCTGGTGCGTGAGGAGAGGGGATTAAGAGCACTGCTTAAAGGAGCTCCAGAGACGGGCGCGAGCCGCAGCTAACAGCACGGACCCCAGAGACGGGCATGAGACGCTAAGGCTGCTGCTGCCACCACCAAGAAGCCTGTGTGCGAGCACAGGTCACTATCCACACCCCCCTTCTGGGGAGCCTGTGCAGACCGCCACTGCCAGGGTCCTGGGATCCAGGGACAACTTCCCCGGGAGAACGGACGGCGTGCCTCAGACTGGTGCAACGTCACACCAGCCTCTGCCACCGCAGGCTCGCCCCGCACTCCGTGCCCCTCCCTCCCCCTGGCCTGAGTGAGCCAGAGCCCCCGAATCAGCTGCTCCTTTAACCTGTTCCTGTCTGAGCGCAGAACAGATGCCCTCCAGCGACCTACACGCAGAGGCGGGGCCAAATCCAAAGCTGAGCCCCTGGGAGCTGTGAGAACAAAGAAGAGAAAGGGAAATCTCTCCCAGCAGCCTCAGAAGCAGTGGATTAAAGCTCCACAATCAACTTGATGCACCCTGCATCTGTGGAATACATGAACAGACAACGAATCATCCCAAATTAAGGAGGTGGACTTTGAGAGCAAGATTTATTATTTTTTCCACTTTTCCTCTTTTTCTGAGTGTGTATGTGCATGCTTCTGTGTGAGATTTTGTCTGTATAGCTTTGCTTCCACCATTTGTCCTAGGGTTCTATCCGTCCATTTTTAATTTTTTTTCTTAATAATTATTTTTTATTTTAATAACTTTAATATATTTTATCTTACTTTATTTTATTTTACTTTATCCTCTTTCTTTCTTTCCTTTTTTCTTCCTTCCCTCCTTCCTCCCTCACTCCTTTCTTTCGTTCTTTCTTTCTTTCTTTCTTTCTACTTCTACTAATTTCTTTCTACTTTTTCTCCCTTTTACTCTGAGCCGTGTGGATGAAAGGCTCTTGGTGCTGCAGCCAGGAGTCAGTGCTGTGCCTCTGAGCGGGGAGGGCCAACTTCAGGACACTAGTCCACAAGAGACCTTCAGCTCCACATAATATGAAATGGCGAAAATCTCCCAGAGATCTCCATCTCAACACCAGCACCCAGCTTCACTCAACGACCAGCAAGCTACAGTGCTGGACACCCTATGCCAAACAACTAGCAAGACAGGAACACAACCCAACCCATTAGCAGAAAGGCTGCCTAAAATCATAATAAGTCCACAGACACCCCAAAACACACCACCAGACGTGGACCTGCCCACCAGAAAGACAAGATCCAGCCTCATCCACCAGGACACAGGCACTAGTCCCCTCCACCAGGAAGCCTACACAACCCACTGAACCAACTTTAGCCACTGGGGACAGACAACAAAAACAACAGAACTACGAACCTGCAGCCTAAAAAAAGGAGACCCCAAACACAGTAAGATAAGCAAAATGAGAAGACAGAAAAACACACAGCAGATGAAGGAGCAAGATAAAAATGCACCAGACCTAACAAATGAAGAGGAAATAGGCAGTCTACCTGAAAAAGAATTCAGAATGATAGTAAAGATGATCCAAAATCTTGGAAATAGAATAGACAAAATGCAAGAAACATTTAACAAGGACCTAGAAGAACTAAAGATGAAACAAACAACGATGAACAACACAATAAATGAAATTAAAAATACTCTAGATGGGATCAATAGCAGAATAACTGATGCAGAAGAACAGATAAGTGACCTGGAAGATAAAATGGTGGAAATAACTACTGCAGAGCAGAATAAAGAAAAAAGAATGGAAAGAACTGAGGACAGTCTCAGAGACCTCTGGGACAACATTAAACACACCAACATTCGGATTATAGGGGTTCCAGAAGAAGAAGAGAAAAAGAAAGGGACTGAGAAAATATTTGAAGAGATTATAGTTGAAAACTTCCCTAATATGGGAAAGGAAATAGTTAATCAAGTCCAGGATTTGAGAGAGAGTCCAAGACTCTCTCTCCACAGAGAGTCCCACACAGGATAAATCCAAGGAGAAACACTCCGAGACACATATTAATCAAACTGTCAAAAATTAAATACAAATAAAACATATTAAAAGCAGCAAGGAAAAAACAACAAATAGCACACAAGGGAATCCCCATAAGGTTAACAGCTGATCTTTCAGCAGAAACTCTGAAAGCCAGAAGGGAGTGGCAGGACATATTTAAAGGGATGAAGGAGAAAAACCTACAACCAAGATTATTCTAACCAGCAAGGATCTCATTCAGATTTGTTGGAGAAATTAAAACCTTTACAGACAAGCAAAAGCTGAGAGAGTTCAGCATCACCAAACCAGCTTTACAACAAATGCTAAAGGAACTTCTCTAGGCAAGAAACACAATGGAAGGAAAAGACCTACAATAATGAACCCAAAACAACTAAGGAAAAGGCAATAATAACATACATATCAATAATTACCTTAAATGTAAAGGGACTAAATGCTCCAACTAAAGACTCAGATTGGCTGAATGGACACAAAAACAAGACCTATATATATGCTGTCTACAAGACACCCACTTCAGACCTAGAGACACATACAGACGGAAAGGATGGGGATGGAAAAAGATACTCCATGCAAATGGAAACCAGAAGAAAGCTGGAGTAGCAATTCTCATATCAGACAAAATAGACTTTAAAATAAAGACTATTGGGCTTCCCTGGTGGCACAGTGGTTGAGAGTCTGCCTGCCGATGCAGGGGAAACGGGTTTGTGCCCCAGTCCGGGAAGATCCCACATGCCGCGGAGCGGCTGGGCCCATGAGCCACGGCCACTGAGTCTGCACGTCCGAGCATGTGCTCTGCAACAGGAGAGGCCACAACAGTGAGAGAACCACGTACCGCCAAAAAAATAAATAAAAAAAAAAAATAAAGAATATTACAAGAGACAAAGAAGGACACTACATAATGATCAAGGGATCGATCCAAGAAGAAGATATAACAATTGTAAATATTTATGCACCCAACATAGGAGCACCTCAATACATAAGGCAAATACTAACAGCCATAAAAGGGGAAATCGACAGTAACACATTCATAGTAGGGGACTTTAACACCCCACTTTCACCAATGGACAGATCATCCAAAATGAAAATAAATGATATGTTAAACAAGATGGACTTAATTGATATTTATAGGACATTCCATCCAAAAACAACAGAATACACATTTTTCTCAAGTGCTCATGGAACATTCTCCAGGATAGATCATATCTTGGGTCACAAATCAAGCCTTGGTAAATTTAAGAAAATTAAAATTGTTTTAAGTATCTTTTCCGACCACAATGCTATGAGACTAGATATCAATTACAGGAAAAGATCTGTAAAAATTACAAACACATGGAGGTTAAACTATACATTACTTAATAACGAAGTGATCACTGAAGAAATCAAACTGGAAATCAAAAAATACCTAGAAACAAATGACAGTGGAGACTCGACAACCCAAAACCTATGGGATGCAGCAAAAGCACTTCTAAGAGGGAAGTTTATAGCAATACAATCCTACCTTAAGAAGCAGGAAACATCTCAAATAAACAACCTAACTTTGCACCTAAAGCAATTAGAGAAAGAAGAACAAAAGAAACCCAAAGTTAGCAGAAGGAAAGAAATCATAAAGATCAGATCAGAAATAAATGAAAAAGAAATGAAGGAAACGATAGCAAAGATCAATAAAACTAAAAGTTGGTTCTTTGAGAAGATAAACAAGATTGATAAACTATTAGCCAGACTCATCAAGAAAAAAAGGGAGAAGACTCAAATCAATAGAATTAGAAATGAAAAAAGAGAAATAACAACTGACACTGCAGAAATGCAAAAGATCGTGAGAGATTACTACAAGCAACTCTATGCCAATAAAATGGACAACCTGGAAGAAATGGACAAATTCTTAGAAATGCACAACCTGCCAAGACTGAATCAGGAAGAAATAGAAAATATGAACAGACCAATCACAAGCACTGAAATTGAAACTGTGATTAAAAATCTTCCAACAAACAAAAGCCCAGGACCAGATGGCTTCACAGGCAAATTCTATCAAACATTTAGAGAAGAGATAACACCTATCCTTCTCAAACTCTTCCAAGATACAGCAGAGGGAGGAACACTCCCAAACTCATTCTACGAGGCCACCATCGCCTTGATACCAAAACCAGACAAGGATATCACAAAGAAAAAAAACTACAGGCCAATATTACTGATGTACATAGATGCAAAAATCCTCAACTAAATACTAGCAAACAGAACCCAACAGCACATTAAAAGGATCATACACCATGATCAAGTGGGGTTTATTTCAGGAATGCAAGGATTCTTCAATATATGCAAATCAATCAATGTGATAACCCATATTAAAAAATTGGAGGCGAAAAACCATATGATCATCTGAATAGATGCAGAGAAAGCTTTCAACAAAATTCAACACCCATTTATGATAAAAAACCCTGCAGAAAGTAGGCACAGAGGGAACTTTCCTCAACATAATAAAAGCCATATATGACAAACCCACATTCAACATCGTCCTCAATGATGAAAAACTGAAAGAATTTCCACTAAGATCAGGAACAAGACAAGGTTGCCCACTCTCACCCCTCTTATTCAACATAATTTTGTAGTTTTAGCCTCAGCAATCAGAGAAGAAAAGGAAATAAAAGGAATCCAAATCGGAAAAGAAGAAGTAAAGCTGTCACTGTTTGCAGATGACATAATACTATACACAGAGAACCCTAGAGATGCTACCAGAAAACTACTAGAGCTAATGAATGAATTTGGTAAAGTAGCAGGATAAAAAATTAATGCACAGAAATCTCTGGCATTCCTATACACTAATGATGAAAAATCTGAAAGTGAAATCAAGAAAACACTCTCATTTACTATTGCAACAAAAAGAATAAAATATCTAGGAATAAACCTACCTAAGGAGACAAAAGACCTGTATGCAGAAAATTATAAGACACTGATGAAAGAAATTAAAGATGATACAAATAGATGCAGAGATATACCATGTTCTTGGATTGGAAGAATCAACACTGTGAAAATGACTATACTACCCAAAGCAATCTACAGATTTAATGCAATCCCTATCAAACTACCACTGGCATTTTTCACAGAACTAGAACCAAAAATTTCACAATTTGTATGGAAACACAAAAGACCCCGAATAGCCAAAGCAATCTTGAGAATGAAAAACGGAGCTGGAGGAATCGGGCTCCCTGACTTCAGACTATACTACAAAGCTACAGTAATCAAGACAGTATGGTACTGGCACAAAAACAGAAAGATAGATCAATGGAACGGGATAGAAAGCCCAGAGATAAACCCACACACATATGGTCACCTTATCTTTGATAAAGGAGGCAGGAATGTACAGTGGAGAAAAGACAGCCTCTTCAATAAGTGGTTCTGGGAAAACTGGACAAGTACATGTAAAAGTATGAGATTAGATCACTCCCTAACACCATACACAAAAATAAGCTCAAAATGGATTAAAGACCTAAATGTAAGGCCAGAAACTATCAAACTCTTAGAGGAAAACATAGGCAGAACACTCTATGACATAAATCACAGCAAGCTCCTTTTTGACCCACCTCCTAGAGAAATGGAAATAAAAACAAAAATAAACAAATAGGGCCTAATGAAACTTCAAAACTTTTGCACAGCAAAGGAAACCATAAACAGACCAAAAGACAACTCTCAGAATGGGAAAAAATATTTGCAAATAAAGCAACTGACAAAGGATTAATCTCCAAAATATATAAGCAGCTCATGCAGTTCAATAACAAAAAAACAAGCAACGCAATCCAAAATGGGCAGAAGACCTAAACAGACATTTCTCCAAAGAAGATATACAGACTGCCAACAAACACATGAAAGAATGCTCAACATCATTAATCATTAGAGAAATGCAAATCCAAACTACAATGCGATATCATCTCACACCAGTCAGAATGGCCATCATCAAAAAATCTAGAAACAATAAATGCTGGAGAGGGTGTGGAGAAAAGGGAACACTCTTGCACTGCTGGTGGGAATGTGAATTGGTACAGCCACTATGTTGAACAGTATGGAGGTTCCTTAAAAACCTACAAATAAGGGCTTCCCTGGTGGCACAGTGGTTGAGAGTCCAGTTGCCGATGCAGGGTACACGGGTTCGTGCCCCAGTCCGGGAAGATCCCACATGCCATGGAGCGGCTGGGCCTGTGAGCCATGGCCGCTGAGCCTGCACGTCCGGAGCCTGTGATCCGCAACGGGAGAGGCCACAACAGTGAGAGGCCCGCGTATCGCAAAAAACAAACAAAGAAAAAAACTACAAAAACTACCATATGACCCAGCAATCCCACTAGTGGGCAGATACCCTGAGAAAACCATAGTTCAAAAAGAGTCATGTACCAAAATGTTCTTTGCAGCTGTATTTACAATAGCCCAGAGATGGAAACAACCTAAGTGTCCATCATCGGATGAATGGATAAAGAAGATGTGGCACATATGTACAATGGAATATTAGTCAGCCATAATAAGAAACAAAATTGAGCTATTTGTAATGAGGTGGATAGACCTAGAGTCTGTCCTACAGAGTGAAGTAAGTCAGAAAGAGAAAGACAAATACCGTATGCTAACACATATATATGGAATTTAAGAAAAAAAAAATGTCATGAAGAACCTAGGGGTAAACAGGAAAAAAGACACAGACCTACTAGAGAATGGACTTGAGGATATGGGGAGGGAGAAGGGTAAGCTGTGACAAAGCGATAGAGAGGCATGGACATATATACACTACCAAACGTAAGGTAGATAGCTAGTGGGAAGCAGCCGCATAGCAGAGATATCTGCTCCGTGCTTTGTGACCGCCTGGAGGGGTGGGATAGGGAGGGTGGGAGGGAGGGAGACGCAAGCGGCAGGAGATATGGGAACATATGTATATGTATAACTGATTCACTTTGTTATAAAGCAGAAACTAACACACCATTGTAAAGCAATTATACTCCAATAAAGATTTAAAAAAATAAAAAGAATAAAAATGGAAAAAAATGCAGATTTCTTGAACTCAACAACAACATTGATTATAACACACATCATCCAACACTAGTTTGTATTAGTGAGGACTCTACATATTTCCTTTGTCACAGGGGTAATTTATCATAAGTATGTATACTCTAGTATCTTATGTAATGAAAGTAAAGGTCGCGTGATCAAACCTTGCGAATTGCAGAGAGAGTCTATTTAAGGCTTAGGAAGAATACAAAACAGAATTCAGTTATCATTTTTTTTGTGTGTGGTTGGAATAATTAAGATCTAGTCTCTTAGCAGGCATGATGATTATAATACAATATTATCTATTTCACTATACTGTGATTAGATCTCTGCAACTTATTTACTACTAGTTGCAAGTTTCTACCCTTAAACAACATAAGATAGAGGTGTGTTTAACTATCACTACAATGGCAATCATATAACAATATAAAAACATATCAAATCAATATGCTGTATTTCTTAAATTTACACAATGCTATACATCAAATATATTTCAATAAAAAAAGAAAACAGAACTCAAATGGCACCAACAGGTTTGTTCTCTCTAGCTCTCTCTTCTCAGCTCCAGGTAAAGTTAGAAAAAGAAATTTAGGATCAGACTGCCCTAACTTAAGTGACGTGCCTACCCTGATTTGGCAAGTAAAATGGACCCACTACATGGGTGGAGAGGCAAGTAAAATGTTATTCTATGAGGCAGGTTTCAAAAGAAAAAAGGCCATGCAAGAGGAAGTTAAGCATTCTCAGTAAATAAAACAGTACAATGTCCAACTTTGGGGGATAACAAAATCTACCAAATTAAACATTCTAGTCAACTGTAGAGCATATTTTAGATGTCATAAATATTAAAATGTCAAAAACACATCCTAGGTTTTAAAAATACGTTCGCACTAACGTTTCAGAAGCACTTAGAGTATTCAGGAAAACAATGAAGAAATAAGACTTGAACTCTAACCCATGAAAGATGGTAAACTTTACTAGTTGAGTTGAAAGAGTAGGTAAGTGCACACACATACACACAAACCAAACCAACAAACAACAACAACAAATGCAGAAAAAAAGTATATTTTGTTCAAGAGGCATTGAAAAAAATTTTCAGAATCTGTTTCTCCTTTATTTTTAACTCAATAATATGCCTCATAGCTAAGAGTAATTCCCAGTGGAAAACAGAGGGAGTATATTTGAGGGGATTTATTTATTTATTTATTTTTAACATCTTTATTGGAGTATAATTGCTTTACAATGGTGTGTTAGTTTCTGCTGTATAACAAAGTGAATCAGCTTTACATATACATACATCCCCATATCTCCTCCCAGAGGGAGTATATTTGGAATTTTAAAATGGCGCACTATTTACTTGTTTTGTATTACTAATTTTCTTGGGTTGTCAAAACTGATTACTAAAAAAATACCACCTATTACAGAAGTGAATTGAAATAACAACTGATACAAGTATTGAACTGGATGAGAGCATTATTACTGAGAGAGAAAAACTGCACTAAACAGAAAAATGTCACATATTAAGCTGCTTTTTTCTCTTAAACACTAGAAATTTTAAATCTCCTCAAATGTAGCACTTTCTTAGGTGGGAATTTCCCAGAAATATTCAGTTTGTTAGTGTAAAATCAGTGCAGATGTCAAACATCTGATGGTAGAAAAGCAAGATTATATTTAGCTTTAACTCAGACTTTTTTGGAGAACTGGATTTATGTTTACTTACAAAGACATATGTTCATTTTGAGTGTTAGTGTGTTGATGAGAAAAGAAGAGAAATATTTTTAGGTAACAATCATAAAGACAAGAGGAATTGAAAACAAATAACATTTGTTGCTGAAATCCCAAAGATTACCTAACCCAAACAAGTTAATATGCATGAAACTATATTTTCTAGTAGATACAATGACTCTAGAAAAATTGAAAAGTATCTAATATATATATTAGACACTCTAATATAGTATGTTCCCACTCTAATATAATGTTTCCTATTTCTACCAAAACAGTCTAATAAGAAATATTATAGAATTAAACCTAATCGAGTTTAACTCAGAGTATATATTTCTGCATTGTATATGCAACTAGATCATTTAAGTGTCATGCACTCTGTTACAAAAATTCTTTTCATTTCTGTTTAGTTCCTAGCTAGCCAATGAGTAAACTATATTAGCAGGTAAAAAGTTGACATTTAAAAAAATAAGTTCCATATTATTAAGGCTTAAGTTAGATGTAGCTGGAATAAGAAACTACTTTCTTGCAATTTCAAGATTGCTAGAAAGACTGCCACTTCCCTAAATCAATCTCTACATGTTTGTTGATACCTATACTTCCTGTATAGGAGTTAATTCTTCAGCTCATGGTTTTGAATCCATTAAAATTAAAACCCACCTGGAAAGGGTAATACTTTGAGGAAATTATCAGGTAAATATCCTTCAGAACAAGGGAGTTTCAGATTAGAATGGCTATTATAAAAAAGACAAAGGATAACAAGTGTTTGAAAGGATGTGGAAAATGGGAACTCTTATACACTATTGGTAGGAATGTAAATTGGCACAGCCATTATAGGACACAGTATGGAGGTTCCTCAAGAAATTAAAAATAGAATTACCATATGATCCAGTAATCCTACTTCTGGGTATATATGCAAAGAAATGAAAACAGTCTATTGAAAAGATAGCTGCACTTCCATTTAATTGCTGCTTACTCAAAATAACGAAGATATGGAAACAACATAAGTGTTCAATGCATGAATGGATGAAGACAATGATTATATATATATATATATATATATATATATATATATAAAATGAAATTTTATTCAACCTTTAAAAAAAGGAAATCCTGCCATTTGCAACAACGTGAATGAATCTGGAGGACATTATACCAAGTGAAATAAGCCAGACAAAGAAAGAAAAATATTGCATGATGTCACTTATATGTAGAATCTAAAAAGAGTGGAATTTATAGAAACAGAGAGTAGAATGATGGTTGCCAGGGGTAGGGGGGTGGAGAGCTGGAATGAGGAAATGTTAGTCAAAGGGTACAAAGCTTCAGTTATGCAAGATGAATGGGTTCTGGAAATATTAATATAATGTACAGCATGGTGACTACAATTAATAGTACTGTATTGTGTACTTGAAATCTGCTAAGAAGATAGATCTTAGATTAAGTCTTCTTAACATACACACACAATGGTAACTTTATAGAGGTGACAGGTAAGTTATTTAGCTTGATTGTGGATCTTTTCACAATGTATAAATATATTGAAACATCAAGTGGAATACCTTAAATCTATACAACTTTTAAATGTCAAAGATATATCAATAAATTTGTATTTTAAAAAATACAATCTGAATGGGAAATAACATGATGATTCTGGGATGTAATACGGAAAGAAGAAAAACTTGGGTAGGAAAGAGAAGTAATTTGAGGAAGGAAACCTGAGAGCCTTACTCAACACCCACACGGGACTTTGATGAATCTCAGGAAACAGGTTGAAGAAAACTAAGCAAGTTGCTAAAGACTACAGGGTATATTACAAGTCTTAAAGCACTCAAAACAATCATACCTAAATGATATATCATTTAGGACTATATATTTGTGATAAATTATTTTTAACATAAAGGGAATAATAAAACAAGATTTAGGTTTGCGGTTACCTGAGGGAAGCTGGCAGAGCACTTAAGTAGTATCACTGTTATTACCAATGTAATTAATCTTAAATTGGAAGGTGGATTCCCAGGTGTTTATTTTAATTTCATGCTTCACAGTTTTCATATACTCTTTGATATACATCAAATATTATTAACTTTTGAATGAAGCAGAGAAGAAAACTACTGTTATGTTCATACATTGCTGAGGACTGGCATTAAGCTAAAGAAGGCTAATTGTGTGCATAGGTACTGGAAAGAGGTCATGGATTTCCTTGCTTTTTTTTTTTATTGGTTACATTAATGAATCAGTTCCCAAGCTGCATGCATGAGGACAGGAGGTGCTGCCATGACAAGGTTAGGAAAACTGTCTGGGAGGTAAGCATGGTAAGAACCCTGACTGAGCTCTCTGGCTCTCTGAAAACAGAAGCAGACAAAGAAATTGAAGCTGGACATATGAATCTAGTTGAAAGGGAAAATTTCACCCTGGTGAACAATGTCAGAGCAAGGCAGTAGTTAATTCAAGAAAGAGTTCAAGTTGCAAGAATATAGAAATAACATAGGAGCTATTTCAAAGGTTAAAAAAAGTCAATTTGTCAAGAGAATAAGACAAGCCACAGACCGGGACAAAGTATTTACAAAAGACATATCTAGGGCTTCCCTGGTGGCGCAGTGGTTGAGAGTCCACCTGCCGATGCAGGGGACGCGGGTTCGGGCCCCGGTTCAGGAAGATCCCACATGCCATGGAGCGGCTGGGCCCTTGAGCCATGGCCGCTGAGCCTGTGCGTCCGGAGCCTGTGCTCTGCAACAGGATAGGCCACAACAGTGAGAGGCCCACATACTGCAAAAAAAAAAAGACATATCTAATAAAGGACTGTTACCAAAATATACAAAAACTTTTAAAACTCAGCAATAAGAAAATGAACAACCCAATTAAAAAATGGGCAAAAGGCCTGGACAGCTCAGCACAGAAGATATACAGATGTCAAATAAGCATATGGAAAGATGCTCCAAGTCATATGTCATTAAGGAATTGCAAATTAAAACAATAATGAGATACCACTAAACGCCTGTTAGAATTACCAAAATCCAAAACACTAACACCACCAAATACTGGCAAAGCTGTGAACCAAAAAGAACTCTCATTCATTGCTGGTGGGAATTCAAAATGCTTCAGCTACTTTGGAGGACAGCTCAGCAGTGATCTTTCATCCTAAGATCCAGCAATCATGCTCCTTGGTATTTACACAAATGAGTTAAAAACTTATGTCCACACAAAAACTGCACACAGATGTTTACAACAGCTTTAATTATAATTGCACAAACTTGGAAGAAACCAATAAGTCTTTCAGTAGGTGAATGGGTAAATAAACTGTGGTACGTCCAGACAATGGAATATTATTCAACACTAAAAAAAAATGAGCTATCAAGCAATGAAAAGAAATGGAGGAAACTTAAATGCATATTACTAAGTAAAAGAAGCCAATCTGAGAAAGCTAAATATTGGAGAATCCCAACTGTATGACATTCTAGAAAAGGCAAAACTATGAAGATAGTAAAAAGATTAGTGATTTCCAGGTGTTGGGGGGAGGGGAGAAGGAGGGATGAATAAGCAGAGCACAGGAAATTTTTAGGTTGATGAAATTATTCTGTACAATACTTCAATGGTGAATACATTTATCAAAACCCACCAAATGTACATGGAGAGTAAATGCTTACATGAAAGGAGGACTTTAGGTGATAATGATGTGTCAGTGTAGGTTCATTAATTATAGCAAATGTCCCACTCTGGTGGGAAATATTGATAGAGGGAAGGCTGTGCCTGTGTAGGGTCTGAGAATATATGGGAATTGTCTGTACTTTCTACTCAATTTTGCTGTGAACCTAAAACTGCTCCATTTCAAAAAAAAAAAAAATCAACCTGAAATCCCTGAAGACTTGAAAAGTTCCAGGTAATCAGAAAGTGAAAAATAAGAGTATGTTGGCATCAGGAACACAGATAAGCAATCTGCACGAAAGATTCAGGTAAAAGTAAATTTTAATATTAAATCAACATTCCATCCAGCAAGGAAACACATGTTAGTCTGTAAAGAATCAAACAAAGTTTAGAGTATCTATATGAAAGTAGGTGAGCCGTGTTTAAAAAAGGATGGATAATTAATTGGGCTGAAGTAAAAAACATGAGGGAATACGTAAATTTAGATGCAGACCCAATGAGTATTTTCCCTTTAAAAAGCAGCCAGGCTTAAAACAGTAGGATTCCATAGAATAGTGCTCAAAACTACAAAGATTTGAATAATGGAACTAACTAGCCATTTAATATTGCCATTATAATGTGTATTCAAGAAGCAGCTTCTACTAGGTTTGAGCAACTTTGTCAGATGAGTAGAATAAATGTCAACCTCCATCTAGGACAGGACGATTCTTGTGATCCTGTTCATCTCAAAAATCTTAACTTCAGCAGGTCTGCTCTGAATAAGATTGAATCTTCCAGTGTGGAATTTTAGATACATTGTCAGAATGAGAGAATAGATTTGCTAGAGTAAGACCAACAGTGGAAACTATCAGAAGAGCTGTTTTCAATGATGATCCAAATATAAAATTATGGGATATCACTTCCAAAACCTAAAGAAGGAAACAGATATCCAGGTACAGGAAGCATAGGGGGTCCCAAACAAGAGGACCTCAAACAGACCTACACCAATCCATATCTTAATTAAAATGGCAAAAGTTAAAGAGAGGATTCTAAAGGCAGCAAGAGAAAAACAAACAGTTACAAAGAAACCCCCATAAGGCTATCAGCTGATTTCTCTACAGAAACTTTGCAGGCCACAAGGGAGTGGCAAGATATATTCAAAGTCCTGAAAGATAAAACTCTGCAAACTAGGATACTCTACCCAGCAAGATTAGCATTTAGAATAGGAGAGATAAAGAATTTCTCAGACAAACAAAAATTAAAAGAATACAGAAATACTAAACCTACCCTAAAACAAGTGTTGAAGGGTCTTTTCTAGATGGAAAAGAAGCAAGAATCTAGGAAAGGGAAAATCACAATAGGAAAGGCAAATATATAAAATGATTGAAGATCAATTAAATAATCGAGTACACAGACTAAAAAAAAATCAAAAAATTCTGTGAAACCGATTGTAACTACATGAACAGCAAAAGGGTAAACATGAAAATGTAAAATAGGACATCAAAATCACAAATGTGGAGGAGGGGAGTAGGAAAATGGTGGTCTTTTAGAATGTGTTTAAGCTCATATGATTACCAGTCTAAAGCAAGCAGATATAGTTATGGGTTAACATACTTGAAAATCAGGGTAATCACAAATCAAAAACATACAATAGATTCCAAAAAACAAAAACAAAAAGAAAGGAACACAAGCATAATACAAAAGAAAACCACAGAAAGAAAATCAAAAAGAAGAAAGGAACAAAGAATAAATACAAAATCAACTGGGAAACAAAGTTTAAAATGGCAGTAAATACACACTTACCAATAATTACTTTAAACGTCAGTGGACTAAATGCTCTGATCAAAAGACACAGAATGGCAGATAGGATAATAAAACAAGAACCTACAATGTGCTGCCTACAAGAGACCCACTTTAGGGCAAAAGACACATACAGATTGAAAGTGAGGAAATGGAAAAAGATATTTCATGCAAATGGAAATGACAAGAAAGTGGAGGGTAGCAATACTCATATCAGGCAAAATAGACTCTAAAACAAAGACCATAAAGAAAGACAAAGAAGGACACTATATAATGATAAAAGGATCAACACAAGAGGAGGATATTATACTTGTTAACATATATGCACCCAATACAGGAGTACCTAAATACATAAAACAAATACTAATGAACATAAAGGGAGAAATTGATGGGAATACAATAATAGTATTGCAAGTCCTAGCCACAGCAATCAGACAAGAAAAATAAATAAAAGGTATCTAAATTGGAAGAGAAGAGGTAAAACTGTCACCATGTGCAGATGACATGATACTCTATATAGAAAACCCTAAAGACTGCACACAAAAACTACTAGAACTGATAAATGAATTCAGCAAGGTAACAGAATACAAGATTAATATACAGAAATCTGTTGCATTTCTTTACACTAACAATGAAATATCAGAAAGGGAAAGTTAAAAAAAATCCTGTTTAAAATCACATCAAAAAAATAAAATATGTAGGAATAAACCTAACCAAGGAGATGAAAGATTTACATGCTGAAAACTATAAAACACTGATAAAATAAATCAAAGATGATTCAAGGAAATGGAAAGATATTCCATGCTCTTGGATTGGAAGAATTAATATTGTTAAAATGGCCATACTACCCAAAACAATCTACAGACTTAATGTGATCCCTATCATATTACCCATGACATTGTTCACAGAACTAGAACAAATAATTCTAAAATTTATATAGAACCCCCAAAGGCCCAGAACTGCCAAAGCAATCCTGAGGAAAAGAAGAACCAAACTGGAGGCATAATCCTTCCAGACTTCAGACAATACTACAAAGCTACAGTAAACAAAACAGCTGGCAGTGGCACAAAAACAGACATAGAGATCAATGGAAGAGAATAGAGAGCCCAGAAATAAACCCACACACCTATGGTCAATTAAAGTTTGATGAAAGAGTCAAGAATATACAATGGAGGAAAGACAGTCTCTTCAGCAAGTGGTGTTGGGAAAGCTGGACGGCCACATGTAAATCAATGAAATTAGAACATTCCCAGACACCATACACAAAAAATTAAAAAATGGCTTAAAGACTTCGATATGACATGACACCATAAAACTCCTAGAAGAGAACACAGTCAAAACATTCTCTGACATAAATTGTAGTAATAGTTTCTTCGATTAGTTTCCCAAAGCAAAAGAAATAAAAGCAAAAATAAAAATTGGAATCTAATCAAATATAAACTTTTGCACAGCAAAGGAAACCATAAACAAAATGAAAAGACAAGCTACAGACTGGGAGTGAATATTTGCAAATAATGCAACCAACAAGGGCTTAATTTCCAAAATATTCAAACTCAATATCAAAAAACAAACAACCCAATCAAAAAATGGGCAGAATGGGTTTCCCTGGTGGCGCAGTGGTTGACAGTCTGCCTGCCGATGCAAGGGACACGGGTTCGTGCCCCGGTCCGGGAAGATCCCACATGCCGCGGAGCGGCTGGGCCTGTGAGCCATGGCCGCTGAGCCTGCGCGTCCGGAGCCTGTGCTCCAGAATGGGAGAGGCCACGACGGTGAGAGGCCCGCGTACCGCAAAAAAAAAAAAAAAAAAAAAAACTACAATGAGGTATCACCTCACACTAGTCAGAATGGCCATCATCAAAAAGTCTACAAATAATAAATCCTGGAGAGGGTGTGGAGAAAAGGGAACCCTCCTTACACTGTTGATGGGAATGTAAATTGGTGCAGCTACTATGGAAAACAGTATGGAGGTTCCTTAAAAAGTAAAAATAGGATTACCAGATGATTCAGCAATCCCACTCCTGGGCATATATCCAGAAGAGATGAAAACTCTAATTTGAAAAGATACATGCACTCCAGTGTTCATAGCAGCAGTAATATAATAGCCAAGACATGGAAACAACCAAAGTGCCCATCAACAGATGACTGGTTTAAGATGTGATGTATATATTTATACAAAGGAATATTACTCAGCCATAGAAAAGAATGAAATACTGCCATTTGAAGCAACATGGATGGAACTGTCATTCTAAGTGAAGTCAGAAAGAGAAAGACAAATATTATATGATATCACTTATATGTGGAATCTAAAAAATAATACAAATTAACTTATTTACAAAACAGAAACAGACTCACAGACATAAAAAACAGAATTATGGTTACCAAAGAGGAAAAAGGGGAGAGGGATAAATTAGGGGTATGAGATTAACAGATATACACTACCATATATAAAATAGATAAACAACAAAGGTGTACTGTATAGCAAAGGGAACTATATTCAATATCATTTAATAGTCTATAATGGAAAATAATCTGAAAAAGAATATATGTGTGTGTGTGTGTGTGTGTGTATGTATCTGAATCACTTCGCTGTACACCTGTAACTAACTTAATATTTTAAATCAACTATATGTCAATAAAAATAAAATTAAATTTAAAAAATTTTCCACCTTTCCAAAATAAAACAATCTGAATGAGACAGTTGCATATATGCTGGTAAGGCCACAAACAGCATAAAATCTTTAAAGATTAATTCTCTCAATACCAACACTATTTCCTAATAAACTTTATTATTTTAAAGCAACGAAGTAACCAATGCTTAAGTTAAGGCAGATATGGTAATAATCACTCCACAGAGTGTGGAATATGGTTTGGTCTGAAGTACATTTCCCTGAATATAAATCCTCCAGGAAACTGTTGCAATAAGTGAATGAGTGGATTTCACTTTTTATAGAGTGTGTCCATACCCTCAACAGTCATCTGACAGCAAGTGTCACCCCTCAGCATTTTTCATTCTATATCATTTTTCTTCCATTCCTCTCTCTCTAACTGCAACATCATCACTGTAACAAGGTAAGATGCAATCCTTTCTTTTACCAAGAACTTTTTCTTTTGCTTGAGGGAAAGCATTGAAAGATTATTTAATACATAAAAGTTCTTGTTTCTTCTGCAAAACTAGAAACAATAGAAAGCATATGCTTTAAAAAAATTCTCAGGAAGTCCCTGGTGGCACAGTGGTTGGGAGTCCCCCTGCCAATGTAGGGGACACAGGTTCAAGCCTGGTCTGGGAAGATCTCACATGCCACAAAGCAACTAAGCCCGTGTGCCACAACTACTGAGCCTGTGCTCTAGAGCCCGCAAGCCACAACTACTGAAGCTCGGGCACCTAGAGCCCGTGCTCCGCAACAAGAGAAGCCACTGCAATGAGAAGCCTGAGCACCGCAAAGAAGAGTAGCCCCCGCTCGCCACAACTACAGAAAGCCCACGTGCAGTGACAAAGACCCAACGCAGCCAAAGATAAATAAAAATAAATTAATTAATTTTAAAAATATGTTAAAAAGAATTCTCAAATTGCAATTGTAACACTGGAAAAAAACAATAACTATGTTGTGTATGAATTTATAAAACAATCTTTACTCAGGCTAAGGCCAAACCTGAAGCTTTGTACTCTCACTCTTTAAGCTGATTTTCTAAATATCTAATTAGCATTCATGTTGGCTGATTCATGTAACCTGGGTAGAACTTTATAGTCAAGAACTAAGCATAAAGTAAGACAGTATTCTATTCAGAAGTAACTATTTCTTTGACCTGGACAAAAATATGTATGGTGATGTTAGAACTCAATTTAAATTCAGATCACATAAAACAAGTATAGTGACAAGTTATACAAACTTCCTAAAGAGGGTTAGTTTGTTGCCAAAACTGAATTTTTAAAAACCAGAGTACTTCTCATGCATCAGTTTTTTAAAAAAATATTTCAACTGAATAAGAACAAAACTTACACAAAAGTGTTCTTAAGAGTTTGGAGAGTGGGAAGTAAAGGAGACAAGAAATAGAAAATAGAACAGAATCATTTCTTGAGTCTCCTTATGCAGGTTTTGCTGATTCTATAGTGAGTCAGAAAACAAACAAAAAAAGAAATAGTTACAGACTCTGTGATACTTTTTATTTTTTTACATCTTTATTGGATTATAATTGTTTGACAATGTTGTGTTTCTGCTGTACAACAAAGTGAATCAGCTATATGCATACTTATGTATACCTATATCTCCTGCCTCTTGAGCTTCCCCCCTCACCCTCCCCATCCCACACCTCTAGGTGGTCACAAAGCACTGAGCTGACCTCCCTGTGCTATGCAGCTGCTTCCAGCTAGCTATCTATTTTACACATGGTAGTGTATATATGTCCATGCTACTCTCTCAATTCATCCCAGCCACCCCTTCCCCCTTGTGGACTTGTCCACAAGTCCATTCTCTACATCTGCATCTCTATTCCTGCCCTGCCACTAGTTCATCAGTACCATTTTTCTAGATTCCATATATATGTTAATATACGGTATTTGTTTTTCTCTTTCTGACTTACTTCACTCTGTATGATAGACTCTAGGTCCAACCAGTTCACTACAAACGACTCCATTTCATTCCTTTTTATGGCTGAGTAATATTCCATTGTATACATGTACCACATCTTCTTTGTCCATTCATCTGTCAGACATTTAGGTTGCTTCCATGTCCTAGCTATTGCTAATAGTGCTGCAATGAACATTGGGGTACATGTATCTTTTTGAATTATGGTTTTCACAGGATATATGTTCAGGAGTGGGATTGCTGGGTCATACAGTAGTTCTATTTTCAGTTTTTTAAGGAACCTCCATACTGTTCTCCATAATGGCTGTGTGATATTCTTTTTAAAAACACATATCCTTGGGCTTCCCTGGTGGCACAGTGGTTAAGAATCCACCTGCCAATGCAGGCGACACGAGTTCAGACCCTGGTCCGGGAAGATCCCACATGCCGTGGAGCAACTAAGCCCGTGTGCTACAACTACTGAGCCTGTGCTCTAGGGCCACAAGCCGCAACTCCTGAGCCCACGAGCCACAACTACTGAAGCCTGTGCGCCCTAGAGCCTGTGCTCCGCAACAAGAGAAGCCACCGCAATAAGCCCGCACGCCACAACAAAGAGTAGCACTCGCTCGCCAAAACTAGAGAAAGCCCACACACAGGAATGAAAACCCAATGCAGCCAAAAATAAATAAATAAATTTATTTAAAATAAAACAAAAACCACATAACCAGTACAATACTTCTGTTATCTGAAAGACTTTTCCCCCAAACACCTGGAACTTCTTACATTGGAAAGGGTCCAACATTGGCACCTGCTATCTCAGAGCCGTGATTGGGGCTGTGCAGCAGGTATGGGAACAAACCACTGATGGGGGGTTGCCGGAATGTGAACTCTCTCAGGTACAGTCTTTGCTTGTCCTTCCCTGTTTGTGACTACTCGCTCTCGCCAGAGCTGAGTAGATGGGTGACGTATTTGTATATATTTGCTTGCTTGCAACTGCCAAATGTCTCTCAGTTAATAAATGAATCCATGGAATAGACATATTTAGAGAGAGATATAGAAAGTATTAAGTATGATTCACCTTTTAAGCCTGAATATACAAGAGGAGTTTGTAAGAAATGAAAATAATGTCTTCTAATATTCTCAGTTACATGGTTAAAAAAATCTAAATTCACAATTTTCTGTGGTAAAATGTATTAGCCTTAAATAGCTAAATAAAGCCCAGTACTAGAATTTTGACACTTTTAAGAAAAAGATCAAATTATTCCAAAAATACCATTCCATAAAATATTAAATAAAAATATCAACTAAACTTTTATCATGTTTAAAGAAACTGGCCAAAATTAAGGTCAAGTTTATTCCAATCATCTCATTTTCTTTTACCCCACCAGATACCAAAAATTAGAATTAAAAAACATTTTTTTAATTAAAAATTGTTTGAGACAGAACAAAATGTCTTGGGACTTATTAGACTTTCCCAATCTATTCTAATCCATAAAATACCTACTAATATAATTACCTTTCTATCTCTCTCCCTACTTGGTATATCTATAGTACATTTTAAAATACAGTGTACTGGGCTTCCCTGGTGGCGCAGTGGTTAACAATCCTCCTGCCAAAGCAGGGGACACGGGTTCGAGCCCTGGTCCGGGAAGATCCCACATGCCACGTAGCAACTCAGCCTGTGCACCACAACTACTGAGCCTACGCTCTAGAGCCCGCGAGCCACAACTACTGAGCCTACGTGCCACAACTACTGAAGCCCGCATGCCTAGAGCCCGTGCTCCGCAACAAGAGATGCCACCGCAATGAGAAGCACGTGCACTGCACCGAAGAGTAGCCCCCACTCACCACAACTAGAGAAAGCCCGCATGCAGCAACGAAGACCCAATGCAGCCAAAAATAAATAACTAATATATATATATATACACACACACACACAAAAAAAATAAATAAATAAATATAGCATACTGTCTAAAGTCTACTAGATTTCTCTTGCCTAGAGTGATAATGGATATTCATGACACTGGCCCTAAGATTCTCAATATTACCTCACTACTAGTCAGTGCTCTTGGAACACACATGAATTGGGTGTTCAAACTGTTCATGAAAAGGAAGTTAATCTGTCCACACTGGTCAGTTTTCTTCTCTTCTTAGCATGTTGCATGGATGCTATAGAAAGAATATCACAAACAGTCTGAAGATAGCCAGAACACCCAAATTAATGACAGCATTTCTTTGCAATACCTTAAAGTATTCCAGAGAATATATTGTGATATCTCATTTATTTTAAATGTCATTATTGATACAGAACATTCATATCAACATAAACCCGTATAAGGTATAACAGTTTCTTACAGGATATGGGGACCTGAATTTGAAGAGGTCACTGTCCGAGATTGAAAAATCACTCTAAAATGAGAAACTAGACACTCTCATAGTAACTCATCCTTAGAGATGATTTGTAAATATGTTGCTGCTGGTTGAGATGAAGTTTTTCTCAGTCTCCGTCAAGAGGATCAAGTTATATTCACAAGAAGCTGTGAACGTAACATGTTAAAGTAAAGAAATTAGTCATTCAGTTATAGTGTAACCTAACTGACTTAAAGATGGTCCAAAGTGCAAGCTTGGGTCAGTGTCTCTTCAGCCCAGAAGGGATGCTGCCCCATGCAAAAGAGAATAGTAGTTCCTCTTTTCCAGGCAGAAGCCTACAAGGAAAAGGGAATAGGAAGCTAGCATAATCAGATCAAACCTTTCACTAATATCATCTAACTCTCTTTCCACTGGTTCTATATAAACCAAGCTACCTTTTTGCATTTTCATGTAAATTTTTTTTCTGGGAGAGAATGTGCTGACCAGCTGTATTTCCTTCCTCTTGGCAGATCTACTTCTAATTATGAATTAATGAACGAGCCTTTCTGGCTTATAATGAGTTTCATTAGCATGAGTCAGCTCCCCTGAGTCAGATCAAGTCTGTGTTTAATGATGGGATTGAGTTTCTGGCCTCACAAAACTGAAAATCTAGTCTCTAAGGACCACCAGCCCAACAAAGGTAACACATGCCTAGGGACCATACCTGAATTTCCAACTGGCCTTTTAACATGTCTCTTTAAGTGAAAAGAAAAAAAGTACTTAAAAAGCAGGCAATTCCTTTTTAAAAGCTCAGAAAAAAATGTTACGTAAGAGGGTAGGTAGGCAAATCCTAAGGGAGAGGCCCTCTAAACTCTATTTTGGTCCTCTCATTTGGCCTGTCTGAAAGTGCAGAGTGAAGCACAAATTTAAGCATTTAGCTACTGAATCACATCAACTCAGGTACTTAGATCTCAGTCAAATCAGGTCACAAAACCTGCATGTCTGCAAATATAAGAGGGTTTGGGCGGTCATTGCTTACCTCATCAGAGGATTACAACTGCCCATCTTATCTGCCTAGACAGACAAAAACTTGTTCCCTCTTTGGTAACTATAGCCAAATGTTTAAAAACTACAAAATAAAATTTAGAAAATGGCCATCTGTTCTTTCTAAGTTAGGTCAATGTGGAGATTCTTCAACTGTCCAAGGTGAGAAATTATATAAACAAATATTTAGACTATACACAGCCACATTACAGTTTTAAAGACAATGCATTCTACACATGTGGAAACATGTGAGGAAAACCTCATATTAGAGATTGAATGGTTTTAGGAAATAAAAATTCTCATATTTCTAGATTGGGAAAGAGGCAGAATTTCCAAAACAACAGTATATGATATCATATGTACTTAGTGCAGAAAAAAAACTATAATACTCACATTGATCTTTTGATCAATCTTGATGTGATGATGATCTGATCAAAACATGACCTGATTAAAAAAAAGCATCTTTTCAAGCAGAAAATCTGCCATTCTCTCTTCCTAATTTTCACCTATGGTGTGTTCTATGCTAGAAAAATATATTCTCTGAGAGCAGAAAAAGGACCGAGGTCTTCTGCTTGCTCTCTGAAATCTATCATGGTGAACACTGGGATGGTTTGGCTACCCCATGGTCAAGTTCTAGATAGCAATAATGCAGTGTAGTTTTCCATAAGTATGAACAAAAACCAGTACTAAGTCTTTGGAGACCAGATTTTAACACTAAGATAAGATATGTATTATGTTCTCAGCAACCCAAGAGGCACAGAAACCAATCAGACATACTGAATGTAGTGCTGGCTCTTCTCTACATATCAAAAACAATGTTGTTTCATTGGCCTACTAGAACCTATTTTTGGAAATGCAGGCTGGAAAATATGTTAAATAGCCATAATCACATGGAAAATAATGCTGATACTATTTTATTGGAAGCACTATTTACTTACAAAAAATATTTTGAATAAGCTGAAAGATACAATGGTAAAATACGTTTGAAAGAATTATTTAGAATTCCCTTTTCTCTCAAGATTGCTTAAACTATTCAGGGTCTTTTGTGGTTCCATACAAATTTTAGGATTGCTTTTCTATGTTGTGCAAAATGTTATTGGAATTTTGATAGGAATTGCATTGAATCTGTAGATCACTTTGTGTATTATGGGCATTTTGACAACATTAATCCTTCCAATCTATGAACATGGAATATCTTTCCATTTATTTGTGCCTTCTTCAATTTCTTTCCTCAGTGTTTTATACTTTTCAGTGTACAGAAATTTCTTTTTATTCATTTTTCCTTTTTTTAGCTTACAAATAAAAATTTATTAAGTATATGTTAAGCACGTTAGCCAACTGTTCACCATATATTTTTCTTTAAATTGAGGTATAGCTGTTTTACAAAGTTGTGTTAGTTTCTATTGTACAGATATTTCACTTTCTTGGTTAAATTAATTCCTAAGTATTTCATTCTTTTTGATGCTTTTATAAATGGAATTGTTTTCTTAATTTCTTTTTTGGATAGTTCATTGTTAATGTATAGAAACACAACTGATTTCTGCATGCTGTTTGTATCCTGCAACTTTACTGAATTTGTTTATCAGTTCTAACAGCTTTTTGGTAGTCTTTGGGGTTTTCTAGATATAAGATCATATCTTCTAGAAACAGAGACAATTTTACTTCTTCCTTTCTGATTTGGATGCTTTTTGTTTCTCTTTTTTTTTTTTTCCTTATTGCTCTGGCTAGGACTTCCAGAACTATGTTGAATAGAAATGGTGAGAGCAGGCACCCTGTTTTGTTTCTGATCATAGAGGAAAAGCTTTTAGCTGTTCACCATTGAGTATGATCCTAGCTGTGGGCTTCCCATAGATAGCCTTTATTATGTTGAGGTACATTCCATCTACACCTAATTTGTTGAGAGTTTTTTTTTCATGAAAGGATATTGAATTTTGTCAAATGCTTTTTCTACATCTATTGAGATGAGCATATGATTTTTATCCTTTGTTTTGTTAATGTAGTCTATTACATTTATTGATCAAGAGAACAAACCTGGAGACATCACATTTCCTGATTTCAAACTATATTACAAAGCTGTAGTAATCAAAACACTATGGTTGTGGCATAAAAAGACACATGATCAACGAAACAGAATAGAGACCCAGAAATAAACCGATGCATATTTGGTCAATGAATTTTCAACAAAGACTACACAATGGAGAAATGATAGTCTCTTCAATAAATGGAAAACTTAATAAATGGATAAATGAAGTTGGGGAAACTGGATAGCCACATGCAAAAAAATGAAACTGGACACCTATCTTACACCATACACAAAAGTCAACTCAAAATGAATTAAACACTTAAATGCAAGGAGTGAAACTATAAAACTCCTACAAGTAAACAAAAGGGAAAAGCTCCTTTACACTGGTCTTGGCAAGGATTTTTTTGGATTTGACACTAAAACAAAGACAACAAAAGAAAAATAAGTAATTGGGACTACACCAAATTAAAAAGTTTCTGCCCAGCAAAAAACAAACAAAAATCAATGAAATAAAAAGACAATAAACAAAATGGAGAAAAAATTTGCAAACCATATATTTGATAAGGGGTTAATATCTAAAATACATTAAAAAGTCATAAACTCAATAGCAAAACAAAAACAAATAACCTAATTAAAAACGGACCAAGGCCCTGAACAGACATTTTCAAAAGAAGATATACAAATGGCCAATAGGTATATGAAAAGGTACTCAGCATCATTAATCATCTAGGAAATACAGATCCAAACCAAAATGAAATATCACCTCACACCTGTTAGGATGTCTATTATCAAAAAGACAGAGATAATAAATGTTGGGGGGGGACCTTGAAGGTGGCGGAAGAGTAAGACGCGGAGATCGCCTTCCTCCCCACGGATACACCAGAAATACATCTACACGTGGAACAACTCCTACAGAACACCTACTGAAGGCTGGCAGAAGACCTCAGACCTCCCAAAAGGCAAGAAACTCCCCACGTACCTGGGTAGGGCAAAAGAAAAAAAGAAAAAACAGAGACAAAAGAATAAGGACGGAACCTGCACCAGTGGGAGGGAGCTGTGGAGGAAAAGTTTCCACACACTAGGAAGCCCCTCCGCGGGCGGAGACTGCGGGAGGCGGAGGGGGGAGCTTCGGGACCGCGGAGTAGTGCACAGCGACGGGTGCGGAGGGCAAAGCGGGGAGATTCCCGCACAGAGGATCAGTGCCGACCGGCACTCACCAGCCCGAGAGGCTTGTCTACTCACCCGCCAGGGCGGGCGGGGCTGCGAGCTGAGGCTCGGGTTTCGGTTTCGGACGGAGCGCAGGGAGAGGACTGGGGTTGGCGGCTTGAACATAGCCTGAAGGGGTTAGTGCACCACGACTAGCCGGGAGGGAGTTCGGGGAAAAGCCTGCACCTGCCGAAGAGCCAAGAGACTTTTTCTTCCCTCTTTGTTTCCTGGTGCGCGAGGAGAGGGGTTTAAGAGCGCTGCTTAAAGGAACTCCAGAGACGGGCGCGAGCCGCGGCTAAAAGCGCGAACCCCAGAGACGGGCGCGAGCCGTGGCTAAAAGCGCGAACCCCAGAAACGGGCGGGAGACGCTAAGGCTGCTGCTGCCGCCACCAAGGGGCCTGTGTGCGAGCACAGGTCACTCTCCACACCCCTCTTCCGCGGAGCCTGTGCAGCCCGCCACTGCCAGGTTCCCGGGATCCAGGGACAACTTCCCCGGGACAACGCACGGCGGTCCTCAGGCTGGTGCAACGTCACGCCGGCCTCTGCCGCAACGTCACGCCGCCTCTGACGCCGCAGGCCCGCCCCGCACGCAGTGCCCCTCCTTCCCCCCCCTCCACCCCCGGCCTGAGTGAGCCAGAGCCCCCGAATCAGCGGCTCCTTTAACCCCGTCCTGTCTGAGCAAAAACCAGACGCCCTCCAGCGACCTATACGCAGAGGCAGGGCCAAATCCAAAGCTGAGCTCCTGTGAGCTGTGAGAACAAAGAAGAGAAAGGGAAATCTCTCCCAGCAGCCTCAGAAGCAGCAAATTAAAGCTCCACAATCAACTTGATATACCCTGCATCTGTGGAATACCTGAATAGACAAGGAATGATCCCAAATTGAAGAGGTGGAATTTAGGAGCGAGATCTATGATTTTTTTCCCTTTTCCTCTTTTTGTGAATGTGTACGTGTATGCTTCTGTGTGAGATCTTGTCTGCATACTCTTGCTTCCACCATTTGTCCTAGGGCTCTATCCGTCCATGGTTTTTTTAAAAAAATTTTTTTCTTAATAATTAATTTTAATTGTAATAACTTTATTATACTTTACTTTCGTTCTTTCTTTCTTTCCTTCCTTCCCTCCTTTAGACAACGAATCACCCCAAATTGAGGAGGTGGTCTCTGAGAGCAATATTTATGATTTTTCCCCCTTTACCTCTTTTTGTGAAGGTGTATGTGTATGCTTCTGTGTAAGATTTTCTCTGTATAGCTTTGCTTCCAACATTTGTCCTAAGGTTCTATCTGTCCCTTTTTTTTTTTCTAAATATTTTTTAATTCAATAACTATATTATACTTTATTTTATTTTTACTGTATCTTCTTTCTTTCTGTCTTTTTTCCTTCTTTCCCTCCTTCCTTCCTCCCTTCCTCCCTCCCTCCCTCCTTTCTTTCCTTCTTTGCTTCTTTCTTCCTTCCTTTCCTCCTTTCCTTCTTTCTTTCCTCATACTTCTACTAATTCTCTCTACTTTTTCTCCCTTTTATTCTGAGCCATGTGGATGAAAGGTTCTTGGTGCTCCAGCCAGGAGTCAGGGCTCTGCCTCTGAGGTAGGAGAGCCAACTTCAGGACACTGGTCAACAAGAGACCTCCCAGCTCCACATAATATTAAACGGCGGAAATCTCCCAGAGACCTCCATCTTAACAGCAGCACCCAGCTTCACTCAACGACCAGCAATCCACAGTGCTGGACAACCTATGCCAAACAACTAGCAAAACAGGAACACAACCCCACCCATTAGCAGAGAGGTGGCCTAAAATCATAATAAGGCCACAGACACCCCAAAACACACCACCAGACGTGAACCCGCCCACTAGAGAGACAAGATCCAGCCTCATCCACCACAACACAGGCACTAGTCCCCTCCACCAGGAAGCCTACACAACCCACTGAAACAACCTTAGCCACTGGAGACAGACATCAAAAACAACGGGAACTACGAATGTGCAGCCTACAAAAAGGAGACCCCAAACACAGTAAGATAAGCAAAATGAGAAGACAGAAAAACACACAGCAGATGAAGGAGCAAGATAAAAATGCACCAGACCTAACAAATGAAGAGGAAATAGGCAGTCTACCTGAAAAAGAATTCAGAATAATGATAGTAAGGATGATCCGAAATCTTGGAAGTAGAATGGACAAAATGCAAGAAACAGTTAACAAGGACCTAGAAGAAATAAAGATGAAACAAGCAACGATGAACAACACAATAAATGAAATTAAAAGTACTGTAGATGGGATCAATAGCAGAATAACTGAGGCAGAAGAACGGATAAGTGACCTGGAAGATAAAATAGTGGAAATAACTACTGCAGAGCAGAATAAAGAAAAAAGAATGAAAAGAACTGACGACAGTCTCAGAGACCTCTGGGACAACATTAAACACACCAACATTCGAATTATAGGGGTTCCAGAAGAAGAAGAGAAAAAGAAAGAGACTGAGAAAATATCTGAAGAGATTATAGTTGAAAACTTCCCTAATATGGGAAAGGAAATAGTTAATCAAGTCCAGGAAGCACAGAGAGTCCCATACAGGATAAATACAAGGAGAAATACGCCAAGACACATATTAATCAAACTGTCAAAAATTAAATACAAAGAAAGCATATTAAAAGCAGCAAGGGAAAAACAACAAATAACACACAAGGGAATCCCCATAAGGTTAACAGCTGATCTCTCAGCAGAAACCCTACAAGCCAGAAGGGAGTGGCAGGACATACTGAAAGTGATGAAGGAGAAAAACCTGCAACCAAGACTACTCTACCCAGCAAGGATCTCATTCAGATTTGATGGAGAAATTAAAACCTTTACAGACAAGCAAAAGCTGAGAGAGTTCAGCACCACCAAACCACCTTTACAATAAATGTTAAAGGAACTTCTCTAGACAAGAAACACAAGAGAAGGAAAAGACCTATAATAACGAACCCAAAACAATATAGAAAATGGGAATAGGAACATACATATCGATAATTACCTTAAATGTAAATGGACTAAATGCTCCCACCAAAAGACACAGATTGGCTGAATGGATACAAAAACAAGACCCTTATATATGCTGTCTACAGGAGACCCACTTCAGACCTAGAGACACATACAGACTGAAAGTAAGGGGATGAAAAAAGATATTCCATGCAAATGGAAACCAAAAGAAAGCTGGAGTAGCAATTCTCATATCAGACAAAATAGACTTTAAAATAAGGACTATTAAAAGAGACAAAGAAGAACACTACATAATGATCAAGGGATCGATCCAAGAAGAAGATATAACAATTGTAAATATTTATGCACCCAACATAGGAGCACCTCAATACATAAGGCAAATACTAACAGCCATAAAAGGGGAGATCGACAGTAACATATTCATAGTAGGGGACTTTAACACCCCACTTTCACCCATGGACAGATCATCCAAAATGAAAATAAATAAGGAAACACAAGCTTTAAATGATACATTAAACAAGATGGACTTAATTGATATTTATAGGACACTCCATCCAAAAACAACAGAATACACATTTTTCTCAAGTGCTCATGGAACATTCTCCAGGATAGATCATATCTTGGGTCACAAATCAAGCCTTGGTAAATTTAAGAAACTTGAAATTGTATCAAGTATCTTTTCTGACCACAACGCCATGAGACTAGATATCAATTACAGGAAAAGATCTGTAAAAAATACAAACACATGGAGGCTAAACAATACACTACTTAATAATGAAGTGATCACTGAAGAAATCAAAGAGGAAATAAAAAAATACCTAGAAACAAATGACAATGGAGACACAACGACCCAAAACCTATGGGATGCAGCAAAAGCAGTTCTAAGGGGGAAGTTTATAGCAATACAAGCCCAACTTAAGAAGCAGGAAACATCTCGAATAAACAACCTAACCTTGCACCTCAAGCAATTAGAGAAAGAAGAACAAAAAAACCCCAAAGCTAGCAGAAGGAAAGAAATCATAAAAATCAGATCAGAAATAAATAAAAAAGAAATGAAGGAAACAATAGCAAAGATCAATAAAACTAAAAGCTGGTTCTTTGAGAAGATAAACAAAATAGATAAACCACTAGCCAGACTCATCAAGAAAAAAAGGGAGAAGACTCAAATCAATAGAATTATAAATGAGAAAGGAGAAGTAACAACTGACACTGCAGAAATAAAAAAAAATCATGAGAGATTACTACAAGCAACTCTATGCCAGTAAAATGGACAATCTGGAAGAAATGAACAAATTCTTAGAAATGCACAACCTGCCAAGACTGAATCAGGAAGAAATAGAAAATATGAACAGACCAATCACAAGCACTGAAATTGAGACTGTGATTAAAAATCTTCCAACAAACAAAAGCCCAGGACCAGATGGCTTCACAGGTGAATTCTATCAAACGTTTAGAGAAGAGCTAACACCTATCCTTCTCAAACTCTTCCAAAATATAGCAGAGGGAGGAACACTCCCAAATTCCTTCTACGAGGCCACCATCACCTTGATACCAAAACCAGACAAGGATGTCACAAAGAAAGAAAACTACAGGCCAATATCACTGATGAACATTGATGCAAAAATCCTCAACAAAATACTAGCAAACAGAATCCAACAGCACATTAAAAGGATCATACACCATGATCAAGTGGGGTTTATTCCAGGAATGCACGGATTCTTCAATATACGCAAATCTATCAATGTGATAAACCATATTAACAAATTGAAGGAGAAAAACCATATGATCATCTCAATAGATGCAGAGAAAGCTTTCGACAAAATTCAACACCCATTTATGATAAAAACCCTGCAGAAAGTAGGCATAGAGGGAACTTTCCTCAACATAATAAAGGCCATATATGACAAGCCCACAGCAAACATCATCCTCAATGGTGAAAAACTGAAAGCATTTCCACTAAGATCAGGAACAAGACAAGGTTGCCCACTCTCACCACTCTTATTCAACATAGTTTTGGAAGTTTTAGCCACAGCAATCAGAGAAGAAAAGGAAATAAAAGGAATCCAAATCGGAAAAGAAGAAGTAAAGCTGTCACTGTTTGCAGATGACATGATACTATACATAGAGAATCCTAGAGATGCTACCAGAAAACTACTAGAGCTAATCAATGAATTTGGTAAAGTAGCAGGATACAAAGTTAATGCACAGAAATCTCTGGCATTCCTATATACTAATGATGAAAAATCTGAAAGTGAAATCAAGAAAACACTCCCATTTACCATTGCAACAAAAAGAATAAAATATCTAGGAATAAACCTACCTAAGGAGACAAAAGACCTGTATGCAGAAAATTATAAGACACTGATGAAAGAAATTAAAGATGATACAAATAGATGGAGAGATATACCATGTTCTTGGATGGGAAGAATCAACATTGTGAAAATGACTCTACTACCCAAAGCAATCTACAGATTCAACGCAATCCCTATCAAACTACCACTGGCATTTGTCACAGAACTAGAACAAAAAATTTCGCAATTTGTATGGAAACACAAAAGACCCCGAATAGCCAAAGCAATCTTGAGAATGAAAAAAGGAGCTGGAGGAATCAGGCTCCCTGACTTCAGACTATACTACAAAGCTACAGTAATCAAGACAGTATGGTCCTGGCACAAAAACAGAAAGATAGATCAATGGAACAGGATAGAAAGCCCAGAGATAAACCCACGCACATATGGACACCTTATCTTTGATAAAGGTGGCAGGAATGTACAGTGGAGAAAGGACAGCCTCTTCAATAAATGGTGCTGGGAAAACTGGACAGGTACATGTAAAAGTATGAGATTAGATCACTCCCTAACACCATACACAAAAATAAGCTCAAAATGGATTAAAGACCTAAATGTAAGGCCAGAAACTATCAAACTCTTAGAGGAAAACGTAGGCAGAACACTCTATGACATAAATCACAGCAAGATCCTTTCTGACCCACCTCCTAGAGAAATGGAAATAAAAACAAAAATAAACAAATGGGACCTAATGAAACTTCAAAGCTTTTGCACAGCAAAGGAAACCATAATCAAGACCAAAAGACAACCCTCAGAATGGGAGAAAATATTTGAAAATGAAGCAACTGACAAAGGATTAATCTCCAAAATTTACAAGCAGCTCATGCAGTTCAATAACAAAAAAACAAACAACCCAATCCAAAAATGGGCAGAAGACCTAAATAGACATTTCTCCAAAGAAGATATACAGAATGCCAACAAACACATGAAAGAATGCTCAACATCATTAATCATTAGAGAAATGCAAATCAAAACTACAATGAGATATCATCTCACACCAGTCAGACTGGCCATCATCAAAAAATCTAGAAACAATAAATGCTGGAGAGGGTGCGGAGAAAAGGGAACACTCTTGCACTGCTGGTGGGAATGTGAATTGGTTCAGCCACTATGGAGAACAGTATGGAGGTTCCTTAAAAAACTACAAATAGAATTACCATATGACCCAGCAATCCCACTATTGGGCATATACCCTGAGAAAACCAAAATTCAAAAAGAGTCATGTACCAAAATGTTCATTGCAGCTCTATTTACAATAGCCCGGAGATGGAAACAACCTAAGCGCCCATCATCGGATGAATGGATAAAGAAGATGTGGCACATATATACAATGGAATATTACTCAGTCTTAAAAAGAAATGAAATTGAGCTATTTGTAATGAGATGGATAGACCTAGAGTCTGTCATACAGAGTGAAGTAAGTCAGAAAGAAAAAGACAAATACCGTATGCTAACACATATATATGGAATTTAAGGGGAAAAAAATGTCATGAAGAACCTAGGGGTAAGACAGGAATAAAGACGCAGACCTACTGGAGAACGGACTTGAGGATATGGGGAGGGGGAAGGGTGAGCTTTGACAGGGCGAGAGAGAGTCATGGACATATACACACTAACAAACGTAGTAAGGTAGATAGCTAGGGGGAAGCAGCTGCAAGGCACAGGGATATTATCTCGGTGCTTTGTGACAACCTGGAGGGGTGGGATAGGGAGAGTGGGAGGGAGGGAGACGCAAGAGGGAAGACATATGGGAACATATGTATATGTATAACTGATTCACTTTGTTATAAAGCAGAAACTAACACACCATTGTAAAGCAATTATACCCCAATAAAGATGTTTAAAATAAATAAATAAATAAAAAATAAATGTTGGAAAGGATGTAGAAAAAAGAGAACCCTTGTATACTGTTGGTAGGAATGTACATTGGTATAGCCATTAAGGGAAATGGTATGAAGGTTCCTCAAAAAAAAAAAAAAATTAAAAATAGAGCTACCAGCAATCTCACTTCTGGGTATATATTGAAAGAAAATGACATTACTATATTGAAGAGATATCTGTACCCCCATGTTTGTTGCAATGTTATTTACAATAGCCAAGATATAGAACAACCTAAGTGTCTGTTGACAGATGAATGGGACAATGTGAGACACACACACACACACACACACACACACAGAATGGAACATTATTCATCCTTAAAAAAGAAGGAAATCCTATCATTTTTGCAAATGGGTGAAACTGGAGGACATTATGCTAAGTAAAATAAGCCAGACAGAAGAAAAGAAATACTATATGTTATCACTTATATGTAGAATCTTAAAAAAAAAAAAAGAGTTGAGCCAGAAACTAGAATGGTGGTTGCCAGGGGCTGGGGGGTAGAGGAAATGGAGTGAGGTTGATTAAAGGGTACAGACTTTTAGTTATAAGATGAATAACTTCTAAGGATCTCTTGTACAGCATGGTGACTATAGTTAATAATACTGTATTGTAAAATTGAAATTTGTTAAGAGATTAAATCTCACCTAAAAAACAAAAATAACTACGGGAGGCGATGGATATGTTTACTATTGATACTTTGACTGTGGGAACCATTTAACAACACATATGTCAAATCATCACATTGTACCCTTTAAATGTTCTATAATTTTACTTGTTGATTATACTTCAATAAAGCTGGAAAAAAAATTTAAATCAAATAAAATTCCCTTTTCTGATTATCATGGTACATTTCTCCAAGCCTTAGAATAGTTCATGCTAAATCCAAATCTCCTTTCCTCATGGGGATGATGCTGAATCAGGTCAAGTGGAATAAGAGGATTATAGATGTATTTCTGCTAATGGATTTAGCAATCTGGCCTTAATCATTTTGAATCGAACAAGTCAAGATAAGAATTATTGGGTGAAGGTGTGGACATGATATTAAGAACAAAGAAAACTGTCCAACAGTGGTGTTATATGATTTATTAAATATGCACATGCATATATTTCTAATATGAGTGTAAGCTATACTAGGGTCATGACAGTCAGTAAAGATTTCAGTTCACTAATAGTTACAAATGTTACGTTTAGTGTGTGAAATATAGTGTAACGATGAACTGTTACTCTGAAGACACACCATTATGTAGGTAATATAAGCAGCAAGAAGAGCTGTCTAGACAAGGAAAAAATTAACTATATGTTTAATTTCACAGGAAACCATTACCACAATGAAGAGGACTGGACTAGCGCTGCTGTAAAGTGTGTGAATCAATGGTCTCTAAAAGAAAGAGGGTAGACAGGAGTTCCTATTCTAGTCTGCTTGTGATTATAGCACATTTTTTTTAATGGAAAGAAGTCATTCCCTGAATTTGAGTTGTAGATAGTGAAGATGCACTGCCCCCAGGTGTCTGTTCTAGGATTTACTGGACTAAGAAAAGAATTATTTTTATTTGCTCAAGGCAAACAGTCTTTCAGGAAAAAGCCATTTGTATTTTTTGTCATCATATTTTAAATTTTTACTGGAGCTTTGGTTCTTTCTTCAGTTGTATCACAAAAGATATAATTGAAGATACTGAAATAGCATGTTCCTCTTGAAGAGAACTGAAGAAACTGAAGAAACAATTATAATTTCAGGTATATTTCAATGGAAGTTCTTTATTTGAATTTCTTTATCACACAAGTATAATAGGGCACCTATCAACATTGCAATCTTTTATGGCTTTAGGTAAAGATGCTGAATTGTGTTGAGAACACCAACTATCTTAAATCAGATGCCAGAGAAATAAAAAGTATAACTTCTTTTAAAAATCTAACACTCCTAGGACATTTTATCCATGCACCAAATTATATATTTGAAGCCATATATATACATATATGTACATATATGGCTAAAAATTCAAAAGTTAGATCAACAGTAATATATACTGCCTTTTTAAATGTGTGTAATATCTTATTTTTCTAAATACTTTCATGTGCATCATAACACCTAATTTCATCTTGGAGTCTGGAATCAGTTATCTGGCAAAATGAGTCAGACATGTTCCAAAGAGGGAACAGCATTGTAGTATTTTAAGTATATATTCAAATGCTAATACTCAAGACTATTACTTCGTAATACAGACCCATAGAAAATGAAAAATTCCACCTACATTTTATTCTCCAGAAAAAGCCACTACTGCACCCACTTCTTCTAAGGAAACACAAGTATAAGAATAATTGTAAAATCTTGCCAACCCACTTAATTTTTCTTAAAAGGCAGTTCACATTATCTCTAAGAAGTTTGCAGAGATAAAATTAATGAAATTTAATTTTTTAAAGTTGCAAATGTACCAAAAAGTTGTTAATCCTAGATACATATACAGGTACAATAAGAAAGGCCAAATGGTCCTTGCTCATTTAGTTACTTGAATTTGAAATGAAACAGGCATGAACGTCTACCCTTATTGACTGAAGTGCAATCTTTGACCATGGTCAATATATGTCAAAGGTTGTCCCCACTGGGTTTATCAACTAGTTTCAATCCAGAACTCTACTTCAATCTCTCAGCTTTCAATTTTATCCTCACCTGACAAGAAAGAATCTAAAATTTGTTGCTCAAAGGAATAACAAATATAAGTTTGCTTCATAGTCACATTATATAACTATTTACTGAGTGCTTAAAATGTACTGGAAACTCTAGTTAGTTGTTTCTTTGTAATATAATACAGATCCTCACATTTCTCAAATGTAAAATATGAATGATAATAATTTTGCATTTATCTTTTAAAACTATTTGTTAGAGTGAAGTAGTTAAAAACTGATAAAATGAGAAGTCCAATAAGTACAAGGTTATATCCAAATTAAAAGTTTTATAATTAGAGGACTTAAGCTCTCCCTTTCTGTGCAAGTCTCAAACTGTAATTCAGAAAGCCTAAGTGGGAAGTGGTTGTGATATTTGACTATTTACAGTTCAAAACTTTTGTAAAATAAAATAACATAAAATATCTTAAACAACCCAATAGAAAAATACATTATGATTATGATAGGTAAGTCACAAAAATATACCAATAGCCACAATAGCAAGAAAATGGTGTTGAATAAATCAAGAAAATGCAAATTGAATCAAGATGAGCTACTTACATTTTTGTTTTTGTTTTCCACAGCACAAGGACACATATTAGAATAGTGCATAAGAGCCACAGCTGGCCAGGGAGCTTTTTTTTTTTCTTTTTTGGAGAACAATTAGATAATATCTATTAAAACTTAAATATGCGTAAGCTTTGATAGAACAATTCCACTATCAGTAATATCTTAAAAAGTGTATAAAAGGATGCTTACTGCAGCATTGTTTGTTGGAGTGAAAAAAGTTGGAGACAATATAAATATCCATTAGTAGAGGAGAGTCTATCTAATTAATACATTAGAACATTCTAATGTATTCAAGTGAGCGATATAAAGAAAATTTTCATATATTGAATAATATGTAAACATCTCTAAGAAATACTGTAAATTAAAGATAATGAAAGAAAATCATGGGGAAAACATATTAATAAAACAGATCCAAACATACACACATATACATACTGCTGTGCTAGTACTATGCATGTGCTAGATTAAAAAAGAGAGAGAGAGAGAATACACAAACTAAACCATTACCCTGAAAGGGAAATTGGGAATTGGATGGTAACAGAAGGGGAAATTCTCAAATTTTACATACATACTTACAGTACTTACATATTGTACAATAAAAATAGATGTGTATCATTTGAGAAAAATTAAACCAGACAGATGGAACTGAGAGAGGCACTGGGCTCCATTTTATTCATTCAACCAACAGAGTTGTTATTAATTAAGATCTCTTAAATTGTATTCCTTTATTATAAACAATTACAAAAATTACCTTAACCTTTTTATTTAATCTCATAAAACATGTGCTTTAAAGATTAAAAAAAAAGAGATAAAGAGGGACTTCCCTGGTGGCACAGGGAAGACTTTGCCTTCCAATGCAGGGGGTGAGGATTCGATCCCTGGTTGGGAGTTAAGATCCCACATGTCTCTTGGCCAAAAAACCAAAACATAAAACAGAGTAATATTGTAACACATTCAGTAAAGACTTTAAAATGGTCCACATCGGGCTTCCCTGGTGGCACAGTGGTTGAGAGTCTGCCTGCCGATGCAGGGGACACGGGTTCGTGCCCCAGTCCGGGAAGATCCCACATGCTGTGGAGCGGCTGGTCCCGTGAGCCATGGCCGCTGAGCCTGCGCGTCCAGGGCCTGTGCTCCACAACGGGAGAGGCCACAACAGTGAGAGGCCCGCGTACCGCAAAAAAAAAAAAAACAATGGTCCACATCAAAGAAAAACATCTTAAAAAAAAAAGAGATAAAGAGAGAATACAACAAAGATTAAGTATCAGGACTGTACTAAAAGTTTTTCTTCCCAGGAAGAATGAGTACTTTTCTTTATTTATCTATATTTTATTCATTATCCATTTATTAAACTTTTTTTAAAATATGTCCTAAGTACCTGGCTTCCTGCCTGCCCTTGGACACAGCCAGATAGAATAATTGCTAGTCTTTAAGGTCCCACAGGTTAGTGAGAGAAAAAACTATGAAACTTTGCCCTGCAATATCAGAAGAAATCTGTGTGAGCTTAAAGACAATTCTGAGTTCTTCAGGAGGATCACAATAGGGAAGGACATCTATATATGAAAGCAAAGGGGACATGAAATAGCATGACCTACTCTGCTTTAGCACCATGCCTTTGTCTAAGGATCTAAAGAGTAACAGAACACAGGGAAGAGACAAATAGGTTGTGTGGGAGTGGACTGGTTGTGGGAGGTATGGATACCAGAGTGGAAAGAGAGGGGTAGGAGCCAAGTCATGTCAAGATGTATTAATAAATGGTCTTAGAAAACAATGAGATATTGGGTAGAAGGAGGAAGAATGATGCTAAGGTTTCCATCTAAGATAATTTTTTGGATGTTAAGACCAAGAACTAAATGGTATAAGCAGGTAGAGTAATGAGTTTTGGAGAAACATGAGTTTTGTTTTCAATGCAGTAAATCAAATCTGTCTCTTCAGAGTGAACCATAGTAAACAGGTGGACACAAGGAAATAAAACTAAAGAAAAGGGTAGTACTGAGAATTATCAGTATGTAAGTGGTAGTTTATGCCAGAGTGTAAAATGGTGAGCCAAGTTAAATAATATAAGGTAAAGTGGGAAGGGAGTAAAGAATGGAATTCTGAGCAAAAGCAACCAATATACATAGGATACATTAGAAAATACCTACAAAGGAAATAAAATGAATTAGTCCTCAAAACAAATTTCCTAGCAGCTATTGAAAAAACTGTAAGATTAATTAAGAAAAGGAAGTAAGGAGGAGAAGAGAGCGGTAGCTAGCTAGTGAGGTCCCACTAACCCTAAACTAATAGTATCCGATTTCTAGGAAAAGAAAGCAGACATACAACCAAAATTAAAGGAATTTGATGTGCATTGACCAGGAACTTTCAAACCCTAGGGTCCCTACAGGTAAGAGCTTTTCTTCATGTGAGATACTCATGTGTTTAGTAATACACATGTTTTAGGTATATAGTTTTTATGATCAAGGAGAAAAAACATAGAATAAAAAGCCTTTGAAGTTCCTTTAATTATTCCAACTGAGATCCATCCTTGTGATCTGTGATCTTATTTTCTCATTTCTTAGTTTTCAGTTATTATAAAGTAGGCAAAGGTATTCATGAAATTGAAACATGGGTAGAGAAGAAAATTAATAAATCACTATAAAATTTACATAATCTTGTTTGAATTAAATAGGTCATTGTTCTTCTATATCAGTTGTATTCTTGATAAATACATAGCTCCTTTCATATAACAATCTAATGTTGTGTTTGCTTAATACAAAACATACAGTATTGATTTATAGCCAAGATCCTTCTACATTTTAATAGAAAATAGTGAAGAACAATCCAAAACTGTAGTCATTCAACAAATTTGAACTCCCCTCAACATTTTTGAAATGGCTTAGCTAATATTTAATAATAATGATTCATCAGCTAGAGTCAAGCAAATGACCAGCCTGAGAAACAAATCTATGGTCCTGAATTATATTATTATTTTGGAAAATGTGCTATAGCATAGCATAATGGTTAAGAGTACATATTCTGAATTTAATCTGCTCTCTAATTTTGGCACTACTATTAAAAGTTGTATGCTGTGATCAGGTCATTCACTGAACTTCTCTAAGATCTGGCTTCCTTCTAAATAAAACAGAGGTAATTGTAATATGTACTCCATAGTAATATTGGGAAGAATAAATGACAATAAAGAAGGAAAGAAAGAGAAAGAAGGAGAGAGAGAGAAAGAAAGAGAAAAAGAGAGAATGAGAGAAAGAGAGAGAGAAAGAAAGAAAGAAAGAAAGAGAAAGAAAGATAGAAGGAAAGAAAGAAAGAGAAGGTAAGAAAGAGAGGGAGGGAGAGAAAGAGAGAGAGAAAAAAGAGTGAAGGAGCATCCCTGCTGATATTATTCCCTTAATCATGTTATCTATGATAATGATTACATGATGATGATGATGATGCAATACCCATTCTCCGACATGTGTAACTGAATTGTTTTCTGGGACTTGGCATTGGCACATGTCCACATAACTACTCCCAGTGGTACAATCAAAATAAAATACTTTGGCAAATACAGAAGGTACACAGTGCTTACTTTTCCTAACCCATACTATGTAATGAGGTCATTTGGAGATTATTGTTTGAATCATCCCAGTTCAGAAGCTCCTGTGCTTTTTGTGTGAGCTCTTAATTCACAGTGTAAAAACATATACCCACACAAAAACCTGCACCTGGATGTTTATGGTCACTTTTTTACAATTGCAAAATTATAAATCATCCAAGATGTCCTTCAGTGGGAGAATGGATAAACTACAGTACATTCAAACAATAGAATATTACTCAGGGCTAGAAAGAAATGAGCTATCGAGCCATGAAAAGAAATGGAAGAAACTTAAATTCATAAATTTAAGTGAAAGAAACAAATCTGAAAAAGTGACATACTGCATTATTCCAACTATATGACATTCTGGAAAAGGTAAAATCATGGAGACAGTAAAAAGATTGGTGACTGCCAAGGGTCAGGTAGGGAGGGAGGAAGAGTAGGCAGAACACAGAATGTTTAGGGCAGTGAAACTACCCTGTATGATTCTACAATGGTAGATACATGTTATTACATATTTGTTGAAACCCACAGAATACACACCAAGAGTGAACCTTAATGTAAACTGTGGACTTAGTGTGATAATGATGTGTCAATGGAGGTTCACTGATTTTAATAAATGTACCACTCTGGTGCGGGATGTTGATAGTCAGGGAGGCTGTGCCTGTGTAGGGACAGAGGGTATATAGGAGCTCTATTTTCTGCTCAATTTTGCTGTGAATCTAAAACTACTCTTAAAAATAAAGTTTATTTTTAAAAAATGGATAATAAAAGAATTCTACAAATAACTCTACCCCAAAACTTGATAACTTAGATAAAATGGACAAATTCCCTGAAAGACTAAAATACCAAAAGTATTTCACACAAAAGGTGAAATAAATAATCTGAATAGACCTATATCTGTTAAAGAAATTGAATCAAAAAAAAAAGAAATTGAATCAATAATTAATAACCTTTCATACTAGAAAGCATCAGGCCCAGATAGTTTCATTACTGAATTCTACAAAACATTTAAGGATGAAATGATACTAATTTCCCACAATCTCTTCCAGAAAATACAAGCAGGAGGAACATGTCCCAACTCATTCTATGAGGTCAATAATACCCAAATGTCAAAACTAGAAATAGCCATTACAGAAAGGAAAACTACAAATCAATATCCCTTATGAACATAGGTTAATATTAAATATTAGAAAATTGAATACAATAATGGATAAAAAGAATCATCCACCACACCACATTTATTCCAGGTATGCTAGGCTGGCTCAATGTTCAAAAATCAATCAAAGTAAACCAATACATAAACAGGCTAAGGAAAAAAATTGCTTGCTTATATCAATCAATGCACAAGAATCACTGGACACTCAACCATGACAAAAACTCTCAGCAAATTAGTAATAGCAAGGGATTTCCACAACTTGATAAAGAACATCTATAAAAAATACCTACAGCTAACATTATTCTTAGGATGAAACACCTGACACTTGCTCTCTAAGATCAGCAACAAGGATATCCCCTCTTACCCCTCCTATTTAACATTTTACCAAGACCAAAAAAGAAATAAAGGAAAGAAGGGAAAAAAGGATACATATTAGAAAGTAGGAAATAAAACTGTCTTTATGTCATGTGACATAATTGTCTGTACAGAAAGTCCAAAAAAACTACCAAAAAAAAATAAATCTGAAACTACTAAAGCATGTACAGCAAGGTCTCAAGATATAAGGTTAGTGTAGAAAAGTCAACTGATTTCCTACGAAAAATTAGAATTTTAAATAAAAAACTATTCACAAAAGCAACAAAAAATGAAATAAAGTATAAATCTAACAAAATAATATAAAATCTGTATGCAGGCAACTGCAAAACACTGATGAAAGAAATGAAAGAAGACCTAAATAATATAGAGATATTCTGTGTTCATGGATTGAGAGATTCAATATTGCTAAGATGTCAATTCTTTCCAACTTGGTCGATACATTTTACACATTGTTAAGATCTTAAGTCTTCTCAACTCCATCTATAGATTCAATGCAATTCCAATCAAAATCTCAGAAAGCTATTTTGTAGATATCAACAGGCTGATTCTAAAATGTATATGGAAAAACAGGTCTTAGAATAGCCAGCCCAATTCTGAAAAAGAACAAACGTGGAGAACTCACATTACCTAATTTCAAGACTTGTTTTAAGCCACAGTTATCAAGACAAGATGGTATTGGCAGAAAAAAAGACAGGAAGGAAGAAAGGAAGAGAGGAAGAGCAAGAGGGGAGGGAGGAAGGGATGAAAGACAGACAGAAAGAAAGAGAGAGAAAGAAAGAAAGAAGGAAAGAAAGAAAGAAAGAAAGAGAAAAGAAAAGGAAAAGGAAAAAAAAGCCACACGCACATAGATCAATGGAATAAAATGGAGAATCCAGAATTCAACATCCACAGATATATTCAACTGATTCTTGACAAAGGTGCAAAGACAATCCAATGAATGAAGTAAGTACAGTCTTTTCAATAAATGGTGCTGAAACAATCAGATGTTCATATGCAAAAGTAAATAAATAACCTAGACAGAGATCTCATACTTTATACACACAGAGATACACACACTCAGAATGGATCATAGACCCAATTTAAAATGAAAAATTATAAAATTTCTAGAAGAATATGTAGGAGAAAAATCGAGGTAAATTTGAGTTTGGGGATGAGTTTTTAGATATAATACCAAAAGCATGATCCATGAAATAAAAAATAGGTAAGTTAGACTTTATTAAAATTAACAACTTCTGCTCTGCAAAAGTCATTGTTAGAAGAATGAAATGACAATGCAAACTATGGACTGGGAGGCAATATTTGCAAAAGATACGTGACAAAGAACTGTTATCCAAAATATGCAAAGAACTCTTACAACTCAGCAATAAGAAAATGAAAAACATGATTAAAAATTAAGCAGAAGACCTGAACAGATATCTCACCGAAGAAGATATGCAAGATATGTTTATGCAAATAAGCATATGAAAGGGTGCGCCACAACATTTCTCATTAAGGAAATTCAAATTAAAGCAACAATGAGTTACTATTACACACTTATTAAAATGGCTAATTCCAAAACCAGACAAAGCCAACTGCTGGCAAGGATATGAAACTCTCATTCATCGCTTGTGGGAATGCAAATGGTATGACCACTTTGGATGACAGTTTGGCAATTTCTTACAAAACTAAAAGTGGTCTTATCATAGGACCCAAAAATTTCATTCTTAGGCACTTACGCAAATGATTTACACATGTACATCCACATAGAAATCTACAGCAGATGTTTAGAGCACCTTTATACATGGTCTTTAGTTAACAATAATGTGTCCATGTTGGTTTGTTAACTGTATGACAAATATACTATATAATGGAAGATATTAATCATAGAAGATACTAGGTATGGGGTATACAGCAACTCTCTGTACTAACTTTGCATCTTTTCTGTAAATCTAAAGCTACTCTAAATTTAAAAGTTTATTTTAAAAATTAACTTTGACATGGGATACAACCTTTTTTTTTGAAAACGTTGAAATCCTAATGATAGTTATTAATGACTATAATCCTTAAATCCTAATCCGGGGTAATATTGGTCTATCTTTACTTATTGGGAGCCAATAACCCAGCTTAGTTAAATTCTTGAGTAACTTAAGTTCAGGTCTGACTCAGCCTTAAAATATATGCCCTTAAAATTCTACCAACCTATTTTGGCATCTTTATGGATAGAAATACCCAGCAATGAAATCACTGTACTATAGGGGGAAGGCAGGCATTCATTCATTCAGCAAACATTTTATTTAAATATTATGTGCCAAATCCTGTAGGAAGAATATGGATACAAAGATGTTATGTCCTCCTGAAATATAAACATAACAAAGAGAGTATAAACTTGCTCTCAGCTATCTTCATAATAATATGAATACCTCAATATAATAAAGGCCATATATGACAAACCCACAGCAAACATCATTTTCAATGGTGAAAAACTGAAAGCATTTCCTCTAAGATCAGGAACAAGACAAGGGTGTCCACTCTCGCCATTATTATTCAGCATAGTTTTGGAAGTCCTAGCCACGGCAATCAGAGAAGAAAAAGAAATAAAGGGAATATAAATTGGAAAAGAAGAAGTAAAACTGTCACTGTTTGCAGATGACATGATACTATACATAGAGAATCCTAAAGATGCCACCAGAAAACTATTACAGCTAATCAATGCATTTGGTAAAGTTGCAGGATACAAAATTAATGCACAGAAATCTCTTGCATTCCTATACACTAATGATGAAAAATCTGAAAGAGAAATTAAGGAAACACTCCCATTTACCATTGCAACAAAAAGAATAAAATACCTAGGAACAAACCTACCTAGGGAGACGAAAGACCTGTATGCAGAAAACTATAAGACACTGATGAAAGAAATTAAAGATGATACCAAGAGATGGAGAGATATACCATGTTCTTGGATTGGAAAAAACAATATTGGGAAAATGACTATACTACCCAAAGCAATCTACAGATTCAATGTAATCCCTATCAAATTACCAATGGCATTTTTTACAGAACTAGAACAAAATATCTTAAAATTTGTATGGAAACACAAAAGACCCCAAATAGCCAAAGCAGTCTTGAGGGAAAAAAATGGAGCTAGAGGAATCAGACTCCCTGGCTTCAGACTATACTATAAAGCTACAGTAATCAAGACAATATGGTACTGGCACAAAAACAGAAATATAGATCAATGGAACAGGATAGAAAGCCCAGAGGTAAACCCACACACCTATAGTCAACTAATCTATGATAAAGGAGGCAAGGATATACAATGGAGAAAAGACAGTCCCTTCAATAAGTGGTGCTGGGAAAACAGGACAGCTACATGTAAAAGAATGAAATTAGAACACTCCCTAACACCATACACAAAAATAAACTCAAAATGAATCAGAGAACTAAATGTAAGACTGGACACTATAAAACTCTTAGAGGAAAACATAGGAAGAACACTCTTTGACATAAATCACAGCAAGATCTTTTTTTATCCACCTCCTAGAGTAATGGAAATAAAAACAAAAATAAACAAATGGGACCTAATGAAATTTAAAAGATTTTGCAAAGCAAAGGAAACTACAAACAAGACGAAAAGACAACCCTCAGAATGGGAGAAAATATTTGCAAACAAATCAACGCACAAAGGATTTATCTCCAAAATATATAAACTGCTCATGCAGCTCAATATTAAAAAAATGAACAACCCAATCAAAAGTGAGCAGAAGACCTAAATAGACATTTCCCCAAAGAAGACATACAGATGGCCAAGAAGCACATGAAAAGCTGCTCAACATCACTAATTATTAGAGAAATGCAAATCAAAACTACAATGAGGTATCACCTCACACCAGTTAGAATGGGCATCATCAGAAAATCTACAAACAACAAATGTTGGAGAGGGTGTGGAGAAAAGGGAACCCTCTTGCACTGCTGGTGGGAATGTAAATTGATACAGCCACTATGGAGAACAGTATGGAGGTTCTGTAAAAAACTAAAAATAGAATTACCATATGACCCAGCAATCCCACTCCTGGGCATATACTTAGAGAAAACCATAATTCAAAAAGACACATATTACCCCAATGTTCATGGCAGCACTATTTACAATAGCCAGGTTATGGAAGCAACCTAAATGCCCACAGACAGACAAATGGATAAAGAAGTTGTGGTACATATATACAATAGAATATTATTCAGCCATAAAAAGGAACGAAATTGGGTCATTTGTAGAGACGTGGATGGATGTAGAGACTGTCATACAGTGAAGTAAGTCAGAAAGAGCAAAACAAATATCGTATATTAATGCATATATGTGGAACCTAGAAAAATGGTACAGATGAACTGTTTTGCAGGGCAGAAATAGAGACACAGATGTAGAGAGCAAACGTATGGACACCAAGGGGGGAAAGTGGGGGGGGGTGATAAATTGGGAGATTAGGATTGACATGTATACATTGATGTGTATAAAATGGATGACTAATAAGAACCTGCTGTATAAAAAAATAAATAAAATAAAATTTAAAAAAAAAACTATTGAAAAGCATACATCAGTAAATTCTGCTCCTTATTTGAAGAATTTAGTAGGCACAGTAGTTTGAGATGTGATAATTTTATGTCCAGAAAGACTAATAAAATCTGAAAAATACCATGTATGAATTCAAAGTATAGTGAAAGTATTTAAGTTAAACTTAAAGAACTTAAAAATTATTAAATATTTTAGAAATGATGTAGTCTTAATGCCACCATTTAATAGAATACATATAATAAATAAAATATTTTTATTTTTAAACTTTTATTTAAACTTAAAGAGATGGTGGAAATAGTTCTTAAATTTTACAGATTTAGATTTTATGTTCATTCAAAGATATAGGGTGTAAATTTTAGAGGTTTAAATATTATTTTAATTTAAAGATACTGAGTGTGAAATAAATAATAAAGTGTTCAGCATTAAGAATTACAGAATCTCAACATTCTCACCCAAATTTAAAGGACTGACAATGCCAAGTGCTGATGAAAATTTGAGTAACTGAAATGTCCATGCATTGATAGCAGAAGGTAAAATGATAAAACCATTTCAGAAAACTACTTAAATATCTAAAAAGGATCAACATAATATATATCTCAAAAATTCTTTCATAAGGATATATGTCCAATGGAAATAAGTATATGTACATCAAAAGATATGTAAAAAAACTGCAATAACCAAAACACCCATCGAAAGTTGAATAAATGCATTTTTGTTTATTATTTGTGCATTCTAAACAACAAAGAAAAAGAATGAACTACTGCCATATGCAATGACATGGAGAAACCTCACAGACATAATGTCATGGTAGAGCAGAACTGATAACAGGCTAAAACTCAAAATACTGTAGTCAGATTTTCAGATGTTGGATAACAGGTAGCAAAGGGAAAAAATGAAGTGAGCCCCCAGAGTGCCCCATGACTAGTGGTACTCTAGACTCAGTGATGGACAACAGTGCAAAGAGAGTGATGGTCTCACTGAGTTTGGAGACAGAAATTGGAATTTGGGGGCTGCAGAGGAGGCTGGGAAGGGTACCAGAGAGAAACGATCTCCAAAAGAGAGAACTAGGGGGTCTAATTATAGTGATCATATGATTAATCATCTAAACTAGAACACTTTGGGGAATGAAAGGCCATAATATTAATAATTATGCCAGGACAAATCCAATCTGTCTTTAGCAAACAGATATAATCAACCCACTGCCATTCTCCTTGTTCCCACAAAGAATTTCTGTTGAAGGTTAGTCCTGAACATTTTTTGAAACACACGGGTTGCCTCTGTTGGAGGCTCTTTTCCTGCCAGACCCAGTTGTGAGGTGCCTCCTGCTCTCTGTCTTCACGGTGCACCTGGTTTATATGCATATGTGCAGTCACTGTTGACTGAAACTCCCTAATGGGTTAGAGATTCTGGCTTGAACAAACTTGCAGCATCACTCACATACTTTACCAAAATCAGCTTCTATGAATCTTTTTTAAAGGGTTGTGATGGTTGCCAAATTTTATGAATATACTAAAAAGCATGAATTGTGCACTTTAAAAGAGTAAGTTTCACAGTGTTGAAATAAATTTCTAGGTCCAAGATGGGGCCACTCCTGCCTGGGGTGCCACGACAGCACCAAAACTTAGATAACTTTCATGTCGCTATAGATCCTCCATTTGACCAGAAACACAGTATATCCAGTTAGCCAATCCCAAACACCAAGCCAACCCTGGACTTTATACTTGCTTCCTTGTTCTTAATCCATTTTCTACTTTTCTTATCCTTGTATCTTTTTCTTTACGCTATAAAACTGTCCCATTTTGCAGTTCTCTGGACCCTTGGGAATCAAGACTGCTCAATTCATGAAGTATTAAATAAAGTTTATATTACCTAAAGTGTTTTAAATCATTGTGAATGAGGATATATGAATCTCAGTAAGGCTGTTAAAAATGTTTAACTTGTGTTGGGTGTAAAACACTACCCCAAAGCTTCTACCAAGTGATTTTAGTTTGGGATCCTCATGAAATCTCCACCTCAGTCATGCTGTTCTAAATTTGGATCTCAGAAAGTGCTAGTAGTGAATCTCAGAATTTCTCTCCCATAAGGTCAGCTCTAGCCTTCGTAAGCAACTCGGTGCAGTAGCCATTTAGGAATACCAAGGGGTATAAAGCAGTTGTTTTCAAACCTTAGGATGTGTTCAACAGCAATATCTGGAGGACTTATTAAAAGGTAGGTTGCTTGCTCCCACCAACTGAGTCTCTGATCCAGTAAATATGGGTGGGGCCTGAGAATTTACAATACTAACGCTAACACTGCTGGTCTAGCCACTACTCTTGGAGAACCACTGAGCTAAGCCTTCCTGTATCAAAAAAATTTCACTTATAACCTTCCACCAGGTGTCTATTTGCCTTATATTTGCAAAACTAAGAGCAGCTCAAGTGACCCATCTCAGTAAAAAAATTATACATATATATATATATATATATATATATATATAATAGCATCTGTAAGTTATCATTTTAAAATTGAACCTGCAAAATTGAACCTGCAAAGGAAGGGAAACATACTTCAGGTGAAGAATGAGAAATTCAACCTGTGGTGACATTGAAACATCTAGGAGAAGATGCTGTTGGAGGTTTGTGAACTAGGGTTTAGTTGAGAGGAAAGTAATAAATAGCTCAGATATTGAGCATGAGTTTCTTTTGAACAGTGTTTCAGTGGAGGACAACTGAAAGCAAAGACTGTGCTTGCAGGAAGCTCCATAGGTAGGGGCAGGAAGAAGTATTAAGAAAGAAGGCAGGAGAGTGGGGAATTTAGAAACAAAAGCAGGCATTGTGAGAGCAGGCAAAGCCATGTTAGTAAGTCAGGCATTCCCAACGTGGTAAGAGATACTAGGAAAATGTGGCCTGAAAAGGGATTCTTGAATTTTTAAAGGAAAATAAAACAAGGTAATTTTGGAGCTGGCAACAATCCTGATGATGATATAAGGCAGAGTTTTTAAAAATATTTGCCCATCCCCCTCAGTCAGTAATACATTTTATATATATTCAACAAAACACCCTGCAAGTAAAACACAAAACTGAAAGTTTAAAGAAATTTATTTTGCTGTTTTCTACTTCACTTGGTCAAGCAATGGGTCATGACATGAACTTGGAAAACCACTGGTCTACGGTAACCTACCTATTTCACATAGATGGGTAATAATGAAAAGGTATATGATAATTACAATTCCCAGACTCGCATGAAGGATATCTGACGCCTAGCCCAGTGTAAGGCCAGTTAAAGGATCCCGGCTGTATCAGTCAGTTCTCCAGAGAAACATAAACAATAATATATAGAGAGATATATTTAAGAAGAGATTTAGTATAGGAATTGGTTGATACAGTTATTGAGGCTAAGTCCCAGATTCTGCCATTTGCAAGCCGGAGAACCAGGAGTGCTTGCTGGTGGTATAATTCGGTCTGAGTCTGAAGGCCTGAGAATTTGGTGGTGTGGTAGGGTGGGGGTGGGGTGCGAATTGTTGATGGTATAAGTCCCAGTCTGAGTCTGAAAGCCAAGAACCAGGAGCACCAATGTCAGAGGGCAGGAGAAGCTGGATGACTCAGTTCAAGCAGAAAGAAAGAATTTGCCCTTCCTCTGTCTTTTTGTTCTATTAGGCCCACAATGGATTGGATGATGCCCACGCTCAAAGTAAGGGTGATCTGCCTTACTCAGTCTACCAGTTCAAATGCTAATCTCTTCCTGAGACACTCTCAGACACTGAGAAATACTGTTTTACCAGCTATCAGGGCATCTTTTAGCCCAGTCAAGCTGACATATAAAATTAACCATCACACAAGCATAGGCATTTGTTGTGGCCTTGATCTTAAAAAAACACCTCAGTCTTAAATGCTTTACATATTTTGGCTTTTGAATGCTTATTATTAACCTTGACATTGTACATAAACATTTAGATTTCCATTCTGCCTACTACAATAATTTGTCCACTAAAAATATAGTTCATAGTATACTATTTTGGTTCCAGGTACCATTGTTTTTGTTTGCTTAGCTGTGTTTTCCAAATTTTTGGCTCTGGACTTCCTAACAGGCAGCCTTCACTAATCCCTGGGAGTCCCGGTCCTTCGCTCTTTCTACTGTATTACTCTGGTCTTCAGTCTGCCAAGAAGAATGACAGAGTAGAAATGCTAGAGTCCAAGAGACTTGATTCGAAAATAATTTGTGCAATTTTTTAATCATGAGATATAGGGCAGATACTCTTCTCTAAGTCTCTGCTTTCTTCATGTCCAAAATCTATGTAATACTGCCAACTTTAATAAAATATTGTACAGTACTGTGTAAACATGAATTTCCTTCTTCCCTTACCCAGGCAAGACAGCTTAGTATCTGGCATAAAGTGATAACTCAATATATATCACTGCCTACACCCATCACTACATCCTTTCAAGCTGCTGTTATTGCAAGGAGTGAGCCCTGCTCTAAATTCACTCTTCATTGTGCCTTCACTTTATCTCCTATGCCAAAAGCTAGCACAAGTGATTTGAGCATCTAGTTGGGGAAAGGAGACAGGTCTTCTCTGTGTAGCATGTCCCTTCAGAAGAATTGATACTAGAAAGACAGTACAGGGAGGATCAGAGCTAGCTAGGAGTAGTATTCCATGTAGTAAATAAAATTTTTGAGAATTTCTCTTTGAAAGGATTTGATTTAAACCACCTTTATATAGCTCTTCACAATATTTCATGTTTTACACTTACCTTTTTATTTATCTAGTCTTTCCCATCAAACTGTAAACCTCCTGAGGGCAGGGCCTGTGTCTTCTTTATCTTACAATTCTTCCACGGGACCTCTCTCAATTCTCTTCCTACAGAAAGCCATTAATTGTGTTCTGAATCTATAATATTGGGTTTTATTCAGGTTTGGGGTTTAGCATGTTGCATAATGGTTATATTTCTGGAATTCATGCTGTTCTTAGTGGAGAGCAGTAAGTAACCAATCCACTACAGGAATGAATAAACAGTCCTGCATTCTGTGAAAGCATCCTATGGAAATGCTACCTATGAGGTCTTCTCAGTAGAGATGTGGACACACAGGCTAAAAATAAAACCAATGCTGCAGTCCCTCTATCCCAACAGCTTCAAGTATGTGCTTTGATTTGAAACAGATGGATTTTCTTTGAGCACAATACTCCTGACAGCTAAAAAATAAAACAAGTATCCTTCCTGATACTTTAGAATACCCAAGGCCCATGATTCAAGAAAATATATGGAGAAATGTCATCACCTGTTCATCTCTTGTAAAGAGTTTCCAAAATAAAATTGCTGATGCTGTTTAGCTTGGTTCATGTAAATATTTTTAAAGGAAAGAAGCTAGACTCCTTTTCATGCCTCATGACTATAACAGATCAGATGTAAAAAGACTCTAAGTCCCTAGAAATAAATTAATAATATTTCTGTATACATTAGAAGCTGTTTTAATTCACAGAATACTCATAGATAAGGCCTCATCCGAATTCTTCCTTGTAAGCATTTGGGAGATACAAGTGTTTTATTTCTATTTTTATGGATGAGGAAACTGAAGGGTACAGAAGAGAAGTGATTTTTCCAAAGTCATCACCCCAAGGTTAATGCTTCCACATCCTGAGCTGTTTTATTTTTTAAATCATTCAGTTTTGCTGCTTAGCTTTGGTACTATAGTGTTCTGATTCCCTTTTATTCTACCTTGCTGTCTGTGGAAAATATTGTTAATGAGGTACTTTCATCTTGCAGGGTTACCATGTGATAGCCATTTCCACCTTGAATCAGAGCAGCAGGAAAAATAACAAAGGAAAAATCACCAAGAGCATCTGCTGATGATAGCACAGGCTATGGAGGGGCTAGAATGGAAAATTCTGGGAGCAAGACTGAAGCTTCCCTAAAAGCTACACAGCACTTTATGCATGGATCTCTTAACAATTTTTCTTCAGTCATCAGTAGTTGGCAATGATCTAGAATGTAGGACTGCAATAAGGAATTTAAGGTGAGCTAATGGTAGAAAATGACCTGAGAGTTTGCATGTACTGCCACAATTTATACACAACCAAGAAATTTTATGGTACAGCATTAAATAAGAATGGCTTAGCTAGATAATGTCTATAAGTGATGAGCTTCCACTGCCCTCATGTCTTCACAATAGCAGCAGATGACATAATAACAGCATTGATTCATGCCATTCTAACGCTGCTTTCAAAGGCTTTCATACTGTTGCGGTAAGTGCCAATACAGCTATACTGCTCTGCTTTAATTAAGCTCTTTCAATTATAATCTAAATCCTACATGCTTCATGCCAATTACCATAGCTATCAGCTTTAATCTGACATTTCAAAAACCAGAATTTCAAATATCAAATATGCATTCCATATTTCTCATCCTAAAAAGAACTTTCAAGCTGTGCCAATATTGGGTTTCAGGATTCATCTATCTGATCAAAAATTAAGTAATAAGCTGGTTAAAAAAAACCTCTCAAGTCATTTTTGGAAGAATTGGGGAAATTTTAATTACAGGCCAGATGTTACATGATATTAGGAAGTTATGTTATTTTGTTAGGTGTAATAGTGACATCATGGTTTGTAGGGAAAAGTATTTTTAGGAATTACCAATTGAAGTATTTATAGGTAAAGTGTCACAATATCTGCAACTTACTTGTTAATGCGTCCAATCAAAAAACAAATACACGTACATATACAGGAAGTTATAGATGATAATATAGCTTAAGCAAAGGGAGCCAATATAAAAATTATTGAATGTAGACTGTGGATATATGTGCTAATTATATCAATTTTGCATTTTTTCTAATTATATCAATTTTGCATGTTTTCATAATAAAATGTTGGAAAAATATTAATCCTATACTACATGCCAAAAACAGAGGTACTGAGGTTGCAAGAAGAATAAAATAAAGTCCCTGACTTCATAGTCCAATAGTCTAATTAATGGTATGCAAATATACATAATTATTGTAATTTGTAATGAATATAGTACTAGCAGTAAGTAGCAAGACATTTGAAGGCACAAAAGGGGAAGAAAATAATTCTGCTTACAGATGTCAAGTAAAGATTTCCACAGGGAGCGATGCTTATCTCTATAAGGCTTAAAGATAGACAGGAAGGTACTGTTGGCAGAGGCAAGTGATGGGCATCACTGTAGAAGCCTGAAATAGCATAAAAGGGTGAGGAAACAGCACACTCAGGATGACTAGGCCACTGAGTATGAGATGGAAAGAGTGAGAGATGAGTCCAGAAAGTCATGCAAAAGTGGGGATCTGATAAGAAGAGTATATTCTGCTAAAGAGTTGCAACATTTTTCTAGAGGCAGTAAGAATCCTTAAAACATTTTTTAAATTGTTGTTAGCTTGATTTATTGTATTGATCATGTCACAATATATACAAATGTGGAATCATTAGTGCATCTGAAACTAACAATGTTATATGTCAATTATATCACAATTTTAAAAGAGTTGGTAAGAAAGGGTACGGCATGCTCATTAATCCATGACTTATCAACTGAGTAGTTATTCCAACTCCTGGGTCAAAACAACTTTTTGGTCAGCATCATATAGAAATAACCTTAAATTTTCCCAACAATTTGAAGAAAATAATGGCTCATTTTTCTGATTAAGTGAGCCAAATCTAACCGATCGGGCCCAGAGAAAGCAGGTCAAAAGGGATTAAATATTGGCTGTTAATTAAATAACACATAGATAGATATGCTTACTTAAGAAAATGTGGCATGCAAATGTAGGGATTAAAAAGTAAACCAGGAAAAAATAATTTAAGGAAAATGGCTCATATTATTAGAAGATTATTAACTTTGAAGAACTTTTCACCTGTGTGTTAATCCACCCATGAACACTGAAACTTTTTCTGCAAAGATAATTGCTTATTCACTGAAGCCCATGTACAAACGATTCTCCTAAATTGCTAGGAGTCGCTTGATACTGGATACCAACGGCAAGTGAAGACAAGATCCCAGTGAAATGATTATCCACAGTAGAAAGAAACTGTGTTTCAATATGCACTTTGAATTTTTTAAAATCCAACTTTATATGGTAATAAAGGGAGCTACACCTCTACTGGTGCCTGATTTTGTTTAAATCTATATTTACATTTTAAAATTTGGTCAGTGTATGAGTAGTTTGGTTACATCCTCAGACTCAACTTCCCTAATTTTTATTTCAACTTTTTCCTCACAAATCACATATACTGAATACTGTAAGAAAGTACATTTCAAGGAGTTTTTCATTTTAGTTTTATCAGATGCTGTATATGTAACCTTATCTTCCTAATAACATGAGATGTTCTAACTTCACTTTTTCAGACTTCAAACTTTGTCTGGGTTTAATGTAACACTATTTAATTTTTTTCCTCTGACTTATAGGAACGAGGAATTAACTGCTTATAATCACATGGTTATAATCCAGTATTGAAGAAAAATAACAATTTTAATCCAAAGGTCTTTTTAGGAGATAGCTTTGGGAAATTTTAGGAATAAAGTAAATATACTTAAATATAGTTCCTTACTAGATTGCTGGAAGAGTACTCAAAGAAAGGATAAGAGACAAGAAACTTTAAACAACATTAAAATCCTTAGTAAGTACTTTAACACTAGATCCCTGGGCAGAATTATAACATCTGCTGGGCTTTTATTCTAACTTGAATTCCTGGGCTACCAATTAGAAACAGAAAATTACTTAAGTTGTTTGTCCCTGTAGCCCACAGTAACTATTCAGACTCTAGGTTTCTCCCTCACTAGCCTTTCGTCATACCACTAGAGGAAAACAAAGAAAATATTGACATTGTCAGAGAAGAAACAGAGAGGTCTTTACCTACTTAAAACTAGGAAGTGGAGTGGAAGATGCAAATATCCAGATTATTATTTTTTTTAATCAAGAAGCACCTGGGGACTTCCCTGGTGGCACAGAGGTTAAGAATCTGCCTGCCAATGCAGGGGATGTGGGTTCGAGTCCTGGTCCGGGAAGATCCTACATGCCACAGATCAACTAAGCCCGTGTGCTACAACTACTAAGCCTGTGCTCTAGAGCCTGTGAGCCACAACTACTGAACTTGCGTGCTATAACTACTGAAGCCCACGTCCCTAGAGCCCATGCTCTGCAACAAAGACAAGCCACTGCAATGAGAAGCCTGCACACCACAACGAAGAGCAGCCCCTGCTCGCCGCAACTAGGGAAAGCCTGCGCACAGCAATGAAGATCCAACACAGCCATAAATAAATAAATAAATTTATTAAAAAAAAAAAAAGAAAAGAAGCACCTGGGATAATCCTGCTAAGTTTTCCATTGAGTTCATGGCCTAGAAAATCTAATATAGCCCTCAGGGAGCCTGTGGGCATAATGCAAAGGTGCCATCTAAAATTTGAAATATTTAAAGTGCCAGTATAACCTTTAAAAATGCTTGCAAATTTTGTATTCTACTCCATAATATATCAATGTTTCTTTTAAAGTAAAAATGGTTTCAGTTACCTACAAGTTAAATTATTAACCCTTTTCATATCTTTGAATGAAATCAATGCTCTCAAAGATAATCATGCTTATTTCCAGCTTTGTATACCCAACATACTCAGCTGCAGAAGCATGACCTAGACAAAATCTAAAGGTTTCTGTGTAAAGATCACATGCCTGAGGATAACACTGAGGTCTCCAGTGCTCCAGATATGGAGGACTATCTTCTCTTTAGTTAATATTTCCCCAGCTTTGGTCATGCTCATTTTTAAAGCAATAGCAATTGAACTGAGAATTGAATGCCATGATTCTGCCAACATAAAATTGTAGGGTTTTAGGCCCCATAGTAGTCAGACAGCATAAGGTAAGGAACCATGATTAGAAATCTGAACCATAACTTTCCTTTTTTTTTTTTCAGTTGAAGTATAGTTGACTACAATATTTGTTTCAGGTGTACAACATAGTTGTTCAACACATATACATTATGAAATGACCTCCACAATAAGTTTAGTAACCATCTGTCACCATACAAAGTTTTAGATTATTGTTGACTATATTCCCTACACTGTACATTACATCCCCAGAACTTATTTATTGTATTATTGGAAGTTTCTATCTCTTAATCCCCCTGGCCAATTTTATCCATTCCTCCATCATCCTCTCCTCTGGCAACCACCAGTTTCTTCTCTATAAGTCTATATTCGTTTTGTTTGTTCATTTTTTTTATATTCCACATATAAATGAAATCATACAGGATTTGAATTTATCTAATTTCCCTTAGCTTAATGCACTCTAGATCCACCTATGTTGTTTCAAATGGCAAGATTTCATTCTTTTTCATGACTGTGTAATATTCCATTGCATATATTAACAACATCTTATTTATCCATTCATCTATCAATGTATACTTAGGTGGCCTCCATGTCTTGGCTATTGTAAACCACTGCTATGAACACTGTATTTCTTTAAATTAGTGGTTTTTGTTTTCTTTGGATAGATATCAAGGAGTGGAATTGCTGGATCATATCATAGTTCTATTTTTAATTTTTTGAGGAACCTCCACACTGTCTTCCACAGTGGTTGCACAAATTTACATTCCCACCAACAGTATATGAGGGTTCCTTTTTCTCCACAACCTGCCAACACTTGTAATTTGTTGTCTTTTTGATAATAGCCATTCTGAAAGATGTGAGGTCAAAACTCATTGAGGCTTTCATTTGTGTTTCCCTGATAATTAGTGATATTGAGCATCTTTTCATGTGTCTGTAGGCCATCTGTTGGAAAATGAGTACTCAGGTCCTCTGCTCATTTTTCAATTGAATTGCTTTCTGTTTGTTTGTTTTATGTTGAGTTGTAGGAGTTCTTTTTATATTTTGAAAATTAACCCATTATCAGAAATTTCATTTGCAAATCTTTTCCCATTCAGTAGGCTGCATTTTCATTTTGTTAATGTTTTCCTTCACTGTGCAAAACTTTTTACTATGGTATAGTTCTATGTTATTGTTGTTGTTGTGTCCTTGTCCGAGATAGGCCCAAGAAGATATTGCTAAGACGAAGGTCAAAGAGTTAACCACCTATGTTTTCTTCTAGGAGCTTTATGGATTCAGGTTATACAAATGTAAAGATTTAAATGTCTTTAATCCATGTTGAGTTTATTTTTGTATATGGTGAAAAAAGCAGCCCAGATGCATTCTTCTGTGTTTATCTGTTCAGTTTTCCCAACACTATCTATTAAAGTGATTATCTTTTCCTCAATTTATATTCTTGCCCCCTTATCTATAGTGAATTATAGATTAATTCACTATATAGATATGGATTTATTTTAGGGCTCTCCATTCTGTTTCACTGATCTATGTGTCTTTTTTTGCGCCAGAACAATATGTTTTAATTACTATACCTTTGGAGTATAGTTTGACACCAGAGCGAATGATACCACCAGCTTTACTCTTCTTTCTCAGGATTGCTTTGGCTCTTTGGAGTCTTTTGTACTTCCATAAAAAGTTTAGGGTTATTTGTACCCATCCTTTGAAAAATGCCATTGGTAACTTGATAGGGATTGCATTAAACCTATAGATTGCTTTGGGTAGTATGGACATTTTAATGATATTGATTATTCAAATCCATAAGCACACTATATCTTTACATTTTTATGTCATCTTCAATTTCTTTCTAAATGTCTTATAGCTTTCAGAGTACAAGTCTTTTACCTCCTTGGGTAAATTTAGTCCTACGTATTTTATTCTTTTTGATGCAATTATATATGGGACTGCTTTCCTCTTTCTAACAGCTTGTTATTAGTATATAGAAAAGCAACAGATTTCTGTATACTAATTTTTTATCTTGCAACTTTACTGAATTCATTAGTTCTAATAGTTTTTTTTTGGTGGCATCTTTAAGGTTTTCTATAAATAGTAGCATGTCATTTGCAAATAGTGACCATTTTACCTCTTCCTTTCTTATTTGGATGCTTTTTATTTCTTTCCCTTGTATGATTTCTGTGGCTAAGACTTCCAATACTATGTTGAATAAAAGTGGCAAAAATGGGCATCCTTGTCTTGTTCCTGATCGTAGAGGAAGAGCTTTTTGCTTTTCTCCATTGCGTATGATGTTAGCTGTGGGTTTGTCATATATGACAAACCTACCTTTATTATGTTGAGGTAGGTTCCTTTTATACACACTTTTTTGAGAGTTTTGATCATAAATCGATGTTGAATTTTGTCAAATGTTTTTGCATCTATTGAGATAATCACGTGATTTTTATCTTTCATCTTGTTAACGTGGAATATTACATTGATTGATTTGCAGATATTGAATCATCCTTGCTTCCCTGGGATAAATCTCACTTGATCATGGGTTATGATCCTTTTAATGTATTGTGAATTCAGTTTGCTAATATCTTGTTAAGGATTTTTGCATATGTTCATTAAAAATATAGGCCTGTTATTTTCCTTTTTGGTGGTATCTTTGGTTTTGATACCAGGGTAACACAGCTTTATAAAATTAATTTGAAAGTGATCCTTCCTCTTCAACTTTTTTGAATAGTTGGAGGAGGACAGGTATTAACTCTTCTTTCAATGTTTGGTAGAATTCACCTGTAAAGCTGTCTGGTTATGGACTAGTTTGATGAGAAGGTTTTCTTTTAATTACTGATTCAATTTCACTACTAGTAATTAGTCTGTTCAGATTTTCTATTTCTTCCTGATTCAATCTTGGAAGATTGTATGTTTCTAGGAGTTTACTCATTCTAGGTTGTCCAATTCATTGGCATATAATTTTTCAAAGTATTGTTATAATCCTTCGTATTTCTGTGGTGTCAGCTGTAATTTCACCTCTTTCATTTCTAATTTTATTTATTTGGGCTCTCTTTTTTTCTTGGTGAGTATGGCAAAAGATTTGTTGATTTTGCTTATCTTTAAAGAACCAACTATTAGTTTTATTGATCTACAAAAGGTTTTGGTTTTTCAGTCTTTTCACTTATTTCCATTCTGATTTTTATTATTTCTTTCCTTTATTAATTTTGTGCTTGTTCTTCTTTTTCTAGCTCTTTTAGTGTAATGTTAGATTGTTTACTTGAAATTTTTCTTGTTCTCTGAAGTAGGCCTATATTACTATAAGCTTCCCTCTAATACTGTTTTTTGCTGCATCCCATAGATGTAGGTATGTTGTGTTTCTGTTTTCATTTGTCCCGAGGTATTTTCTTTTATTTCTGCTTTGATTTCTTCATTGACTCTTTGATTGTTTAGTAGCATGTTTGTTTGTTTGTTTTTCCATTTTTCTTCTTGTGATTGATTTCTAGCTTCATACCATTATGGTCAGAAAAGATGCTTGATATGATTTCATTTTCTTAAATTTACTGAAAATTGTTTTGTGGCCTAGCATGTGATCTATCCTGGAGAATGTTCTATCTGCATTTGAAAAGACTGGGTATTCTACTATTTGAATGGACTGTTCTATATATATCTATTAAGTCGATCTTATATTATGTGTCATTTAAGGCCAAGTTTTCCTTAATGATTTTCTGTATGTATTTAGGCATACCTGGATATCTGCTGGATACACAGATATTTATAAGTATTATATCCTCTTGTTAGATTGATCCCTTTATCATTATGTAATACTCTCCTTTGTCTCTTATTACATTCTGGTTTTAAAGTCTATTTTGTCTGATGTAAGTATTGCTACCCCAGCTTTCTTTTCATTTCTATTTACATGGAATATCTTTTTCCATCCCTTTACTTTCAGTCTGTGAATGTCTCAAGATCTGAAGCAAGTCTCTTGTAGGCAGAATATATATGGGTCATGTTTATCCATTCAGCCATACTATATCTTTTGATTGGAGCATTTAGTCCATTTACATTTAAAGTAATTATTGATACATACATATTTATTGCCACTTTGTTCATTGTTTTCTGATTATTTGTGTAGATCTTCTCTATTTCTTTCTTGTTTTCTTGCTCTCTTCCCTTGTGATTTGACGACTATCTTTAATGTTATGTTTGGATTCCTTTCTCTTTATTTTTTCTATATCTATTGTAGGTTTTTGGTTTGTGATTACCATGAACTTTATAAATAATGACATATATATGACATATATATATATATGTCTATTTTAAGTTGATCTCAAGTTCAAATGCGTTCTAAAAACCCTACATTTTCATTCCCCTCCCCAAGTTTTATGTTTTTGATGTTATATTTTACATGTTTTTACTTTGCATAACCCTTAAGTACTTATTATAGGTATAGATGCTTTTACTACTTTTGTCTTTTAACCTTCCTACTAGTTTTATAAGTGGTTGACTACCTTTACTATATGTTTGCCTTTACCAGTGAGAGTTTTTCTTTCATAATTTTCATATTTCTAATTGTAGCCTTCTCTTCTCCACTTAGAATAATCCTTTCAACATTTCTTGTAAGGCCAATTTAGTGATGAACTTGTCTAGCTTTTGCTTGTCTGTAAAACTCTAAATGATAATCTTGCCAAGTAGAGTCTTCTTGGATGTAGATTTGTTTTTCCTATCACTAATTTGAATATAATTTGAATATATCATGCCACTCCCTTCTAGCCTACAAAGTTTCTGCTGAAAAGTCAGCTTATGGTCTTATTATCTCCCTTAAACATAACTAGCTGTGTTTCCCTTGCTGCTTTTAAGATTCTCTTTATCTTCAATTTTTTCCATTTTAATTATAATGTCTTTGTGTGGACCTCTAGGTTCATCTTGCTTTGGACTCTCTGTGGTTCCTGGGCCTAGATGTCTGTTTCCTTGCCAAGTTAAGGGTGTTTTCAGCTATTATTTCCTCAAAAAATTCTCTGCCCATTTCTCTATCTCTTCTCCTTTCAAGACCCCTATAATATGAGTGTTAGTGCACTTGATGTTGTTCCCAAAGTCCTTTAAACTATCCTCATTTTTTAAAATGCTTTTTTCTTTGCAGCTTGGGTTATTTCCACTAATCCATCTTCTAGATCACTGATCCATTCTTCTATATCATCTAATCTACTGTTGATTCCTCTAGTGTACTTTTTCATTTCAGTTGTATTCTTCAACTCTGATTGATTCTTTTATGTATTTTCTCTTTGTTGAAGTTCTCACTGTGTTTATCCATTCTTTTCCCAAGCTCTGTGAACATATTTATGATCATTACCTTGAACCTTTTTCTTGAGCGGATCACTCATCTCCATTTCTTTAGTTCTTTTTCTGATATTTTTGTCTTGCTCTTTCATTTGGAACATATTCTTCTGTATCCTCATTTTGCCTAATTCTGTGTTTACTTCTTTGTATTTGGTAAGTCTCTTACATCTCTCAACCTTGGAGAAGTGGCCTTATGTAGTATATGTCCTCTGGAACCCAGTAGCATGCCCCCCTCTAGCCACTAGAGCCAGATGTGTAAAGGGTGCTCCCTATGTGAGCTGCATGCACCTTTCTGTTGTGGTGGTGCTGACTGCTGCAGGAACATAGGTATGCAGGGCTGACACCTGGCCCTGCTGGCTGCATGACTGTGGTGTGTGTGACTGCTGTAGGAATACTGCAAGTGGAGTAGGCCCCCAAAGTGACTAGTTGTAAGGAACAGTGTTATGTTACTGCTGCTAGTGGGCAGAGTTCCTCAGTTCACAGCCACTGCAGGTGTGCTGGTGGGCGGGCAAGACTCTAGCCTGACCGTTGTGACCTGGTGTTACATAACCACTGCAGGCACACTGGTGGGTGGGGCACCCCTGGAGGTAATAGTCTAGGGGAAGTATTCCAAAATGGCACACACCCCCAGTGCAGTTGTCTGCAAGATAGAATGAGATCACAAAAATGGCTGCTGACAGAATCTCAGTCCCCAGGGGGCGTTCCAGCTGCCTCCTACCTCTCTTCAAGATCAGCAAGTGGCACCTTTCAAACTGCTGCCTCTGCACTGGGACTCAAAGTGAGCGAGCTTCTGCATGTGCCCTTTAAGAGTGGAGTCTCAGTTTTCCACAGCTGTTTGGCTCTCCTGAATGTAAGCCCTGCTGGTTTTCAAGGCCCAGCATTTTGGGCGTTCATAGTCCTGGTACAGGACTCCCAGGCTGGTGAGCCTGATGTGGGAATCAGACTCCCCGCTCCTCAAGGAGGACCTCTGTTGTTGTAATTTTCCTTCCACTTTTGTGGTTCACAGCACTGGGGGGGGGGGGGTCCTGACTAGCTCATATCTCCACCCCTCCTACCCATTTTGTTGTGGCCCTTTCTTTTTATCTTTAGTTGTGGAACATCTTTTCTTTCTAGTCTTCAGGTCATTCTCACAGATGGTTGCTCTGTAAGTAGTTGCAATTTTGGTGTGCCCATGGGAGGAGGTGAGCTCAGAATCTTCCTACTCTGTAATCTTGATTCAGACCCAGAACCAGAAGTTTCTGACCGCTGTGGGAAAGAATGGCATTCCTGATGGAGAAAGATACTATCTCTGAACACATAAAATAAGGAGAGGTGCTGGGCATGTACAGATGAGCCACTAAAGTCCTGTTTACCGTTCAGATCTCAGTCTAGCCATTGTTCCCTCAGAGAGGCCTCTCTTGATTCCCTGGTGTTAGTTTCATTACTCTGTTCACATATCCTGTAGACTCTTCCTAAATTGATAAATATTTGTATTCTCAACTTCACTGTGTGAACCTTTAGTGCAGGGAGTGTACCTCTCTTATTCCCACTATCTTAAGTAAAGTGGGCCCTCACTAAATATCAATTGGTTACTAGGCTAAATAATGATCACTTTACTATCAGACATAAATGGCAAATCAGTAATAATAATAATATTTAGTGACTTCCCTGGTGGCACAGTGGTTAAGAATCCTCCTGCCAATGCAGGGGACACAGGTTCAATCCCTGGTCCAGGAAGATCTCACGTGCTGTGGAACAACTAAGCCCATGCGCCACAACTACTGAGCCTGCGCTCTAGAGCCTGCAAGCCACAACTACTGAGACCACACACCACAACTATTGAAGCTCGCGTTCCCTAGAGCCCACGCGCTGCAACTACTGAGCTCACATGCCACAACTATTGAAGCCCACGCACTCTAGGGCCCATGTGCCACAACTACTGAGCCTGTGTGCTGCAACTACTGAAGCCCATGCACCTAGAGCCCATGCTCTGCAACAAGAGAAGCCACTGCAATAAGAAGCCTGCACACCGCAATGAAGAGTAGCCCCAACTCGCCACAACTAGAGAAAGCCCATGTGCAGCAACGAAGGCATGATGCAGCCAAAAAATAGATAAATAAAAAAATTTAAAAAAAGAAAACTTTAAAATAAATAAATAATAATAATATTTAGCTTTATGTTCCCCCTCTTTTTCTCTCTTTTCATTAATACACTTCTTCTATTTATGGGAAATTTATGTATGCTTGCATAAACCTTAAAAATATTTCTGTAATGCCTTATTTTCTGGACAGAAAGAAACCAGGTCTATCTTTCCCTTCCCAGATTAATTTATGTTGACTGGAGAGGTCAGTCAATCATAAAGCCTAATTAGCATGCTACTCTCAGCAGCCCTGAGTGCTGCTGAAATGTCTTTCATTCATATCAACATCATCTTTTTAGTAGAGGCTATTAAACAAATAACATAATACCTGGTGAAATAGCTTAAAATTAAGACACAATTCAGCCAACATAATTGCAATAAACTGGAAAGATACATGGATAAAGGAGTATCTTATTCATTGGGGCTCTTCCTAAAAACAAAGACGCAAATTTTTAAGAGAGAGAAAAACAATTTACAGCACATATGAAACAAGTCCTATTCAATCAATTATGACTTTCTGGTTATTTCCCCCGAGTAGCTGTGAATGCAGATTTTAAAATATTAATCAACTTCAACCTCCATTTATCATGCAGGACAGATGGAAACCTCAGATATAAATGTTATTAGTCATGATTCAGGTCATTTGGAAAACTATCTTCTGGAGCTGGCATGCACTGGTCAGAGATTAGAACAAATGTGATTGGACAGTGGAAAGCAAAATGATGTCATTGGTTAAGTCATCCAAGACAGGTGGTCTGCAGGCTGCACCTTAATTCCCATACCATCTTCAATCTGTCAGAAAAATTAATGACTCACTCCAAACAACAAATGACTGTTGTTTGGGGCTACAGAACAAATTCCTTTGCAAGGTCACTACATATGAACACCACATACTTTATTATTCTCTGACTGAGATAATCAAGAGAGCAATAACAAATTTGAATCTGACATTGCAGTCCTACCACAGTGCCATTAGGAAAGCAAGAGAATCAGGACCTTTTTATATAAAGAATAAGGCATGGTTACATTACTACAAGGAATAAATGATTTAAGAAAAGAAATATTATTCTCAGATATATGGTTTAGAAATCAGACACATAGAAGAAAGCCCCATTCCTAAAATGTTGACATAGTAATGGAACCTGCTATAGTATTGAAAATTTATTTCCACAAGAGTCAAGGAATTTAAGGCTATAGCATATGGTGGCACACAGATTTTTTTCAAGCATTTTGTCATCTATCTCAGCACTGTACTCAGATACAATGAGCCCAAGTTTTCCAGCTACAAACTGTTGATTTTTTTTCAGGAACAAATGGACTAGGTAACTGACTATGGCTTTCCCATCATGAGAGTTCAATCACAGGCCAAACGACCACTTACCAGAGATTTTAGGTATAGATACCGTCTTTAACATCTCTTCCAACTCTCATATCTAAGACTACCAAATCATCCTGTACTTCTACATATCATATATAGCTCTTACAATTATTACTTTAATAGCATTCTTCTTGTAAGTACCATGAGGTCAGGAGCTAATTCTACCTTGTTCATTGTTGTGTGCTCAGAGACTAGCACAGTGTTGTCTAACAGATAAGGTGTTCAATAAAATATTGTTCATTAACTGACAAGTCTTATAAATCTAAAAAAGGGTGATTGATGAATTGTTTTAAAATAAAATTAGCATGACTTCCTCATAAATTTAAATGGAAGGTATTTTAAAGAAGGTTTAGATTATTGTGACTTCCAAAGTTTCAAGTTAAAATATATGGAATTTTAAGCTGACTTCATGTTTCATTATTACAGGGCAATAGCTTATATCATATCTAGTTTTCTATCCCACTCCTAGTAAATACTAGTATGTATGTGTGTGTGAAAAAAATATATATGAAAGAATATATATGAAAGAATATATATATATATATATATATATAGAGAGAGAGAGAGAGAGAGAGAGAGAGAGAGGGAGAGAGGGAGAGAGAGAGAGAGAGAGAGAAAGCATAAATAATATAAATCAGAGGTCAACCTCCAGGCCACAGACCCGTTGGCAGGCTGGGGCGCAGAGCAGGAGGTGAGCGGCAGGCGACGGAGTGAAGCTTCATCTGCCACTCCCCATCACTCGCATTACCACCTGAACCATCCCCCTCCCCCTGCCCCATCTGTGGAAAAATTGTCTTCCACGAAACCGGTCCGTGGTGCCAAAAAGGTTGGAGACCGCTAATATAAATAGAGGCAATTGTATCATTCTAAAACTATTTCCCTTGACTTGTCATTGAAATTATAAAATGTAATTAAATATTTTCTAAACAAATAAATGTGATCTTCCAAATAAATAATGTTGTTACTTCTGTCAAAGTTCTTCTGAAGGTTTTGGAAATTTTTGATAAATTTGCAATCATAAAAAATAAAGATGCCATCAAATTAGGTATGATTAATATTGGGAGGAAAATCATGAAATCTAGAAAGATTCTGCCTTCAGATTATTTCACAACTGACTTCAATTTCCCATATAATTTTCATGAAACTAAAAATCAGAATGTACAATACAGTGTGACTTATTTCAGAAGATGACAGCCATTACTTTGCATACTCAAAGGAGAAACAACTGACACATTCAAAAGACTGACAATGAAGACATGTTTATGAATTTTAACTTAAAAGGTGCAAATTTTGAATACATAATTTTTATTATTCTCTTCTTTCACTGAAATTTTTTTTTTCAAATACCACATTGACAGCATTGATTGTATAACTCAGGGACTTCCCACTGCTCCAACATCAAGGGCTGCAAACCCAAGGCTCATAGGTGGAATGCCTGCAGACAGATGTGTCTGTAAAATTAAATGCCTTTACAAAGGTCATGTATGCACCAGTGTGCTACAGTTGGTATCACTTCCCATTTTTTACTCTAGCCTGACTCACACATATGCATAATCTCCCTGGCACTTTCTGAGGGCATTTGATTTTTTGATCCCAGACTTAGACAAACCCCAAGAAATAACAAAATGTTTTTTCCCTTTATTCAATCAACCATCATACTTCATAGATATATATATAATTACTTGCCTTCATGGAAATAATGCAATGCTCCAATGATGGTAAAAATATTCACTAATGCAACATAAAAAATTCAGAGCAAAATGCATATAACAGATAATGAAATTTAGAGAGATTACACAATATCGAGGCCATGTTTTTTATGTAATATATTATTTAGTGCTCAAAACTGTGAGAAAGGTAATATCATCTTCCCCATTTTGTAGATGAGAGTACTAATGTTCATCGAGATAAATATCTTACCCAAAGTCACCCAGCTATTAGATGGCTACAATGGAATTCAACCTAAGTGCATTGACTACGTATCTGCGCTATTAATCACAATAATATTGTATGTGTATGCACACATGTGTGTGTGTGTGTGCATGTGTGTGAAGAGAGAGAGACAGAAAGATACCGCATATATGGAAGAGCAAGTTTTCCTTTCTTCTACCTAATGGTTTCTTGAAGAAGGTAGATTTTGACAAATGTAACACCCTCCAGTTACTTTATGCTGAACAGATCAGTGGCTGAATAAACTTCAATGACCATGCAGCCATTTGGCTGGCCAGAATCTTCAACATCATTATTAGATAGTGTGTCAAATTGTATTATAACACACTAGACTGTATTAGAGATCTTTATTGCTTTTATCTTTATTGCTTTTTTTATTGATGTGATGGACACCAGAGGACATAATGCCTGAAAGTGTCACAAACATAATTTAATACAGTGACTTGAAAGAAGTAAGTTGGAGAAGGTATGAAAAAGAAAGCAAGAGCTTGTTATACAATAAGAATTGACTGACATATTCTATAATTAGTTTAATGACAATTTTTATAACATTTTCTATATGGAAGCACTCCAATATTTTTGTTATTCTAGTAATACGAAAATTCCTTATTAACCGAGTAGATTTAATTAGCCAGAACTACAGCAGAAAATGTATCACACTTCAATTTTAGTAATATGTAGCTTGATCGTTCTTACGGAATAGCATGAGTTATATATGAGATAAACAGCACAGAATGATCAAGAGAATAAATGCTGGTGTCAAATAGCTTGCTTGACGCCAGCATTTATTTCTAGGTTCAGACCTAGAGTTTGAACCCTGGTAGCACATTTTTTTTCCAGCTGTCTGATATTGGATGCATTATTTAAATTTCTCAAACTCCAATTTTTCCATCTCAAATAATATCATTCAATTGTATGCTGTTAATAATAAATATCAAATTATATAAAGCAAGAAAAGTACTTACATGGTAAATACCAGTCATCATAGCTGTTATTAAAATAGAATGATACACATGGTAATACCATTAAAGAGGTAGGAATGGGAAGAGGTTATAATGATTAATTTCTGTAAATCAGACTTACCACCAACCTTGCCTTCCCTCTGAATATGAATTTATGATTCCTGGTTGACCTGATGTGATATGCATCTGCAGGGTGATTGCCTATTGGAATGCAAGTTTAACTGTTAGTTTTGAATGACTGGACTCAGAAAAAGTATTAACCACAGAACAACAGGTTTTTTAGAAATAAAATAAATATAATAAAATATAAAGAGATTACTTTCTAGTTTCAGGTAAGATGCTGCAAGCACCCTTCATCTTGCCTCTCTTACTGAATACATCTATAAATCCTAGACATAATGGATGAAGCAGCTATCTGCTATCAGTATTCTCTTATCTGGTTTCAATTAAGTCCCAAATCTGCCAGTGGGCATCAGCACAAACAAGAGGCTGAGAAGCCTTCAAGCCTGGTGGGAGGATTAGGGAAGGGGCCTAATGCTCAGAGAGAGAAGTAGATGGTTCTCTCTTTTCTTCTCATTGTCTCTTGCCCCAGCCCATGATGACTCATGAGGGCTTAAAACTATGGGGGAGGGGAAATATTCCCTCTGATAAATGGAACCATGGACCCAAAATGTGGGGAGTATACCGACTGCTTTTATGTCTCTTTATTATTCCACTGTTTGGCTCCAGACATGATTACATTCAGGTAGGGAAATGAATGGAAGAACAGGGTAAATAAAATCCCATACTTCAAGCCAGAGGATTTCCAGGGAATCAGAAAGTACCAGTACAATTACAAAGAGGGAGAATATTGGGAAATAATCCTTATAAATGAGCTTATGAACTACTGAACTCACCACTGAGCTGTGCATATATGATTTTAACCCTAAACAGTATACCATAGACTTTGAAAAGAAGTAAGATATAGAACACTGTCTAGATCTCAGACTGGCCATTGGGTAGCATACACACGGGACAGATACAAATAGCACTGAAAAGGCTTTAAAAACAGAACTGATATTGTAACCACAATCAAAAGAAGGCCAAATTGGAACTTGTGATCTGAGTGGCATCATGTGTCTTTCCTGCTAAAACAAAAATGTAAACATTCCCAATTAATTTTAAGAGACTTGATGTCTCGTAATACAAAAAGCAAAATGTCCATGATACAATCCAAAATTACTTGGATATGAAGAACCAGGAAAATCTCAATTTGCATGGAAAAAGACAATCAACATATGTCAACACCAAATTGACAGGACTTGTTTGACAAAGATTTTAATGAAGCTATTGTTTTAAAACTTGCAATAAAATAAAGACAAAAACTCTTGAAATGAATGGAAAGCTAGAAAGACACTACAAAGAAACAGAAGTTACATAGAAAAATCAAACTGAAATTTTCTAACTGAAACAATAATCAAAATTTTAAAATATCATTTGATGGGCCCAGTAATAAGACAGAGCTGATAGAGGAAAGAGTAAATAAACTTTAAAAGTGATCAACAGAAATTATGCATTTTCCTTAACAGAGAGAAAACATTTTTTAAAAACTTGAACAGAGACTCATGGCCCTGTGGGGAAACACCAAAAGGTCTAACGTTTTTGTCATAAAAGTCTCAGAAATGGGGGAGAAAAGTTGGTGCAGAAAATATGTTTAAAGAAATAATAGATGAAAACATCTTAAATTTAGTAAAATTTAAACATACAAATTCAAGAAGCTAAAAAAAAAAAACAACAGTATTAACACAAAGAAATCCGTGATTGAGACATATCATAATCAAACTGTTGAAAACCAAAGATAAAACAGAGCCACAGGAAAATGTTACATTACTTCTAACAGAAAAATGATTTGAGAAAGTCGAGGATTTCTCATCAGAAACATGAAAGCCAGAAGGAAGTGGAATGACATTTAATTACTGAAAGAAAAAAAAAATTGCAGTCGAGACATCTATAGTCAGCAAAAGTATCCTATAAATAAAAAGGTGAAATAGAGACATTCACAAATGAAGAAAAACTTAAATAGCCAGGACAGGGAAGCAACCTAAATGTCCATCGACAGATGAATGGGTAAAGAAGATGTGGTACATATACAGAATGGAATATTACTCAGCCATAAAACGAAACGAAATTGAGTTATTTGTAGTGAGCTGGATGGACCTAGAGTCTGCTATACAGAGTGAAATAAGTCAGAAAGAGAAAAACAAATACCGTATGCTAACTCATATATATGGAATCAAAAAAAAATGGTTCTGATGAACCTAGGGGCTGGACAAGAATAGAGACTCAGACATAGAGAATGGACTTGAGGACACAGGGAGGGGGAAGGGTAAGCTGGGATGAAGTGAAAGAGTGGCATGGACATATATACACTACCAAATGTAAAATAGATAGCTAATGGGAAGCAGCTGCAGAGCACAGGGACATCAGCTCGGTGCTTTGTGACCACCTAGAGGGGTGGGATAGGGAGGGTGGGAGAGAGACGCAAGAGGGAGGGGATATGGGGATATATGCATACATATAGCTGATTCACTTTGTTATACAGCCCAAACTAACACAACATTGTAAAGCAACTATACTCCAATAAAGATGTTTAAGAAAGAAAAAAAAAGAACGTAGAAAATTCAGAGCTAACAGACCTGCTTTAAAATAATTACTAGGGGGACCTTGAAGATGGCGGAAGAGTAAGACGCAGAGATCGCCTTCCTCCCCACGGATACACCAGAAATACATCTACACGTGGAACGACTCCTACAGAACACCTACTGAAGGCTGGCAGAAGACCTCAGACCTCCCAAAAGGCAAGAAACTCCCCACGTACCTGGGTAGGGCAAAAGAAAAAACAGAGACAAAAGAAAAAGGACGGAACCTGCACCAGTGGGAGGGAGCTGTGAAGGAGGAAAAGTTTCAACACACTAGGAAGCCCCTTCGCGGGCGGAGACTGCGGGAGGCGGAGGGGGGAGCTTCGGGACCGCGGAGTAGTGCACAGCGACGGGTGCGGAGGGCAAAGCGGGGAGATTCCCGCACAGAGGATCAGTGCCGACCGGCACTCACCAGCCCGAGAGGCTTGTCTGCTCACCCGCCGGGACGGGCGGGGCTGCGAGCTGAGGCTGGGGTTTCAGTTTCGAACGGAGCGCAGGGAGAGGACTGGGGTTGGCGGCTTGAACATAGCCTGAAGGGGTTAGTGCACCACGACTAGCCGGGAGGGAGTTCGGAGAAAAGCCTGCACCTGCCGAAGAGGCAAGACACTTTTTCTTCCCTCTTTGTTTCCTGGTGCGCGAGGAGAGGGGTTTAAGAGCGCTGCTTAAAGGAACTCCAGAGACGGGCGCGAGCCGCGGCTAAAAGCGCGAACCCCAGAGATGGGCGCGAGCTGCGGCTAAAAGCGCGGACCCCAGAAACGGGCGGGAGACGCTAAGGCTGCTGCTGCCGCCACCAAGGGGCCTGTGTGCGAGCACAGGTCACTCTCCACACCCCTCTTCCGCGGAGCCTGTGCAGCCCGCCACTGCCAGGTTCCCGGGACCCAGGGACAACTTCCCCGGGAGAACGCACGACGGGCCTCAGGCTGGTGCAACGTCACGCCGGCCTCTGCCGCAACGTCACACCGCCTCGGACGCCGCAGGCCCGCCCCGCACGCAGTGCCCCTCCTTCCCCCCCCCCACCCCCGGCCTGAGTGAGCCAGAGCCCCCGAATCAGCGGCTCCTTTAACCCCGTCCTGTCTGAGCAAAAAACAGACGCCCTCCAGCGACCTACACGCAGAGGCAGGGCCAAATCCAAAGCTGAGCTCCTGTAAGCTGTGAGAACAAAGAAGAGAAAGGGAAATCTCTCCCAGCAGCCTCAGAAGGAGCGGATTAAAGCTCCACAATCAACTTGATATACCCTGCATCTGTGGAATACCTGAATAGACAAGGAATGATCCCAAATTGAAGAGGTGGAATTTAGGAGCGAGACCTATGATTTTTTTCCCTTTTCCTCTTTTTGTGAATGTGTACGTGTATGCTTCTGTGTGAGACCTTGCCTGTATACTCTTGCTTCCACCATTTGTCCTAGGGCTCTATCTGTCCATGGTTTTTTAAAAAAATTTTTTTTCTCAATAATTAATTTTAATTGTAATAACTTTATTATACTTTACCTTCGTTCTTTCTTTCTTTCTTTCCTTCCTTCCTTCCCTCCTTTAGACAACGAATCACCCCAAATTGAGGAGGTGGTCTCTGAGAGCAATATTTATGATTTTTCCCCCTTTACCTCTTTTTGTGAAGGTGTATGTGTATGCTTCTGTGTAAGATTTTCTCTGTATAGCTTTGCTTCCAACATTTGTCCTAAGGTTCTATCCGTCCCTTTTTTTTTTTTTTCCTAAATATTTTTTAATTCAATAACTATATTATACTTTATTTTATTTTTACTTATCTTCTTTCTGTCTTTTTTCCTTCTTTCCCTCCTTCCTTCCTTCCTTCCTTCCTTCCTCCCTCCCTCCTTTCTTTCCTTCTTTGCTTCTTTCTTCCTTTCTTCCTTTCCTCCTTTCCTTCTTTCTTTCCTCATACTTCTACTAATTCTCTCTACTTTTTCTCCCTTTTATTCTGAGCCGTGTGGACGAAAGGCTCTTGGTGCTCCAGCCAGGAGTCAGGGCTCTGCCTCTGAGGTAGGAGAGCCAACTTCAGGACACTGGTCAACAAGAGACCTCCCAGCCCCACATAATATTAAACGGCGGAAATCTCCCAGTGACCTCCATCTTAACACCAGCACCCAGCTTCACTCAACGACCAGCAAGCCACAGTGCTAGACAACCTATGCCAAACAACTAGCAAAACAGGAACACAACCCCACCCATTAGCAGAGAGGCTGCCTAAAATCATAATAAGGCCACAGACACCCCAAAACACACCACCAGACGTGAACCTGCCCACTAAAGAGACAAGATCCAGCCTCATCCACCACAACACAGGCACTAGTCCCCTCCACCAGGAAGCCTACACAACCCACTGAAACAACCTTAGCCACTGGAGACAGACATCAAAAACAACGGGAACTACGTACGTGCAGCCTGCAAAAAGGAGACCCCAAACACAGTAAGATAAGCAAAATGAGAAGACAGAAAAACACACAGCAGATGAAGGAGCAAGATAAAAATGCACCAGACCTAACAAATGAAGAGGAAATAGGCAGTCTACCTGAAAAAGAATTCAGAATAATGATAGTAAGGATGATCCGAAATCTTGGAAGTAGAATGGACAAAATGCAAGAAACAGTTAACAAGGACCTAGAAGAAATAAAGATGAAACAAGCAATGATGAACAACGCAATAAATGAAATTAAAACTACTCTAGATGGGATCAATAACAGAATAACTGAGGCAGAAGAACGGATAAGTGACCTGGAAGATAAAATAGTGGAAATAACTACTGCAGAGCAGAATAAAGAAAAAAGAATGAAAAGAACTGAGGACAGTCTCAGAGACCACTGGGACAACATTAAACGCACCAACATTCGAATTATAGGGGTTCCAGAAGAAGAAGAGAAAAAGAAAGGGACTGAGAAAATATTTGAAGAGATTATAGTTGAAAACTTCCCTAATATGGGAAAGGAAATAGTTAATCAAGTCCAGGAAGCACAGAGAGTCCCATACAGGATAAATACAAGGAGAAATACGCCAAGACACATACTAATCAAACTGTCAAAAATTAAATACAAAGAAAGCATATTAAAAGCAGCAAGGGAAAAACAACAAATAACACACAAAGGAATCCCCATAAGGTTAACAGCTGATCTCTCAGCAGAAACCCTACAAGCCAGAAGGGAGTGGCAGGACATACTGAAAGTGATGAAGGAGAAAAACCTGCAACCAAGACTACTCTACCCAGCAAGGATCTCATTCAGATTTGATGGAGAAATTAAAACCTTTACAGACAAGCAAAAGCTGAGAGAGTTCAGCACCACCAAACCAGCTTTACAACAAATGCTAAAGGAACTTCTCTAGACAAGGAACACAAGAGAAGGAAAAGACCTATAATAACGAACCCAAAACAATATAGAAAATGGGAATAGGAACATACATATCGATAATTACCTTAAATGTAAATGGACTAAATGCTCCCACCAAAAGACACAGATGGGCTGAATGGATACAAAAACAAGACCCTTATATATGCTGTCTACAGGAGACCCACTTCAGACCTAGAGACACATACAGACTGAAAATAAGGGGATGGAAAAAGATATTCCATGCAAATGGAAACCAAAAGAAAGCTGGAGTAGCAATTCTCATATCAGACAAAATAGACTTTAAAATAAGGACTATTACAAGAGACAAAGAAGGACACTACATAATGATCAAGGGATTGATCCAAGAAGAAGATATAACAATTGTAAATATTTATGCACCCAACATAGGAGCACCTCAATACATAAGGCAAATACTAACAGCCATAAAAGGGGAGATCGACAGTAACACATTCATAGTAGGGGACTTTAACACCCCACTTTCACCCATGGACAGATCATCCAAAATGAAAATAAATAAGGAAACACAAGCTTTAAATGATACATTAAAAAAGATGGACTTAATTGATATTTATAGGACACTCCATCCAAAAACAACAGAATACACATTTTTCTCAAGTGCTCATGGAACATTCTCCAGGATAGATCATATCTTGGGTCACAAATCAAGCCTTGGTAAATTTAAGAAAATTGAAATTGTATCAAGTATCTTTTCTGACCACAACGCCATGAGACTAGATATCAATTACAGGAAAAGATCTGTAAAAAATACAAACACATGGAGGCTAAACAATACACTACTTAATAATGAAGTGATCACTGAAGAAATCAAAGAGGAAATAAAAAAATACCTAGAAACAAATGACAATGGAGACACAACGACCCAAAACCTATGGGATGCAGCAAAAGCAGTTCTAAGGGGGAAGTTTATAGCAATACAAGCCCACCTTAAGAAGCAGGAAACATCTCGAATAAACAACCTAACCTTGCACCTCAAGCAATTAGAGAAAGAACAAAAAAACCCCAAAGCTAGCATAAGGAAAGAAATCATAAAAATCAGATCAGAAATAAATGAAAAAGAAATGAAGGAAACGATAGCAAAGATCAATAAAACTAAAAGCTGGTTCTTTGAGAAGATAAACAAAATAGATAAACCACTAGCCAGACTCATCAAGAAAAAAGGGAGAAGACTCAAATCAATAGAAATAGAAATGAAAAAGGAGAAGTAACAACTGACACTGCAGAAATAAAAAAAACCATGAGAGATTACTACAAGCAACTCTATGCCAATAAAATGGACAATCTGGAAGAAATGAACAAATTCTTAGAAATGCACAACCTGCCAAGACTGAATCAGGAAGAAATAGAAAATATGAACAGACCAATCACAAGCACTGAAATTGAGACTGTGATTAAAAATCTTCCAACAAACAAAAGCCCAGGACCAGATGGCTTCACAGGTGAATTCTATCAAACGTTTAGAGAAGAGCTAACACCTATCCTTCTCAAACTCTTCCAAAGTATAGCAGAGGGAGGAACACTCCCAAATTCCTTCTACGAGGCCACCATCACCTTGATACCAAAACCAGACAAGGATGTCACAAAGAAAGAAAACTACAGGCCAATATCACTGATGAACATTGATGCAAAAATCCTCAACAAAATACTAGCAAACAGAATCCAACAGCACATTAAAAGGATCATACACCATGATCAAGTGGGGTTTATTCCAGGAATGCACGGATTCTTCAATATACGCAAATCTATCAATGTGATAAACCATATTAACAAATTGAAGGAGAAAAACCATATGATCATCTCAATAGATGCAGAGAAAGCTTTCGACAAAATTCAACACCCATTTATGATAAAAACCCTGCAGAAAGTAGGCATAGAGGGAACTTTCCTCAACATAATAAAGGCCATATATGACAAGCCCACAGCAAACATCATCCTCAATGGTGAAAAACTGAAAGCATTTCCACTAAGATCAGGAACAAGACAAGGTTGCCCACTCTCACCACTCTTATTCAACATAGTTTTGGAAGTTTTAGCCACAGCAATCAGAGAAGAAAAGGAAATAAAAGGAATCCAAATCGGAAAAGAAGAAGTAAAGCTGTCACTGTTTGCAGATGACATGATACTATACATAGAGAATCCTAGAGATGCTACCAGAAAACTACTAGAGCTAATCAATGAATTTGGTAAAGTAGCAGGATACAAAGTTAATGCACAGAAATCTCTGGCATTCCTATATACTAATGATGAAAAATCTGAAAGTGAAATCAAGAAAACACTCCCATTTACCATTGCAACAAAAAGAATAAAATATCTAGGAATAAACCTACCTAAGGAGACGAAAGACCTGTATGCAGAAAATTATAAGACACTGATGAAAGAAATTAAAGATGATACAAATAGATGGAGAGATATACCATGTTCTTGGATGGGAAGAATCAACATTGTGAAAATGACTCTACTACCCAAAGCAATCTACAGATTCAATGCAATCCCTATCAAACTACCACTGGCATTTTTCACAGAACTAGAACAAAAAATTTCGCAATTTGTATGGAAACACAAAAGACCCCGAATAGCCAAAGCAATCTTGAGAACGAAAAAAGGAGCTGGAGGAATCAGGCTCCCTGACTTCAGACTATACTACAAAGCTACAGTAATCAAGACAGTATGGTCCTGGCACAAAAACAGAAAGATAGATCAATGGAACAGGATAGAAAGCCCAGAGATAAACCCACGCACATATGGACACCTTATCTTTGATAAAGGTGGCAGGAATGTACAGTGGAGAAAGGACAGCCTCTTCAATAAATGGTGCTGGGAAAACTGGACAGGTACATGTAAAAGTATGAGATTAGATCACTCCCTAACACCATACACAAAAATAAGCTCAAAATGGATTAAAGACCTAAATGTAAGGCCAGAAACTATCAAACTCTTAGAGGAAAACATAGGCAGAACACTCTATGACATAAATCACAGCAAGATCCTTTCTGACCCACCTCCTAGAGAAATGGAAATAAAATCAAAAATAAACAAATGGGACCTAATGAAACTTCAAAGCTTTTGCACAGCAAAGGAAACCATAATCAAGACCAAAAGACAACCCTCAGAATGGGAGAAAATATTTGCAAATGAAGCAAATGACAAAGGATTAATCTCCAAAATTTACAAGCAGCTCATGCAGCTCAATAACAAAAAAACAAACAACCCAATCCAAAAATGGGCAGAAGACCTAAATAGACATTTCTCCAAAGAAGATATACAGAATGCAAACAAACACATGAAAGAATGCTCAACATCATTAATCATTAGAGAAATGCAAATCAAAACTACAATGAGATATCATCTCACACCAGTCAGAATGGCCATCATCAAAAAATCTAGAAACAATAAATGCTGGAGAGGGTGCGGAGAAAAGGGAACACTCTTGCACTGCTGGTGGGAATGTGAATTGGTTCAACCACTGTGGAGAACAGTATGGAGGTTCCTTAAAAAACTACAAATAGAATTACCATATGACCCAGCAATCCCACTATTGGGCATATACCCTGAGAAAACCAAAATTCAAAAAGAGTCATGTACCAAAATGTTCATTGCAGCTCTATTTACAATAGCCCGGAGATGGAAACAACCTAAGCGCCCATCATCGGATGAATGGATAAAGAAGATGTGGCACATATATACAATGGAATATTACTCAGCCTTAAAAAGAAATGAAATTGAGCTATTTGTAATGAGATGGATAGACCTAGAGTCTGTCGTACAGAGTGAAGTAAGTCAGAAAGAAAAAGACAAATACCGTATGCTAACACATATATATGGAATTTAAGGGGAAAAAAAATGTCATGAAGAACTTAGGGGTAAGACAGGAATAAAGACGCAGAACTACTGGAGAATGGACTTGAGGATATGGGGAGGGGGAAGGATGAGCTTTGACAGGGCGAGAGAGAGTCATGGACATATACACACTAACAAACGTAGTAAGGTAGATAGCTAGGGGGAAGCAGTCGCAAGGCACAGGGATATTAGCTCGGTGCTTTGTGACAGCCTGGAGGGGTGGGATAGGGAGAGTGGGAGGGAGGGAGATGCAAGAGGGAAGACATATGGGAACATATGTATATGTATAACTGATTCACTTTGTTATAAAGCAGAAACTAACACACCATTGTAAAGCAATTATACCCCAATAAAGATGTTTAAAAAAAAATAATAATAATTACTAAAGGAAGCACTGCAGGCAGAGGGAAATAATACCAGAAAGGAAGTTTTAAATATTAGGAATAAAAGAAAAGCAATATAGTTAATATCTGGGTTAATATATTAAACTATTCTTTTCCCTCTTGAATTCTTTAATATATATTTGATGGTTGAAAGAAAAAACTACATTTCTGATAACTATAAAAATTTAAGTATTTTTAAACCCTACAGCAACCAATTAAAAAATCCATTCAAAGAAATATAAATACAATACATAAAATAAAATAGTTTAAAAAATGTTCAAATAAAAGCAAGGGAAGATAGAGAAACTAAAAATGAAAGAAACTATCAGAAAACAAATAATAAAATGGAAGCGCTAATTTCAAATGTATAAATAGTAACATTAAATATAAATGATCTAAACACTACATAAAGGACACTGATTGTCAACAAGGATTTGAAATAAAATGACTCAATTCTATGTTCTGTGCAAGTATCTCACTTCGAATATAATGTTATAGGTGAATTAAAAGTAATAGGATGGGGCTTCCCTGGTTGCGCAGTGGTTGAGAGTCCACCTGCCGATGCAGGGGACACGGGTTCATGCCCTGGTCTGGGAAGGTCCCACGTGCCGTGGAGCGGCTGGGCCCGTGAGCCATGGCCGCTGGGCCTGCGCGTCCAGAACCTGTGCTCCACAATGGGAGAGGCCACAACAGTGAGAGGCCCGCGTACCACAAAAAGAAAAAAAAAAAAGTAATAGGATGGAAAAATATATACCATGCAAAAATTAATCAAAAGAAAGATGGAGTGATTATATTAATATCAAACAAAGTAGACCTCAAAGCAAAGAGAAGCATTGGAATAAACAAGGACATTACATGATGGCAAAAGAATCAATTCAGCAAGAAAACTTAACAGTCCTAAATGTGTATTCATCTCACCATATACCTTCAATTACATGAAAAACTAGCAAAAGTAAAATGAGAAATTAGGATTTCCCTGGTGGCACAGTAGTTAAGATTCCGCCTGCCAATGTAGGGAACACAGGTTCGATCCCTGGTCTGGGAGGATCCCACATGTCATGAAGGAACTAAGCCTGTGCCCCACAACTACTGAGCCTGTGCTCTAGAGCCCGCAACCCACAACTACTGAACCCGTGTGCCACAACTACTGAAGCCTACGTGCCTAGAGCCTATGCTCCACAACAAGAGAAGCCACTGCAATGAGAAGCCCGCGCACCACACTGAATAGTAGCCCCACCCGCCACAACTAGAGGAAGCCCGTGCACAGCAACGGAGACCCAATGCAGCCAAAAATAAAAATAAATAAATAAATTTATTTATTTTAAAAAATGAGAAATTAGACAAACTCACTGATAGAGCTGAAGACTTCAATGGTAGTTTCTTATTGATCAATAGAACTAGCAAACAGAAAATCAGCAAGATTATAGTACTGATTAACATCATCAACCGATAGGATGTAAGTTGAAATCTACAGAACATTCCTTCAGTATAGGCATAATACCCATTCTTTTCAAATGCACATGGAACAATTGCTAAAATATAACATATCCTGAACCATAAAGCAAATCTTAACAGATTTAAAGGAAATGAAATCATACAAAGTGTGTTCTCTGTCCATCATGGAATTAAACTAAAATCAATAATTTAAAGATACAATGTTAAAATATCCAACATTTGACAACTAAACAACCCATTTTTAAATAATCCATGGTTCTAAGAGTAAGCTTCAAGGAAAATTTAGAAATAATCTGAACTAAATGGAAATGAATCTACATATTATCAAAACTTATCAGATGCAGGTAAGGGAGTGCTTAAAGGGAAACTTATAGTATTAAATGTTTATATTAGAATAGAAAAACATCAAAAACCTAAGCTTCCATTCTAAAAGACTAGAAAAAGAAGAGCTGTATAAAGCCAAAGAAAGCAGAAGAAAGTAAGAAATAAAATTAAAAGCTCTCCAGAGATGAAAGGCTATTAGGCAAGTATGGATGCATCTACTAAAACCATCCATGAACTCACCTTTCCAAATAATTTAATTGGCTGTATAATCAGGTGCCAAGGCACCAACATTAATGAGATCCACCAGATGTCTGGGGCTCAGATCAAAATTGCCAATCCAGTGGAAAGCTCTTCTGGTAGGCAGGTTACTATCACTGGTTCTGCTGACAGTATTAGTCTAGCCCAGTATCTAATCAATGCCAGGCTTTCCTCTGAGAAGAGCCTGGGTGCAGCTAGAACAGTCTAGGTTCATTCATAAGCCCTTTCTGCTGTTCTCCCATGATCCAGTTGTGTAATTTCTGGTCAGTGATTCCAAGTTTTAAATAATTTCTAAGTGTTCAGTTCCTACACAACTTTATCACCTTCTAATTTAAAAATCACATTCTCTGTTCAGCTGTTATTGCTGGGATCCATATTTAGTTTTATAATCTTTTCCCTATTTTCAGCTTTGTTTTTGGTTTTTGGCTCATGAATTTTATTTCTGTTTGTGGATAAGGAATGTAAGAGTGGAATGTTAATAAATGTCAGTATAGTTCTATAATGTCAAGAATTTAAAAATTAAAAAATGGATTGGTTAAAACATGCTTCATATTTGAAAAAGCTGGGAACTACTATCTTAAATAGAATAGAAAATAGAAATAGAAATTAATGAAATAGAAAACAAAAACAATAGAGGAAATCAATGAACCTAAAAACTGATCAATAAAATTGATAAAGTTCTAGTAAGACTCACAAAAAAAAAAGACAGAAGACAAAAATTCCCAATGTGGAGAAAAAGAGAAAGGATATCACTACAGAGCATGTAGACATTAAAATGGCAATTATGGGACATTATAAATAACTCTATGCACATAAATTCAACAACTTAGATAAAATGGACCAATTCTTTGAAAACCGTAAACTACCGAAACTAATCTAAAAGTAAATAAATAATCTGAACAGTTTTATAACTACTAAAAAAATTGAATCAACAGTTTAAAATCTTCTTAAAAAGAAATCTACAGGTCTGAGTTGTTTTACTGGTGATTTCTACCAAACAGTTAAGGAAGAAATAACATTAAGCCTATAAAATATCTTCCTGAAAACAGAAGAGTAGAGAATACTTCCCAACTTATTTTATGAAGCCCAGCATTAATCTGACACTACAACTGGGCAAAGATAGGATAAGAGAGACAACTACCTACCAGTATTCCTCATGAGTAAAGAAGAGAAAAAATCCTCAGCAAAGTATTCACAAATTAAATCTAGCAATATATTAAAAGAATAGTAAACCACAACTAAGTGGAGAATTATATTTAGAATGCAAAGCCTGGTTCAATATCTGAAAATCAATGAGTATAATCCACCACATTAATAGTAGAGAAAAAATTATATCACTTCATGCAGAAAAAGCATTTGACAAAATTCAAAATTTATTCATGATAAAAACTCTCAGCTAACTAAGAATAGAAAGGAATTTATTCAATCTTATTTTTTAAAGTATTCACAAAAAAACCTACAGCAAGTATCTTACTTAAAGGTGAAAAACTGAATGATTTTCTCCTAACACTGGGAACAAGACAAGGATGTCGGTTCTCACCACTCCTATTCAACATCTTTCTAGAAGTCCTAACCAGTGCAACAAGACAAGAAATAGAAATTAAAGGTATACAGATTGGAAGGGAAGAAATAAGATTCTTCCTACTCATTGATAACATGATTGTCTATGTAAAAAATATCATAAGAAATTTATTTTTAAAACTCCTAGAACTAATTAGTAAGTAAAGTAACATCACATGATATAAGGAAAACACATATCGATTGTATTTCTATATATCAGCAATTAGAAATTGGAACAATTATAAACCAAAATTAAAAAACAGTATTATGTACAATATCTCCAAAAGTATGAAATTATTAAGTATGAAGCTAATAAAACATCTGAATGCTGAAAACTGAAAAACACTGATGAAAAATTAAAGATGTCCTAAATAAATGAAGAGATATACAGTGATTATTACATATTAAAATGATTTAAAATTTTAAATTTTTGACAATATCGAGCACGAGTTTGGATGTGGAACAACTGAAACTCTCATGCATTGCTGTGAGAATGCAAAGTGAAACAGCCATTCTGGAAAACAGTTTGACAGTTTCTTACAAAGTGAAATATGTATATATTTACCATACAACCTAGCACTTCCACTCCTAAGTATTTACCCTAGAGTAATGAAAACATACATTTACATAAAAACATTTTCACAAATGTTTTCAACAGCTCTACTTATAATCCTCTAAAACTGGGAACAACCCAGTGTCCTTTAATAGGTAAATGATTAAACAAACTGTGGTACATCTATGCAATGAACTCAGCAGTAAAAAAGAACAAACTTAATACAATGTTTTGAATGACTCAAAAACATCATGGTGAGTAAATTAAGCCAGTCTCATAAGGTTGTGTACTTTACAATTCCATTTTTATGATATTCTCAAAAAGACATCTATAGTGACGGAGAAAAAAATATTGGGTGCCAAAGTGTAGAAGTAGGGGCAGGGTATTACTACAAAGGGATAGCAGGAGAGAGATTTTGGGAGTCACAGAGCTATTCTGTACCCTGGCTGTGGAAGCGTTTACCCAAATTTATATAATTCACAGAGCTGTATCTCCCAAAAGTTAATTTTAAAAATTAAATAAAATTAAAATATAGTGGGATCGGGCTTCCCTGGTGGCGCAGTGGTTGAGAGTCTGCCTGACGATGCAGGGGACACGGGTTTGTGCCCCGGTCCGGGAAGATCTCACATGCCGCAGAGCAGCTAGGTCCGTGAGCCATGGCCGCTGAGCCTGCGCGTCAGAGCCTGTGATCCGCAACGGGAGAGGCCACAACAGTGAAAGGCCCGCGTACCACAAAAAAATTAAAAAATAAAAAATAATAAAATAATAAAATATAGTGGGATCAACAGAAGCTACTCGTATTAGTTAGGGATATTCTCAGCCTCAAAAAACAGGAAGGTAAACTAATATTGACTTAATCAGAAAAGGTTTATTTTTCATAACTAAGAAGTCCCAAAATAAGCAGGGTCTTATGTGATTAGCTGCTTGAGAATTCTGTCAAGACACAGGCACTTTCTATTTGCAGATCATTATCCTTAGCCTGTTGTTTTTATCCTCCTGCTAATGTTGCCTCTCGACCAAAATATAGCCACTCGAGCTTCAGGCATTAAGATTTTGCTTAAGGCTGGAAGAGGGGGTTGAGAAGAAAGTCATATCTGTCCTTGCTATCAAGAAATCAATGCCTTTCCAGAGGCCCCCCACTTTAGCAGACATCTCTTTACATTTCATTGGCCAGAACTGAATCACTCACCTACCACTGTACCCTGATTGTGTATCCAATCACTAGTGAAGAATTTAGGGATTACCTGAATTCAATAAATCATGATTAATCTCCAGGAGTTGGAGTAGAGGCCTACTGCCCTAAAAGTAAGCAAAACGTACAAGAAACTTCTGCTTCTGCTAATTAAGAGTATGAACTAAAAATTTCTCATTTGTCATTTCCACATGATATATGGAATTTTTTAAAGACTACTTCACTTTTTTTTTTTTTTTTTTTTTTTGCGGTACCGGGCCTCTCACTGTTGTGGCCTCTCCCGTTGCAGAGCACAGGCTGCGGACACGCAGGCTCAGCGGCCATGGCTCACGGGCCCAGCCACTCCGCGGCATGTGGGATCTCCCCAGACCGGGTCACGAACCCGCGTCCCCTGCATCGGCAGGCAGACTCTCAACCATTGCGCCACCAGGGAAGCCCAAGGCTACTTCACTTTAAAGTACATTCCTTTTCTCTAATTAAAAACTTCATTTCAGATCTTCATCACAGTGTTCTAATATATCCAGCCTATATGATAAAAAATGCATTTTGGATAAGGTTAAATTTGTTTCCCATCAAAGACTTTAAAAACAACATAAAAAAAGTGTGCAAGAATATATATGCAGAGCAACTACTGCTTTGAACAAAGTTGATACAAATATCTGACAGAAATGTTTAACAGGCAAAATGTTTTCACTGTATGTGCAAATCTTTTTTAAAATTTTCTTTCATGTAGTTTTCAACCACCTTAAGAAAGAGTATTTTCTTTAAAAATGCCTGAGTGCCAATATCATTTGTTTAAACACTGCATGATAACAGGGCATTGTCAAGTAAAGGGCATCTGAGAAAAGCAATAGAGAGGTGAGAACATAGTCTCACAAAATTCACATTTCCTTTTTATTTTAAAAGCCTGCATTTCTTTTTTCGTGCAGCCCTTGCTCTCATTTTCATCTTTCATGCTCTGTGCAAAATTTCCAACCAGAGAAGAAACATTTGGTACTTTGGGTTGTTCGTTCTTTTATAGCCTTGCTGATCTTTGCATCTGGCAGCTCCTTAAATTTTGTGGTTTCCCATGGAGTATGCAAAATTCAAAGAAAGGTGTATTTTAGTCTAAGATGGTGTCAGAGAACAATATCAAGTATTCATGTAAGTGCCTGCCAGTGCATCAGCATTTAAAAAGCTCAGATGGAAATCCAAATGGAATTCAAACTCTTTCTTTGGATCTTTTATAAGTCATCTTGCTAACGTAATACATAAAAAAAAAAAAACTAAGCTCTACTGAGCCGTGTACAGATAAATGAAATATAAACTGCTAAACTACATGCTGTACCAGCTGTAAAAGACAGGTACAGTGTCTAGTTACTTTCCCCTTAGGGAAATACAGGAAGCTGTTCTGAGCAATTTCTATTTTCTCCTAGCCCTCTTCAGAAGATGACAAGTTTCTTTAAGGATGGCAACCTATTAAAAGTAAGATGGATGTGACTGAAACTTCACTCATCATCTAGAAGAAGCCAAAAAATTAAAATCTCATTCTTCCTGCTCCCAGCCCAATTTCCGGCATTTGGTTGAGGCATTCTATGAGGAGAAAATGAGGATGATTCTCTGCATGCATACACCCAAAGAAAGATAATTGTACTGACAACACGTTCAATGAATAGATTTATCCAGGTAATGTCATTGCAGGAATTTAACCCATTACCATAGGTTAGGTTTTGTTCCCAAAATGTATTTTGTAAAGTTATAAAATTACTTGTCTGTTTCTGTGATTTATAAGCCCAATAGTTTACTTTAATGTGTAATTCACTATATTTTAAGATAAATTGTAAAATTCCCAGCACTTCCTTTCACTCTTAGAAGATTAATTTAAATTCAGCTTCATCAAGAAAATAGCATCTATCAGATATAAACTTCCATAAATTGATTACTTTTCATTCTTACCTACATCTGTTTCCTCTAAACTTTACCTTTAAGGCTTCTGCCTCAAAGGAGAGGGGGGTGGATATTAATTTGCAAGACAAAGAATCCTTCTTACAATGCTCAGCCTTCGCTGGGATTTTATTCAGTGTTTTATATAACCTCTCTGGTAAACCTCTGCTCCTTACTCCCACTACTCAAATGTTGCCCTTTCAAAATATAATATTAATTTGACATTATTACTGCCTTCCCTTTATTTCTTTTACTCTCAAATTCCTGAAATGAATGGTGAACATTCTGTGATTCAGCCTAAGAGAAAATACTTTTCTCTCTGTATTATTCATCATAAACAATGTTATCTACTGTTAAGTGTGTGCACCTAAACATGCACACACATACAAACTCACACACACACCTCACTCATGTTACTATTCAATACAGGTCAGCTCTACATATAATAGCCATTTGGAGACCAAGGCTTCTTCCATCTTGTGAAACAATCATGGAGGAGAAAGAGAGATTAATATTGTGTTTTTACAATGACTACCCTCACTTTGTATGTCAATAATGCAATGTTAAGTGTGGAGAGATAGGAACCTAGTTCAGGATGCTGTAGGATAAAGGGAAGAGGCACAAGAGACCTACTAGTTGTCATAACTAGATATAAGGTCCACCTCCTTTGGAAAGCATATCCAAAGCCCCAAATCTACCAGTCCCTGAGTTCAAACCCAGGCTCCACTATTTACCAGGTGTATGACCTTGAGCAAATTAGTTATCATATCTTCAATTCAATGTCTTTATCTGTAATGTCAGTGTAGTAATAGCACCTACCTCAAAGGATTACCCTATGAATTACATGGGTTACTATCCACGGGGTACTTAAAAACACACAGATCAGAGTAAGCCATCTCTAAATGTTAGACTTTATTGTTTATTTTTCCATATTTTCCCCTAGATTATAAATTCCTTAAGTACTGGCACTATGAAACCTTTAACAGTGCCTGAAAAACAGCACTTGCTTAATAAATGCATATCAAATGTATAACATATATATATCTATCCAAAATCTCATGTAATAGACATATATGCAATATACATATATGTGATATACATATGTATAAACTCATGTAATGCTTGCCCGAGTCCCATAAGATAAATATTTTTACCTCCATTTTAATAGATCAGGGAAAGGAGGTTAAAAGAAATTGTATAATCTGCCCAAAGTCATACAACTAATCAGAATTCAAATCCAGGCCTGTCTTTCTGTAATGTCTCTTTCCCACTACTGCACACCATCTAGGAGTAGATAAGTCAATTTACCTACCATACCACCGTAACAGCATTTATCACATACTAAAATCAATTTTTTATGTGAATCTTCTCCACTTCTGTGAATTATTCAATTGGCAGGCAACATGCTGTATTTAATTAGTGGCCAGTGTTAGCAACATGGATCAAAATGGGAGCAGAGAACAAAGTGAATTAGAAGGGACAGCCAATTAATTTTTAAACATTTAAATGTTGTTTAAATCTGTGGTGAGAGAAGACACACAGACAACTCCAAGGTTTGCAGCTTAGCCATTAATTAAGGTTTAGAGCCTTAGAAAAAGAGAAAGTTGAGGAAGAAAGATGTCTAGGCAGTGTTGTCAAGTAAGCAATAGGACAAATAGACTCAGTGCTCAGAAGGAGAGGTCTGCCCTAGAGACAGATTTAGGATTCATCACCATATAGGTAGAGTAAAAAACATAGGAAAGAATGAGTTCACCCAGAGATTTAAATGAGACTTCTTTATAGTATATGAAAATTCAGGTAGCATGCAAGCCTACTGAACTCTTAGTAATCTAACATCTCTTACTCTTTCCAATGTATCACATAGTTCTAATGTATTCCTGAATATAATTATTTAAAGATCCTTCTACTTATTCTCCAACTCATCATTTCTTCAGTTGGATAATGATATTAAGAAGTATTAACCTACTTAAACAAGGAGGCCATTAGACTGAGGTGGCTCTAATGCATTAGCAGCCTCTGTAAGGAAACCAAAATCCAAGCCAGAGTCAATTCCAGTAAACACATTTGTATCTGAGAAAAAGAAATTTATGAACAACCAATCACAAACAGGAAACTAGGCTTTCCCAAATAAGGCAACAACTTAAGCTACAGCCAATCAAACAATTTTCTTGCTTCACTACCACATCTGCTCTATAAAAGCCTTTCCTCTGGGTCCTGTCAGCAAAAAGCTCCTAACCACTTTTGGTTTAGTGCTGCTCAATTCAAATTGACATTTGCTCAAATTCTTGAAAATTCTAACATGCTTCAGTTTCTCTTTTAACAAAAGGAAAAATGTACAGCACAAATGCAGTACACTACATCCCATTTTAAAAACTGACCTTGATTACTGTCATCAAAGATGAAAGATTTGAATTTGGAGAAGTTTCTAGCAACTTCTAAATGAAGAATGAATGTGAGCCAATAAAGTATCAGTTAGTAGAATAAACCAAGCTTAGAATGTTAAGATGCCAAGGCTATTTGGACACTAACGACCACCTATCTTAAGTGGAAATCATTCTGTTTGTCCAGGATCTATTCTTTCTTCTGGTAAAAATACCTCAGTTTTTCTTTAAGGAAATAACTTTTCCCCACTGAGTACAGCCTTGTTAAGACTGTAAATCAAGAGGTTCAATTCTCCTCTGACCAATGGGTGGGTGGATGATCCCAGTTTGGTCAATAACATTTGGGTATCTCTCTACCCAAAACGGAAACTTGTTCAGAAAATACAACTATTACACAGTACACATACCAAACTCATTCTAAGGATTAAATACCAGCTTCTACCTCCCAGAATACTGTTCTATTTTGACCATATACTTCACTTTTCTATGTGCTAGAATATTCTTTACCAATCACAGGACATATAAGTCACGAAGTACAGTAGTTGCCCTCCATTGACATTACTAAAGAGGAAATTTTTTTACTTCATTTGTATGACAACTATCTAGACAAAAATACTGAAATAAAGAAAAATAAACAAATAATAGCCTACAAATAATGGCTGTTTAAAAATAATATTTAAAATATTAGGTGGTGCTGTGTAGGATCATAAATAGGGGAGGATTTCCAAAACACATAGCTAGCTCACAACCCATATCTACCTGCTATTTTGGTAGAAGTGATATAATTATCATTAGAAACAACTTAAATATACTTTCTTTTAATTCACCTGTAGCTGGTCTCCTGGGACAAATTCTAGACATCTTGCAGCTTGGACCTCCTTGCCGAGAGGATCAAATGCCCTAAGGATAATGAAACTGCGGTTAGTGTTGCTGCGGTTTTGGACGGCAGACTTGGGATTGGGGCCCCAGGGTTCCACACATAGTCCCGAGTCACTGCTATGGGCCTTTAGTCCCCTATAAAGCTCTAGATTGACAGCATTTGCATGCACGGTTTACTTCCCCTTCTGGCCTCAGGTGTTTCCGCCGCTCCACAGCCTTTGGACCAGAGCCTGCCCCCTCCCTCCCTGGCTCCAAAAGAGTCCCAGCATTTTGGCGGATGGGGCATCAAGGAGAATTGGGATTTGCCTGATAAGCGGCAGGAGCCAGACTTCCTAAGTAAGAGTGTGAGACAAGAAGTCTCAGGCACCTGGTGCACCTAAGAGCCTGTCATCCCAGGACTCCCTGGCAGACCCCGTAGTATCGCGAGATCCCAAAAGATCGCGTTTCCTCTCGGAAAAGCGGTTGGCCGCAGGGCGTGGGGATTGGTTCTGCCTCTGTCGGAGCTTCCTCTGATGCTCAGCGAATCTGCAACTGGGCTCGTCCTCTCCCTGCCCCTCCAAGGGACCTGCACTTACTCCCCCAATACGCCCAAGCCACATTAGCACACCCTGCTGGCTCCTGCTATAGGTTCCTGTTTGCCTTCCCGGGAAGCCCAACACTCCACCCGCCCACCGCCACTAGGCCTCGGCTCCGCCCTCGGACATTAGAGGTGTTTTAAAAAAAAGAACACCTGATGAAACGGCTTGGGCGAAGGAGCCAGCTCTCCATAGCAGGGTGCTGGCAGAGGCCTGGGTCAGAACGAGAGCAATGTCTTGAGGCTGTTCTTCAGCGGCAAGGCTTGAGGAGCAGTCAGTCTCCTGCGACAAATTCTAGACACCTCACAGCTGCCAGGAGGAACGACTGACCTCGAAGATAATGGAACCGTGAGTTCAGCTTGCTGCGCCCTTGCCAGACATAGACCTGCTCTCCAGGAGCCTGTGCCTGTATCCTGTGGCTTTGGCCTTGTGCCCTGGACTTCCGGAAAACGACAGACTCCGGTAGGTACATGTGCAGTTTTTACCCTAAACCGCGCCTCAGTTGTTCGCGCTCTGGTGGGACATAGTCCCATCTCTCACTCTTTGCCAGCCCCTAGGACAAATTACAGTCACAAGGTGACTCTGACCATTGGGTTGAGGGAAGTTTCCACGAGGATGCGTGTTTGTTTGCTAGGTGGCCTGAGTCTGACTTAAGAATGACAAGTCTGGGTAGAGTCACGCAAGCGCCTGGTCCAGCAGGTGGTCCTTGGTGCTGTCTGTATTTAGCTTCTTGCTTTGAGCTGCCAGGTGAGAGAACTTCTCGTTGATTAGGTTGTGGTGAAAGCGCTTTGACCTGGTCTCGCGAGATTGACCAGGTGCGAGTAAGGGCGGGAAGGCACGGAAACCTGTTTGAAGGTGACACAGGCGGCCCGAATGAATAAGTGAACAAGTAGCGTGCTGAGGTTATTATTCGCGTGGAATGGGGGGGAAGGGGGGAATGTTCCCAAGATTTATAGCCAAAACAATAATAATTATTATTAAAAAATTTGTTTATACATGTAAATTAGGTAATCTTAAAAAGAAAACATACTCATGAATCATACCTCTGTATAAAAAGTAGACACACATGTAAACAATTATAATTTCATCACTATTATTCATCAGCATTTTAATTATTACTTTTTTTATTATTACTATTATTTTTGAGGTTTCATAGTTGTAGCAGCAGTAACAAAACACCTCTCTAAAGTTTCTCTGTACAAAAAAAAAAAAATTCCCTGGTTTATCTATTTAGATTTAATTTAATAATCTAGTTAGCCATTTTAGATTAATTATAGCTTGGATAACATAACCAATACTGCAGAATGAGATATTTGAGCTTAATTGAAGATCTGAGGAAGGTAGTTAAGAAAAATAGCCTAACAGTAGAGAGAGGGATGTCTAGACATACCAGATCATCAATCTTCACTGTCAGTCCCCAGGCAGAAGTCTGTTGTCTCTCACTCTGAGTAGAACAGTCACCAGTTGTTAACAAATGTGGAAAATTGAGATAGGAAAATTGTGAATCTTACTGCTTTTCTGTAATCAGCAAACAAATTCCAAGAGTAGAAGACAATCAAATGGAAATTTAACCAGTCCTCACACAAGGTACTAAATGACGATTGTTCCATGAAGTAATCTTATAATGCAAGGCTGGCTTTCTATAAAATGTCTAAAATTAGCTTTAGACAGAATAATTTTTCTTAAATCTCCCTTATTCCTTTGCGGTACGCGGGCCTCTCACTGTTGTGGCCTCTCCCGTTGTGGAGCACAGGCTCCGGACGCGCAGGCTCAGCGGCCATGGCTCACGGGCCCGGCCGAGCCGCGGCATGTGGGATCTTCCCGGACAGGGACACGAACCCGTGTCCCCTGCGTCGGCAGGCGGACTCGCAACCACTGCGCCACCAGGGAAGCCCTCCTTTGTCTTTTTAATTCCCTCTTCTTGCCTTGTTTTACCCTTTGTGCCCAATATGTATATTATCATCTCCTTATAAGTAGGCAGATTCATTTCTCAGGGGGAAATAAAATAGTTTCTAATATTTTATAATCCTTCTTCTAGCTTTTTAGTTCTAAATGATACTGAAGATTATATATAATGCTTAGAATTTCTTTACTTTTTAAAAATATATAGAACAGTACCTAGAAGAAGATAACAATTACCACCCAGATTTACCCATTCTTATCTTATCCTTTTGGATCAGTTTTTTTTTAATTCCCTTTCTTATTTCTCAGCCTTATATTATTATATATCTCAGTCTTTATTTTCTGTTATATATATCCATTTTTAGCGTGTTCTTAAGTATGATTCTATGTTTGAGTCCAGTATTTTCAGCTTGTCTTTGTTAGAATTCATGGCCTCTATTTTGATGTTTGTTTGTTTTTAATACTGAGATTTGGTTATATATCCTATACTAAGGATTCTACCTCACTAGAGTTGCCAGATCTAGCAAAGAAAAATGCAAGATGCACAATTAAATTTAAACTTCGGATAAACAATGTATTTTTTAGTATAAGTATGTTCCATGCAATACTTGGGTACGCTTGTTCCAAATAATATTCATTGTTTATCTGAAATTCAAGTTTAACTACACATCCTGTAGCACATAAAAATATAAGACACTCAGTTAAATTTTAATTTAAGATAAACAATGAATAAATGTTTATTATAAGTATTTTATCTGGCAGCTCTATACTCTACCAAGTTTAGAATGGGGGTAGAGTGCAGGGGTAGGCCAATCCTATGGGAGAAATACCATTGGACTTTGGATCATTTCCCCAATTCAGAATGTAGCACTGGAACTTCAATTCCAAAGGCCTATTATTTCCTTCATTTCTACTGGCACAGGTCTCCACTATGCTTCTTCAGAAGGTGTGGTCTGGGGAGTGGGTGAGGATCAACATTCTGTTTTCCTCCAAGTTGGGATTATTAATGGAAATTCTCCCCTCACTAAGAGGGGTTCTGGGCTTGGGGTTGGTATGAGGAACCGTACCAGGCTGTGCTTTTGTATTCTGTTCAGAAATGTGTTTCATTCTTTCCTGAGAGTTTGGGTTTTTGCTTGTTTGCTGTGGTTTTTAAATTAAAGTGTACTATTTACCCTGTGTGGATTGTGTTGGTAAACTTATTGTTACTTCCTTTTTTTCTCCTTTCCATTTTTTCTCATGTTTTCAAGGTTTGACAGGGAGAGTAGAGGCCATGAAGAAGTTATAAGCATCCCACTTAGCTTAGAAATACTGTCTTTAGAATTTTTGTTAAATCTACACACTTAATAAGTAAAATTATTTCAGGTAAAATCTTGTAGTAACAAACAAGATCATTCAATGTTTTGGGTGGTAGTATAGAGTGCCCAACTCTTGGGCCTTTGAGTTAAATTGCCTGGGTTCAAAGCTCTGTTCTACTTTTCACTCTGGGAACTTGGGCAAGGCTCAACTTCATAAAATAAAGTCTCACTTTCCTACCTGTCAGTAGGGCATAATAGCACTGCCTTCCTTAAAGATGTTTTCTGAGAATGAAATAAATAAGGCATGTTATTTAACAGTGTCTGTCACATAGAAAATGCTCAGTAAACACTGATGATTCGTTATTTCAACTATTAAAGAATATCTTTCTATTCTTAGAATCACAAAACATTAGAACTGGAAGAAACCTTCACACTTAGAAAATGTTAAATGCATGTGGTAATTTATTCTTTCTAGGTGCAATAAATAGTGAATAAGATACTGTTGTCCAAATGTCATATTTCTCAGCATTATTGCTTTCCTGGGAAGAGGGGTTATTAAGAAAGTTGAGGTTTATCTATAGTAAGAAGAGCAATACTGTATTTAGAATGATTTTTCTAAATAGCGTTATAAATTCGGGTGCTGGGAACCTTCTATATCTCAGACCAGGGATTTTTTTTTTTTTTTTTTTTTTTTTACTGTTGGTGCTGTTGTGGAAATGGGGTCTTTGAAGGAGGTAAAGACAAGTCAGTACAGACAAGTAGAGTCTAATACCTTGTGGCTTAAAATCAGGAGCAAATAAACATGTTTTTAGCAGTTGAGCTCACTCTGATGCCTCCCTCAGTGACAAGGGATGTCCCTGTATAGTGTGACGCTGTCTGTGGCTGGTTTTCTCCCCAGAAGGCTGTATGCGTAAGCTGCAATTCATGTCCTTCAACAATTTCAGGGCCCAGGAGAACACTTGCTTTATTACACTTCATGCACAGACTTGATTCAGTAGCTTGACAAGCATGGTTATTTCTCTTGTCTGAGCTCAATTTTTATTTTAAAATATTTCTACATTTTGATTTAAGTGGTTAAAAAAAAAAGAAAAAAAAGTTATATTTGGGAAATCCAAACTGTTGCTGCTAAAACTTCTTTATTAAATACATAGGATCCAGACAATCACATTTGATATAGAGACATTCGATATATTGATGAAGCTAAGGTTACAAGTTCAATTCCCTCATGAACCAACTCCTCATCCAGAAGTTGTATGTAGTCATTCATTCAACTATTTATTAAGTGCTTTGTACTGGCCAGGCCTGAGCCACAATCTAAGGAGAAATCAATGCTTAGTTAGGGCAAGTCTTTCCAATCTAAGAACATGTTCTGTTGACTGAACCCCTGATTCCATCTGGCCAAGCTATATATGTAAGAAAAGTCAAAGGAATGGAAGAGAGAGTAGAGAAAGGAATAAAAATGTATTACCATTTCTGGAAACTAACCTATGGAGGAATCATTTTTGTATATAAATGAAAGCTATCTCAACAGATACTGCTTTCATAAGTCAATATCCAACCCACAACAATAGAGAATAATATTGAAATGAAGCATGGTGGTTCCATTGTAGAAGGTTTGGGAATACAGAAAAGGAGAAAAGGTAAAATTAGGCTCAAGATCACAGACCTTGGAGAAACGGACTTAAGTAGTTGACAACTTGTTCTTGTGACAAAGAAGTCTTCTTAACATTTCAGAAGTACGCTCTTGTGTAGAGTTAAGGAAGATAGGGGCAGGGTTGGACAGCTACAGATACATGCAAATGAAGAGCAGATTCTTTTAATTCACACTGTAATGTCAAATCATTTATTTTAGAGTCTCAAAACTGAATAATTGGGGATGTCCCTTGTGGCGCAATGGTTAAGAATCTGGCTGCCAATGCAGGGGACAGAGGTTCGAGCCCTGGTCTGGGAAGATCCCACATGCTGTGGAGCAACTAAGACCATGCGCCACAACTACTGAGCCTGTGCTCTAGAGCCCACGAGGCACAACCACTGAGCCCGCGCACCACACTGCTGAAGCCCACGCACCACAACTACTGAAGCCTGTGTGCCTAGAGCCCATGCTCTGCAACAAGAGAGAAGCCACCACAATGAGAAGCCCGCACTCTGCAACGAAGAGTAGCCCCTGCTCGCCACAACTAGAGAAAGCCTGCGCACAGCAACGAAGACCCAATGCAGCCAAAACAAAAAACGAAAAGAAACTGAATTATTATCTATCCAGTTAGGAGCTACCCCTGGATCTTACAGAAAAGAGATCTCCGTCATTTGTTTGGTTGATCGTACTGTGAATTCAGTAGAGTAGAGTATGGGATTATTTTAAAAAGTTTTAAGGGACACTTAGAGTAACAAAAATCACTATTTTATTTTATGGAGTTCAAGACCATTCAGACATCCTTTGATGATGTGTTATGCAAAGATATTTGATGTTTATTCAGTAATTGAAGAAAACCTTGTGAAAGTGGGAATTAAGTATAATCAATAAAATAGCCTTCCTGGAGAAGGAGCAGATTTTTTTTATGTTTTGAGACTATTGGCTTCTTGGTAAGTTCTTTCTCAAAAAAAATAAATGTTATTTCTTCTTTACCATCCCACAAGCTCTACCCCTACAAAAAAAGGGGGGTAGAAAAGGAAAAGGAAGGAAGGGAAAGAAAAGGAAACAGAAAGAAAGGAAAGAAGGAAGAAAATAAAAACCAATTCTGTGTAAAAAAAACCAATTTTGTGTGTATAAAGAACAACTAATAAATACAGTCAAGTAATGTAGCCTTCATAAAAAGACTTAAGAGTCCAGGCATGTGTTATCCGAAGAAGGGAAGAATGAGCTATATCAAAATCTTCATTGAATCTGTCCTCCCTGGCTAACAATAGATAGTCCTGGTCCATTGTCTCACAGAGTTATCTCACAGGTGATTCTATTCTTAAGCTTTTTTCATGTGGGCTGTAGACCTTAAGGGTCCATTTGTTCTGTCTGTTTTCATGAGAAGTTTGAAACATTGGCTCACCAAGTTGGGCAGTCTTCATGCAATGAGTATTTCCTTTCCTTTCTCTTCTTTTTTTCTTTCTTCCTTCACTTCTGGCTGCCTTCCAACTCCTAGTACAATATGTATTTGGTTTTGTTTTGCTTTTTACTGCTAAGTACTATTAAGACTTTTCATGTAGAACTATTTGTCATCAGAAGCATTTGGACATAATATATTGTAACCAAAAAAACCATAAAGTATAATTGCTATTATAAATTTAGGTAAATTTTAAATACTTGAAATGATTATTGTCACTCAAAATCCTTTTTGAGTTGACTTCAAATTTCAAGTCTGTGATCAAAATTTCAGAAAGGAAAATTTAATCTTTACAAAAAGCAATAAAGCTTACCAAAAACTCCAGCAATTTTGGAAGAGAATAGAAAATGCATTCAAGTGTACGTATAATATTTAATGTAATTTTTACATAAAGGTTACATGATTACATGCATGCACAGGAGACGAAAAATAATATCTCTAGACAGCTGATGGCTACTTAAATAGCCTAGAAGTTTTTAGGGTTCAGAACTGACTATATTTAATTAGAAGCCTTTCTATATGATTTCACAATTAAGATACTTTTTAAATTACATTTTTGATAAGTGGCCAGCTCTTTTCATAAATTTATTTTTCAGGTAAAAAATTCTAAGAGCCTTTGAGTCATTGATGGCAGCAATTGCAACAGTTTCTGTCAGAATTTTTTTTTTATAAATTTATTTATTTGTTTATTTTTGGCTGCATTGGGTCTTCATTGCTGTGCACGGGCTTTTCTCTAGTTGTGTCGAGCAGGGGCTACTCTTCATTGCAGTGCGTGCGGGCTTCTCACTGCAGTGGCTTCTCTTGTTGTGGAGCATGGGCTCTAGGCACGTGGGCTTCAGCAGTTGTGGCACGTGGGCTCAGTAGTTGTGGCTCGCAGGCTCTAGAGCGCAGGCTCAGTAGTTGTGGCACACGGGCTTAGTTGCTCCGCGGCATGTGGAATCTTCCCGGACCAGGGCTCAAACCCATGTCCCCTGTATTGGCAGGCAGATTCTTAACCACTGCGCCACCAGGGAAGTCCTGTCAGAATTCTTATTTTAGGGAATATGTAAATTATCTTCTAATGGACAAACATTTCTGGAAGGTATGAAGGATAGTACTTTTACCCATGGTTTCTCCTACAAAAAATAATCTGCCTTGTTAATTACAAAATCAGCATTCTTTGTACATAGGGAAATATATTCCAGAATGCTATGCTATGCATAGTATATCCTCATCTCAGCAGATATAAAAGCCTACTCTAGCAAGAATAGGTGGGCACAGGAGTCTTGCACATCGATTTTAACAACACATTTACCTTTCATTCCAGCGTTTATTGACCATATCTGGTCTGGTCACATCAAAAAAAAGCAAGCAAATGAATATAAACAACAAAACCTTGACTGTATATACATGTGTTGATTTCCATGCAAAGTACCATAATGCAATTCAATAGATCATTGAAAACCAATGCCCCAGCTTCAGAATGCCTAACATTTCACAGATAGCAACTTCTTAAATAGTTTAGCTAGTGGCCTGCACACCTTAGTATCAAGCAGTGAGGCGAAGTCATCCACAGGAGCTGACAAGAGTTCATCCTTTCAGTCAGACAGGGTGCAATGAAATGGTAATTCCACTGAAAAGACACACGATAGGGCTTCTCTGGTGGCACAGTGGTTGAGAGTCTGCCTGCCGATGCAGGGGACACGGGTTCGTGCCCTGGTCCGGGAAGATCCCACATGCCGCGGAGCGGCTGGGCCTGTGAGCCATGGCCGCTGAGCCTGCGCATCCAGAGCCTGTGCTCCGCAACGGGAGAGGCCACAACAGTGAGAGCCCCTCGTACCGCAAAAAAAAAAAAGACATATGCTAATGGGAGCTGGAAACTCATATCTGAGAAACTACTAAGAAGATGTAAATATTGTAAAATATATATATATATATATACACACAAAAATTAAAAAACAAAACTCAGTAGAGAGACCCACTGAAGTATAAAGCAATGGCTCCAAACAGTGGAGAGCTGGGAAATAGCAGCAGCATGAAAAAGATTAATTGTCTTGGAGTAAATCATGAGTCTCTCTTGTCTCTCTTTCAATCTGTGTCACTGCCTCTGACTGTCTCTCTCTCTCTCTTCTATGAAACAAAGAAAGAGAAATTTGAAAACGATAGTCTTCATGTGGCTACTCTTAACCAATCCACAAATAAAATTACTCTCATACATCTTAGAAATTGTGGGAAGCTTCATCTGAGTTAATAACACAATATGAGATCTGTAAAATATTGCACTGACGTAATACATATACATTTGACCTTTAAAATTTAATTTTCTCCTTTTACTATTTCTTGACTTTTGGAAAATATTTGTGAAATATTAATCAATATTTTTTCCTGATATTTTCTCCAGTACCCTCCATATTTTGCCTTTTGCCATGTTCAAACTACTCAGTTTTTGTTTTGTTTTGTTTTGTTTTTTACTGCCCATTTCCTCAGGAGAGGGATACATTAGGTGAGAGAAATCAGAGGGTCTGGGAGACAAGGAACAGGTGCTCAATAGCCCAGAGAGTCCTGAGAAAGTATCAACACCACAGATAAATTGGTGGGACCTGAGAACAGGAGGGTTAGTATGCTGCGTCGTGAATAAAACACCCCAGAAGCAGCAAGACCACAGGGAAAACATAGGTATCTGTTGTGCATGGGCAGACGGGGCTGTGGACCAAATCCTCAGAGAGAGTCCCTGAGCTGGTGAGGGAGGGAGGCAGTCAGGCAATTCCCATGATCACAAGAATGGCATGCAAACAGTAGAAGTACCCACTAGATCTAAAATAGTGTTAAGCACAGAAACATTAAGTTATATTTCTTTACATCTAATTTCCATGGACTGAGATTTGTATCCAGCTAATTTTCAAAATAATTATCACTTTAAAATGTCATCCTCCATCCATATGGCATTTCTGGGTTTAGCAGAGGAGTTAGAACATGGAATCTGACTGCTTGATTTCAAATCCCAGCTCCTCTGCTTATGAGCTGAGCAAATCATTTATCTGCTCTGTGCTTCAGTCTCCTAATTTAATAAAAATAGCACCTACTTTCTAAGGTCATTATGAGAATTAATATCACAGTCTGTGCTACTTAAATGTTTAATGAATGAAACAAGGAATAATATATAAAAATAAGTGACATCACAAATGAAGAAACTGAACCATTTTGCTCAAGAGTAGAACAAATGCTAAATAAAACATTGTGGAGAGCAGGGTAAGGGAATGCACAAATCAAATTCCAGCACCAATCACAACTACATTCATTAAAAGGTCCCCATCTCGTATTGAGAAAAAAGTGCAGAGAAGTAAGACATTTAAATACAACACCACCATCCATAAATAATCACTGTTAATAATATGATGCCCTTTAATATATATACTTTTAAAAATTATCATTCTTTAATATATATCATAATACCCATTTTATTATATATGCAATGATAACTTTGTACTATTTTCCACCTAACATTATAAAATCATTTTAATATTTATGCATAAACGTTTGCCTCATTTTTTAATTCAAACACTATGATTTTTTTATCTCAACTATGAATAAATAATGCCAAATTACTTTCCAAATCTTGCCATTTCACAATCAGTAGATAGTTATTATCTAGAAGCATGTTTTAAATGTTCTTTTCCCAAGTTCTAGAACAGTATTGTGTTTTCCCCCTTATATTCAAATTACTTTGTTGAATATCTCAAAGAAAATCTCAAAACTCCACCAGCTTTCCTGATAAGAATTTGTAATATTACATAAGGCAGTATGAGTCTGACACCTGCTGGCTACCTGTGAAGTTGCACAATTGTTACTAGTTTAAATTTAAATTTAAATTTCAGTTTACAAAACAAGGAAAATCTGGTCTCAGTGTTCCTTTGCGAAGTAAGGATCATTTGTCATTTTTTGGTAGGCATTTTGCATTCTAATTTTCTTTATCATTTGATATTTTTCGACTCGAAATGATGGGTTAATATTTTAAATAAAAGTTTTAAGGAAGACTTGAACCTCAGTATTACTTAAATTTTATTTAAAAACTGTCATATGATAATATTTTAACCTAAGATCAAATATAAATATCCTTAACAGTTTTTTTAAAGTCATATTATTACCAAGTTGATTGTTTTTAAAACATTTTTCAAAATGAAGAAGTATTGCCCCACCATGCAAATAGAAAATAAAACTCCCATTCAGGAATTTTTATTACCAGTTTCTAAAGCTGAAACCTACCAGCTTACAAGCTTTGTAATTATAATGACAGTATGTCAGTATTTTGACCTTTGCAGTTATTATCTACTTAGAATTTTTCCTTTTTTCCCCCACATAATCATTAACATCTTTACTTTTCATGATGCTCTGAGTACATACTGATTTATTTAATCATCCACTTTTTTATTTAAGTGCTTGATGTTTCTTGCTTGACTCAAAATTATACTGAAATTAATAATTTATCATAGAAGCTTTTCTTTATTTAAAAAAATGAGACATTCTTACACATCAGAGATTGAAAGTTGTGTCCAAGATGAATAATCTTTGGGCATTTAAAGCTAATATTAAATATATTCAAATTCTAAAGCAAACTGCATATGATAGATTTATTTTGTGATCCAAATATTTCTAATGGACAACTATTCATTGGGTCCACATTTGTGTGAAATACTGACTTAAGTGTAAGAAGGAATAAGACACAGTTGTCTCACTTTTTGCACTGAAAAATACCATTTTTTGTGGCAATGATATGCAAATGAACATTTCTAATGCAAAGCAGAAGTGAATCATTGAATGATAGTGGTCAAAGAAAAATATGGCTTCCAGAAGGAATATTCAAGGAAGGCTTCATTAACAGAAAGTAAATTAAAAATGGAGGTATGAATTCCATTTTTCTGATTTCACCCATTCCATTTCTACATGTTAGCAAAATTATGATTTTTATGTTGGAGATGTTTCACGATCTGAATCATTTATATGAGAAACCTATGAGGTACTATTACTACACATTGAAGTGGGATTCTCTGGAATTTACTGCATAAATTTACTGTATAATTGTAGCACAATGTAGTCGAAGGAATACTAATAGGGCTGACTTTCTGCAGATCTGGTTATTTTTCCCAGATTCACCTGTTCTTTGCAGGATCAGATTCAAGGGCAATTCAACCCACATATTACACATCCTTGCCTCTGTTCATGACATATTAATAAAGACACACACATACAGTGTGGCTTTCAAGACTTTCTAAGTAATAGAAGGAATTTTATGAAGATTCTCAACATACAAAGTAGCTAAAATTGCAGCTTCTGTGTTAGTCAATGGGGGAGGGAGCCCATTGAAAGAGTGTGTCAGATTTCCCCAACCCTTACCTCCACCCTTGCTTCCTCTCTCAGAAACCTGACCTTAGAGGAGCTATGGTAGAAAGAAAAAAGCAGTCCCTGACATTAGAGAACCAAACTGACACCACAGTGTTTTTAGAAGCTGTCCTGGAACTCATGTTCTTGTTGGCCATAATGAATCTTACAGAGGACAAAGGTCACTCTTCAACCATGAAGCTGTGTGACAAAACAAGACCCCTTGATAGTTTTGTCTAAGTAGAGAAAAAAACAAGGTCATTAGGCAAACAACGAAATATCTAATAGCTTCCTCTCCAAGCTAATATGACTACATTGAGTATATTTCTTCTTTATAGTGATATACTATATAGTAATATACTTTATATTTATGCTCATTTGGACCGTTCCCCAAATCACCTAACTAAAAGTCAAGTTCTGTAATAAGTTCTTTCCAACACACTTTTTTTTTTTTTTTTTTTTTTTTTTTGTGGTACGCGGACCTCTCACTGTTGTGGCCTCTCCCGTTGCGGGGCACAGGCTCTGGACGCGCAGGCTCAGTGGCCATGGCTCACGGGCCCAGCCGCTCCGCGGTATGTGGGATCTTCCCGGACCGGGGCACGAACCGGTGTCCTCTGCATCAGCAGGCGGACTCTCAACCACTGCGCCACCAGGGAAGCCCATCCAACACACTTTTATTGAGACCCCCCATGGTTTCCTATGATGTGTGTATAATACTTACAATGTGTGTTAATGGTGGTCTTTGATGCTGAAGAGAAGTACAATTAATTTTTTTTACAATTAATTTTTATATGTTAATCTTGTATCCTGCAAACTTAACGCGAATTAATTTTTCTTGGTTTTTATATTTGGTTGGTTGTTTTTCTGATTCCATAGGATTTTCTATGTTGACTATCATATTGCCCACAAAGAAAGAGTTTTACTTTTTCCTTTTCAGTCTGAGCACCTTTTATTTCTTTTATTGCACTGGCTAGACGTTGAATAGAAGTGCTGAGAGTATAAATCCTTGTTCCTGATCTTAGAGTATTCAGTTTCTCACTATTAATTATGATGTTAGTTGTAGTTTTAATTGATGCCATTTATCAAGTTAAGAAAATCTCTTTCTATTCTTAGTTTCAAGATGGTTTTAATTAGGAATTATTATTGGATTTTTTTGAAATGCTTTTTCCTGCATCTATTGAGATGCTCATATACTTTTTCTCTTTTAGTTTGTTACTAAGGTAAATTGATTAATTTTTTTAATGTTAAGTAAACTTTGCATTTTGGGGGTAAATCTCATTTGAGCATGATATGTTATTCTTTTAATATATTGTTGGATTTGACTTGTTAAAATTTTGTTAAGAACTTTTACATGCATATTCATGCATACTCATGTAGTTTGTTGGGTTGTTTTATTGTGATATCCTTGTCTAGTTTGGATATTAGGGTGATGTTGGCCTCATAAAATGGGTTGGAAACAACCCCTCCTTTTCTGTTTTCTGTAAGCAATTTTTTTCTTCCTTAAGTATTTGATATTCCCACTTCTGTTGTTTCCTAAGAGAAATATGCTGTCATCTTTATTTTTATTTCTTCATATGTAACTTGTTCCCCAGTCTACCTGGGAGAACGGAAGGGCTTTTAATATTTATCTCTTCATCAGTGATTTTTAACAATTTTATCATGTAACCTCTTGGCTCTCATCTGTCTGCTCTTCCTGCTCACTATGATGTAGCTACGCTGGCTTGTTTGCTGTTTTCTGAGTATTCCAAGTATATCCCCACCTCAGAACATTGTACTGACTGTTTTCTATGACTGGAAAAATCTATATACAGCTCTTCACCTCCCTCAAATTTTTACTCAAATAGCACTCTCTCATTGATGCCTCTGTGACCATCCCATTTAAAATTACAAATCTTCTAGAACTTCCATATTACCCTTCTTATCAGCAGTATAATTTTCCATAACTCTCATCACTTTCTAACTTTCCGTACAGCTAATACATTTTATTTTTCTCTTCTGCCTCCCCAACTGGAATGTAAGCCATAAGAGAGCAGGAAACTTGGTCTATTTTGTTTACTGTTATATACTTAGAACCTAGAACAATGCCTAGAACAATACCTAGAATAGTCTATTTTCAGAAAATATTTGTTGAAAGAATTAATTATTGAACAAATGAAGACTAAATTAAAGTTATACTTTAAAAATAATGTTTGAAATAATAATTCTTTTTGGTTGGGATCCATTTTTTACTATGATATGCCTGATTTTATCTTTGTCTTCCTGGCAATTAATAAGGCCTTATTAATACATATTTATTGAATAAATGCATGATAAATTCTGCATTATGTACTTAAAGAGGCCCACATGTTAATGTGATGCTTTAGTTGACAAATCTAGTAAAATCCAAATTTACTGGTAATTTATTTCTAAAGCATTAACAATTTTATATTGAATGTTAATAATTTTGACTGAAATGTTCTTTTGACATTGAATGTTCATTTTGGAAAATATTAGAACAGTTGCAATTATAATAAAAAAAATTTTATACTAGAGTCAGAAGACCTAAATTCAAGTCCCAGTTTTGCCACTTTCTATACCTGTGACCGAGGAAAATTTCTTAAACTTTCTGACTATCAATTTTCTTATCCTTAAAATGAGGACAGTGAATTATAAGTTCAAGTCCTTTCCAAGCCTAATGTTCTGGAAATCCACTACAATAAATCACCTATCCAAACTCAGAGTGGTATAGGACAGGATAGTGTTTTGCAGCTAGGCAAAGTTAGTACCATGATAATAAATGTCCATAATGATGACCTGAAGGCATTATGAGGTCCCAGATTGCCTCCTAAGTCATCCTAAATGTTGTAAAGTTAACTTCCAGTCCTTACCAATGCATGAAAACACACACACACACACACACACACACACACACACACACACACTTAGGGAGTTGTAACAAAGAGACTTTACAAGTCTTTTTTCCTTGTCCCAGAGCTATTGCATTTGCTGATCCTGTTATTAGATCTTATTGCTGTTTTGAAGAATAGATCTCTACTAGGGCATACTGTCCTAATACCAGCATGTCTATAACTTAGTTATCCACATGTCATATAATTACTACTCAGATCTACAAAATATATAATTTGGGAGATTTTCTTGTCATCTGAAATACCTACTACCCATCACCTCATGAATGCCTTCCTTCTCTGCTGGGCTGTGCCCTGTCATTGCCTGCAGTTGTTTGCTGTTGGATTTATATTCTTGAGGTGGGAAGGTTATTGGGTTATATAGGACTTGACAGGAAGAAAACAGTTCTTCAAACAAGGACCCACCACATCCTGCAGACCCCATATCTCAACTTATATATAGATATTTAGACCCAGCGTTGACAACTTTGTATTTAGCCAAGGACAGTTTGTTTAAAGCTACCTTAAACTACCTTTTCTAGCTGTCATTTCATAAAATAAAAGATATTGTAATGGCAAAATATAGGAAAGGCATAATATCAGAATGAAGGATAATACTCTATGTTTAGTAGCTGTAGTTTTCTCAACAGCTCACTATATTGATTTTATTTTTCTCATTTTTTTTCAAGAAATGACTAAGTGATCACTTAGTCACAGTATGCTCACAGTTGTCTGGGAGTCTGTCTCTGTGATAACTCTCTGGGTCTCCTAACCAAATACCCCAGGGTTATGTGAATCATTTCAAGCTCATCATGTGAGGGTGACAGTTGAATTTCCCATAGATAGAGGGAGAAAATCACCAAAATGACAGAATTCAAAGTGGCCATTTAAGAACTCAGGTTGTGTGGGGAGAGAATGACTCTGGAAGAAAATGTAGTTATTCTGTCATTCTGTAGGCTTATCTTTTGTCTCTTATCCCCAGAGATCTGATTTGGTTAAATGTAACAGGACCGGGCTTCCCTGGTGGCACAGTGGTTGAGAGTCTGCCTGCCGATGCAGGGGACACGGGTTCGTGCTCTGGTCCGGGAAGATCCCACATGCTGCCGAGCGGCTAGGCTGGTGAGCCATGGCCGCTGATCCTGCGCGTCCGGAGCCTGTGCTCCGCAATGGGAGAGGCCACAACAGTGAGAGGCCCGTGTACCGCAAAAAAAAAAAAAAAAACTGTAACAGGACCAATTCTGGAAACATAGAGGTATGTGGACAATGACTATGTTTTCTGTTTCCTTTTCTCCTTTTCTCTACTTATATTTAATTGCCCACCTTCATCACCATATTCTTCAAACAGAAACATGGAAGAGGAGAGATGGAGGAAGGGAAAGAGGATGGTAACATCAGAATGTAGTTATCAAAGCAAGACATGGGGCAAATGTGGTTGCTGTGGGCATTCCCACCCACTGGTAATGAGCTGTATCCTATTTTGATTCTTCATCAAATCCAGAGGGCCTGAAGCATGAATGAATGAAAATAAATAAATTTATTTATTTTACCATTCCACATAAATGCAGCGTGGTATATAGGAATAGTTGATTGCTCTAGAGGAAAGAGTAGGGTTTTTACTTAGGATAAAGAGGTAAAGGGAGGTTTGCTTCTCAAAATGGGGAAATTAATGTGAGGAGGAGGGGAGAGGGAGAAGGCCTCTTCCCCCACACACATCGATATACATCTCAGTTGGTCTCTGATCTTGTTTGTAGGGATTCTGTTGGTTGAATGACGGAAGAGGGAAGTGGGATGGCCTTTGGTTTGTACCAGCTTAGCTAGCATTGCTGACAAACTGTTGCAGGCTCTGAAAATAAAAATAATCTCAAACCAAAAAAAAGGAAAAAAAAGGAAGAGAAAAGAGATTATAGGGACAATCTGGTAGCAAAGGATAGCCATTGGGGGGATACTATCACTCTTGGATATAGGGTGAGAAGCAGAGCAAATTTAGGCTCCACACATTCATTCACGTGGGCAGCTCATTAACATGCAAACTCTAAATCAGCAGGTCTCGAATAGGAACCAAGGTTCTGCATGTCTGAGATGCCTGTGCTGGTCCACAAACCACAGTATTCAAAGGAAGGTCTTAAGACAATGACCAGAGGACTTATCTCATTTGACTGAAGTGGCAGTAGATCTCAAATCTATAGGCTCCAGAAACACTTCATCCCAGCTATTGCAGTACTCAAAAACTGGAGACCTGGCATAGACATCTAACTAATTATCACCTCTTAACTTTTATTATATTGAACTATATTTTCTGCTACCACCGTAACTCCTTTAGTTGCTCCTCTTTTACCTCTTGCCTCCTAAGAGGAGATATTCTACAAAGGTCAGTTTTGGTATTCATGAACAGATCCTATTTATGACTTTAATTAAACCTACCACACATTTGATTTTCAAACTTACATATCCAATTCATTCTCCCTGTCTCCCCATCCCCTTCCATCCCTCCCTCCATCCCTCTCTCCCTCATAATTTAAACTAAAAGTGAGATCTGTTGTTTTGTAGAAAAGAGCAAGGACCTCTTCAGGTAAGGCTTGATCCTGCTCAAACTTTATTACCAATAACATTTTTTTCCCTTTTCTTTCCTCTTCTGAGGTACTGTGTTGATCCTCAGACTTGACCTAGTTGTCTCTGGAATATCTGGGCCCTTCCCTTATGATGGGAAAATTGTTATCAAAGTTGCAGACCTCACTTCCTGTGAAAGAAAGAGATATTTCCCATAGTCCCACAAACATCTCTTCACATCTCACTGACTTTATTTTCTGTGTGTAACTGAGTATTTTTATTATACTTTTTAAAATCGAGTTATAGTTGATATACAAGATTATATGTTACAAGTGTACAAGATAATTATTCACAATTTTTAAAGGTTATGCTCCATTTATACTTACTATAAAATATTGGCTATGTTCACTGTGTTGTGCAGTATGTCTTAGTAGCTTGTTTTATACATACTAGTTTGTACCTCTTAATCCCCTACCGTTATATTGCCCCTCCCCACCTCCCCTCTCCCCACTGATAACCACTAGTTTGTTCTCTATATCTGTGAGTCTGTTTCTTTTTTGTTGTATTCATTAGTTTGTTGTATTTTTTAGATCCCACAATAAGTGATATCACTGACTTTAATTTGCCCAGCACTGTACTAATCACTGAGGATAGGAAGTGTACAAATTTATTAGCTTAAGCAATTTTTTTTGGTTTTTATTTATTTATTTTGGCTGTGCGGGGTCTTAGTTGCGGCGTGTGGGCTTCTTTTTTTTTTTTTTTTTTCTTCGGTATGCAGGCCTCTCAGTAGTGTTGTGGCCTCTCCCGTTGCGGAGCACAGGCTCCGGACGCGCAGGCTCAGCGGCCATGGCTCACGGGCCCAGCCACTCCGCGGCATGTGGGATCTTCCCAGACCGGGGCACAAACCCGTGTCCCCTGCATCAGCAGGCGGACTCTCTACCACTGTGCCACCAGGGAAGCCCGCGTGTGGGCTTCTTAATTGTGGTGTGTGGACTCTTAGTTGCAGCATGCATGCTGGATCTAGTTCCTTGATCAGGGATCAAACCCAGGCCCCCTGCACTGGGAACATGGAGTCTTACCCACTGGACCACCGGGAAGTCCCTAGCTTAAGCAATTTGGGTGAAGTTAATCCTACCTCATAGTTAAAAACAGTCAAGAGTACATTCAGCAGCAGAAAGGAGGAATAAATGTCAGGGAAGAAATGAACAAATGCCTACTACATTCAGTTCCAGTTCTCTAATTTTTATTGCCCACAACTGCAAGTAAGATATTCCTCAAAGAGCACCTCTCATCTCAAGTATCTTCTCTTTGCCTTTCACTCTAACAATTCATTCCCTACCCAACTTTTGGGTCTTAACTCACAAATGACCTTTGACCTTTCCGAATCACATTGTCTAACCCCCTCTCAGTATTCCTTTAGTTTACATTATCCCTCAATTATTTATATGTTTCTTTCAATCCAACTAGATTATGCGTACATGAGAAGCTCAGTATGTTTTACATCTTTTATGTCTGCCTTCAATGCCAAATAGATTATCGAGCACATAGTTTTCACTCAATAAACAATTGCAGGATAACTCGTACTGTCTTTAAATAGTCAGCCTGTTGAGGCAAAAGAGCCCTGAGGTGGAAAGTAGACTTGTGCTTTAGTTTCAGCTCTGTCTCTTATCAGTTGGCCAATTTTGCACAAGTTATTTAATCCACAAGCCTCATTATTACTGTTGTTACTGAGTCCAAGCTCATACTGCTCACAGCATGACAGGCCAATCGGTTGAGAGACAAGGTGTTGGGGCAAGGAATAGCGACTTTATCTGGAAGGGCAGCGGACTGAGAAGTTAGTGAACTAGTGTCCCAGAGAACCATTGTACCACCTTAGAATTCAGGCTGCTTTCCTACTAAAAGGGGAGGGGTTGTGGCGGTTGTTGCAAACTTTTGGTTTTGGAATCCCTTGTTCTTGCAGCTGCCGTAGTTACAATGTTCCTGTAAAACTTCAAGAAGAGAATTGTTATTTTCTTTTCGGCAACTGTTCATTCTACCTTTAAAAGTCAAGCCTGGTAGGCAGGGCCTTGAGAATGGGCTATCATGTGTATTTCAGGCTCTAGGCAACATTCTTTTACGAAGGTGCAGAGCCAGCATGACTAAGCACAGGCAACAGAGCACGAAGTTTAGAGCTAAAGGAATAGATTCAATATGGAGTCAGGTTTGTTCTCTGTTACACTATCTATAAAATAAGCAAATCTCTATATGCTGTGCCTATCTCATATTCAATTGTGGAATCAGTTGAAATGAAGTGTTTTCAAAAGTAAAGAACATTCATATAGAAATTCAGAGAAGAATCTGGCAACAAATTCTGAAGTTTTTAGGGAACACTTGCAGGAGGAGAGTATAGTTGAGTTTTTAAGTGTGAATACCCTTAGAATAAGGAGCTGGAAAAAAGTGTTCATCTGGGGGAAGGGAGGAGGGCCAGAAGTTCAGGAATGAACAGAACATTTTCCCTGAACCACAAGAAAACCATCCTAACCAACACTCATTCCTTTCAAATGTGATTGGAAAAAAGAAGCCTTTTGCTGTGTCTCTTTAAAGTTGCAAATATGGAATTTTCCAACATTTTAAGTGAATTCTTAACCCTGGCTCCATGAGGTGTCAGGAGTTAATTTAGAAAATAAGAGCAACCATTGCCAGTCAAACTAGTTGTATCATAAAAATCATAGAAAGGGAGGGAACAGTAAGAAACTATCTGGTTCTTACCACCTTTAGTTAAGAGAATATCTAAACTTTCTAATTCAGACAAGAGGCCAACTTACATGTGACAAGCTTTTATAATCTCCTTTAAATATAAATTCTTATTGTATCATTACATTCATCATAATACACATATAAATGCATTTCGTGCCAAATGCTAAAATGGCACCAATGCCAAAAAGCCTTAATTTTTGAAGAGACAGACCGTCTTTCGAATGGAAGGCTATAGAAGTGCTGCCAGAGAGAGGTTCTTTGTGAAAACAGCTCTAGTCCTGTGAGATAACAGAAACTTGGATCCGCTAGCCCGCAAGCAGTAAAGTCAATCTACTCACCCCAGGTTGTGGTGAAGGAGAGGGCAGTGTTTATTGTAAGGTGCCAGACAAGGATTAGGGGGCAGCTAATGCTCAAAAAGCCCAAACTCCCGGATGGGTTTCAGAGAGGCATTTTTAAAGGCAAGGTGAGGGAGGGGAGTCACAGGGTTTGTGATCCATCAGCTCATTAACAGTTCTCTGATTGGTTGATGGTCAGGTAATAGGACAGTGTCACAGGGGTTAACGTTATTAATTCTCAGGATCCAGTAGGTCTGGGGGCTATGTGCTCATGGTCATCAAGTAGTTAACTTCTTGCATTTGATGGGCGTTTTAGCATCTGTAAAACAACTCAGGAAATGTGCATCAGATACTGTTATCTAGGTAGTCAAATAGGAACTAAAGCAGAAGACATGGGGGTTGGGTCTGTTCCAGAAAGGCTCCATAGGGTCCTGCTCAGTTACAAAAATAGACATATTGGTCTGTGCCCCCAGTTCCTTGCACAGTGCTCCTAAAACCCTTGTAATTCCCTAAGTGATAAGAACACCAGGAACAACTTTCGTTCTAATGAGGTGACCTTGTGGGGGACTCCTGGATGGGGGCTGGTCACCACAAGAGCAAGCCATGATTAGAAGCTTTGAATTTTCAGCCTCCCCCAACCCCCACTTCTCCAGAGACGGGAGAGGAGCTGAAAATGTAGTTTATAATTGATCATGCCTACATGCGGAAGCCTCCATAAAATCCCAATAGCATGGGAGCTTCCAAGTGGATGAACACTTCCACCTGCCAGGAGGATAACACCTCCCAACTCCATGGGGACAGAAGCTCCTACACACACAGCCCTCCCAGACCTCACCCTACATATCTCTTCATCTCCCTGTTCATCTGTATCCTTTATCATATTCTTTAATAAACTGGTAAATATAAGTATTTCCCTGAGTTCTGTGAGCTTCTCTAGCAAATTAATTGAACCTAGGGAGAGGGGTCATGGGAACCTTTGATTTTAGCCGAATTGCACAGAAGTTGTGGGTAACCTAGGGACCTACTACTTGCAATTAGCATATGAAGTAGGGTGGGAGCTATCTTGCAGGACTGAGCCCTTAACCTGTGGGATCTGACACTATATACAGGTTGATAGTATTAGAAAGTTGTAGGACACCCAGCTGGTGTCACAGAAAATTGCTTAGTGTGGGGGGAAAAAAAACCCCACATATTTGGTGACCAGAAGTGTCAGAAGTGAGGTGTTCTATGTGAGTAAAGGAGACACACAGGAGAGAAACACAGGTGGAAAACAGTCTAACACAAGTCCTATCCTTACACCTGAATCTTTCCATGGCTGTAACCTCTCATTGTTAGCCTGTGGTTAATGTAAATGTGATATTCCTGAGAGAAATCTAAAATACCCAACAGGATTATTACCTAACAATAGAGGCAAACAGGAAAGACAGATGGAGGTCATGAGTTATGTTTCAAATCACTGTCCATTTGACTCTAGCAAACAACTGTAAGCAATTGTAAAAATAACATCTGCAGGACACCGATATACTTTCTCTGGTATTTGAGCTATCTAATTTTAGGAAGGAATTCTTAGGAGTTACTATTGGTAAGTTTAATAATCACATAATGATAACTTTGCTTAATAATCAGCTGAAATCTTTCTTTAATGCTACTCAAGTTTCTTGAACTCAGTGATACATCTTTATAAATTTCAACTTTCTAAATATCATATAAGGAATAAATAATATCCTAAAAATAATAAATATATAATAATATAATAAATATAATGTGCTTACTTCTTAATTCATATTTATTTATTCATATCACTATTCATGTGCTTTATTTCACAAAAGAAGGAACAATTATAACAGCACTATATTTCCTCAATGTTTACCTTTAAATATGAGACGTTTAAAGGTATTTCTCAAATAAAAGGATTTTTAGTGCTGGTAGGAGTATGGAGAAAGAATACCCCATTCCTTGTTGAGTATATAACAGTACAATGTTTAACCTTATATATTTATTAATGATGATTTAATTATATTTAGAATTTTCACTTAGAAATCCCAGTGTCAGGATTTTGTTTTATAGATGGATCCACAAACTGTATCAAAACATATGTTCAAGGATGTCATTTCAGCATTTTCGTATTTGCAAAAGTAAACAGCAACAACAAAACACCATATACAAAAAAAGCAAAACTTGTTTTGTCTACAAGGGATAAATGAGTTTGGGGATACTTACCAAAATAGAAAATAAAAGTGAATGCTAATAGTTAAAGCTCTTCAAAGTACATATTCAAATGTAAATTTCAAGGTGGGAAACATGGCGTATTATATGATCTCCCTTTCGTATAAAACAACAACAACAAAAAGAATATACAAGGAGACACACGTCAATTTTCTTTTTCCTTCTTTTTGAAAAAACTGGAAGAACTCAGAAAAAAAGTTTAATGATAATTGCCTTTGAGAGGTGGAATGAGGGAAAATGGAGGAAGGAAATTATTTTTTAATCCTATAACTTTCCATACTGCTTCGTTACCTATCCTTGTATGTCTATAGTTTTTACTATTGTTTTTGATTGCTTTTAATTCCACTAGTATTATGTGTAAAGTGAGATTAGAGGCTATAATTGTTTTCCTTTTTGGACTATTAGGTGCTTTTTAAAAAACTCACAGGTCAGAGATACATTTTTTAACAAAGAAAATGGGAAGTCTGGCTGCTTAGGGCCTTAATCATGGCAATGAGTGTGGGGACTTTGCAGGAGAGGAAGATGTATGCAATGTTTCAAAATTATTTAACTGCAGAACCTTTTAAAAAAAAGAATATCCACAGAGACCAATATTTCCTACAAGAAATGTTAGAAAATTTTGACTTAAGCAATCAGTAAAATATGCATTGAATGAGTTCCTTCTTGTTGTTAATTATAGAGAAGATGATAAAATGTAGTTGACTTAAGTCTTACGAGTCCTTTTACCTTGATTCATATTTTATAGCAACTAAATTAATAATATTGTAGTTTAGAGCGGGGTCAGCTTTTTTGGAAAGGGCCAGATAGCAAATATTTCAGGCTTTGTGAGCCATATGGTCTCTGTTGCAACTACTCAGCTCTGCAGATATAGAAGGAAGAAGCCATGGACAATATATAAACGACTGGACATGCCTGTAGCCCAATAACATTTTTTTTTTAAATGAAGGATATATTTGATTCCAGCTTTTTTTTAAAAATATATTTACTGGAGTATAATTGCTTTACAATGGTGTGTCACTTTCTGCTTTATAACAAAGTGAATCAGTTATACATATACATATGTCCCCATATCTCTTCCCTCTTGCATCTCCCTCCCTCCCACCCTCCCTATCGCACCCCTCTAGGTGGTCACAAAGCACCGAGATGATCTCCCTGTGCTATGCGGCTGCTTCCCACTAGCTATCTATTTTACGTTTGGTAGTGTATATATGTCCATGCCACTCTCTCGCCTTGTCACAGCTTACCCTTCCCCCTCCCCATATCCTCAAGTCCATTCTCTAGTAGGTCTGTGTCTTTATTCCCGTCTTGCCCCTAGGTTCTTCAGAACTTTTCTTTTTTAATATTCCATATATGTGTGTTAGCATATGGTATTTGTTTTTCTCTTTCTGACTTACTTCAGTCTGTATGACAGACTCTAGATCCATCCACCTCACTACAAATAACTCAATTTCATATCTTTTTATGGCTGAGTAATATTTCATTGTGTATATGTGCCACATCTTCTTTATCCATTCATTTGTTGATGGACACTTAGGTTGCTTCCATGTCCTGGCTATTGTAAATAGAGCTGCAATGAACATTGTGGTACATGACTCTTTTTGAATTATGGTTTTCTCAGGGTATATGCCCAGTGATGGGATTGCTAGGTCATATGGTAGTTCTAATTTTAGTTTTTTAAAGAACCTCCATACTGTTCTCCATAGTGGCAGTATCAGTTTACATTCCCACCAACAGTGCAAGAGGGTTCCCTTTTCTCCACACCCTCTCCAGCATTTATTGTTTGTAGATTTTTTGATGATAGCCATTCTGACCTGTGTGAGAGGATATCTCATTGTAGTTTTGATTTGCATTTCTCTAATGATTAATGGTGTTGAGCATTCTTTTATGTGTTTGTTGGCAGTCTGTATATCTTCTTTGGAGAAATGTCTATTTGGGTCTTCTGCCCATTTTTGGATTGGGTTGTTTGTTTTTTTGCTATTGAGCTGCGTGAGCTGCTTGTAAATTTTGGAGATTAATCCTTTGTCAGTTGCAAATATTTTCTCCCATTCTGAGGGTTGTCTTTTGGTCTTGTTTATGGTTTCCTTTGCTGTGCAAAAGATTTGAAGTTTCATTAGGTCCCATTTGTTTTTATTTCCATTTCTCTAGGAGGTGGGTCAAAAAGGATCTTGCTGTGATTTATGTCATAGAGTGTTCTGCCTATGTTTTCCTCTAAGAGTCTGATAGTGTCTGGCCTTACATTTAGGTCTTTAATCCATTTTGAGTTTATTTTTGTGTATGGTGTTAGGGAGTGTTCTAATTTCATTCTTTTACATGTAGCTGTCCAGTTTTCCCAGCACCACTTATTGAAGAGGCTGCCTTTTCTCCACTGTATATTCTTGCCTCCTTTATCAAAGATAAGGTGACCATATGTGGGTGGGTTTACCTCTGGGCTTTCTATTCTGTTCCATTGATCTATATTTCTGTTTTTGTGCCAGTACCATACTGTCTTGATTACTGTAGCTTTGTAGTATAGTCTGAAGTCAGGGACCCAATAACATTTTAACTACAAAACAGACAGGTAGTCTGGATTTGGTTCATGGGTCATAGATTGTCAATTGCTGATTAACATTATTTTTCATGCACATTATTTAAACTAAGAATCTAAGAGTTCTATAAAGTGGTAAGCTGTGTTTTTGGATCCTACACTTTATAATTACCTAGGCAATTCTATTTAGCCAAGGGTAATTCTCCTGGGTTGCTGACAGCTAAGGGCTGTCAGCCTGCAGCATTTCCAGCAACCAGGAGAAAAATTCCTTCAGTCCTAAAAGGGGATTTGGGGACATACCACAGTTTTCACTATGATCCTCCTTTTAACACAGATATCTGAATCTGATTATTATCAATATATAATATTTACTTATTTGCTCAATGCTAGAATATACTAAAAGTAGTTTCAAAACTGCCAACCCATCCGACTGAGTGTTTGAAGGAGAAAAACTATTAACTGGAGTTCAACATTGGTTTAGCTATTTTTTTTTTTTTTTTGTCTTAAGGTATGTAGTTCAAATACTGTGTTTAAAGGTTACTAGTGTTTGTTCTTTTTTCTCCTTTTCAGTGTGCTTATGGTATTTATTTGAAACGCACTTAGGTTGGCTTGTTTCCATTTGTATTTCATTTTAGGGTTTTTTTTTTTCAATCTCTGTTAATTTTATTCATTACTTTATTCACTCATTCACTCTGGAATGGGAAACATAACATGGTTCCAAAAGTCAAACCTATACAAAATATATACTCAGAGAACTATCACTCCTCTCCACATCCCTTTCCCTTATTCATACACCCTTAATTCTCCCATCATGATCCCACCCATTCACTGTAAGTAACCACTCTCACTAGATTCTGGCATTTCTTCCTGCCTTTCTATTTTGTTATATTAAATACATATGTGTTCTTATTTGTGCTTGTTTCTTATACAAATGTAGCATACATTAATCTTTTTCCCTTTACTTTTTTTTTTTTTTTTTGCGGTACGCGGGCCTCTCACTATTGTGGCCTCTCCCATTGTGGAGCACAGGCTCCGGACGCGCAGACTCAGTGGCCACGGCTCACGGGCCCAGCCGCTCAGCGGCATGTGGGATCCTCCCGGACCGGGGCACGAACCCATGTCCCCTGCATCAGCAGGTGGACTCTGAACCACTGCACCACCAGGGAAGCCCTCTCTTTACTTTTTTAACTTAAGCATATATCCTGGAAATCCCTCCACATCAGTTCCTAGAAAGCTTGCTCATTCTTTTATACAGCTGCATGGTTCTCCAGTGTGTAGGTATCCCACAGTTTATTCAGATAATCACCTATGTTAGAGTATTTTAGATTGTTCCTAATATTTTGCAGTTACAGATAATGCTGCAGTTCAATTTAAGCATGTAAGTTTTTGTCTTTTTCGAACTGTGTCTTCAGAGTTAATTCCTAGAAGTAGGATTGCTAGATGTTTTATATATTATTACATTGTAAAATATTGACCTCACCTTGAATTCCTAGAATAAATCTCATTTATGTATAATGTATTATTTTATTACTGTGGTATTAGATTCTATTCACTAATATTTTATTTCATATTTTTGCAATAATGTTTATGTGACATTAGACTGTAATTTTATTTTGTTGTACTGACTTCATCAGATTTAGGCACCACTGTTATACTTTCATCTAAAAAAGAATTAAAAAAATCTCATGGGAAATTGGGAAAATTTTGTTTTTAAAGGCTTTGTGGAATTTTCCTGTGAAAATGTATGACATTAGTGCTTTTTTGTAGACTATTTTCTAGAAAAATTTCTCTATTTCTTCTACACAACTTGTTATGTCTTCTAGAAACAATATCTATTTAATCTAGATTTTTATATTTATTTATAAGAAATGTCAGCAGTTTTGTATGTTTATAATTTATTCTCTTTTAATGTCTTAATTTACGCGTCATGTATTACGTTTTCTGTTTTCTTCCATTGTTCTTCCATTTTTGGTGTTTTCTTCCATTTTTCTAATTAAGTCTGATAGTGGTTTATTTTAATTTTTTTCAAAAAAAACCCCAGATTTTGAGTTATAAATTAGATATAATGTTTTCACATTCCTACCTTATTTAATTTCTATTTTTATATTTATTAGTTCCTTGTGTGCATGTTTGGTGTGTGTGTTGCTTTATTTGGTGTTGTTTTTCTAGGTTTTTGAATTGGGGACTATATTATTTTTCATTCTTTCATTTTTATTAATACAAGTATTTAAGGTTATACATTTTCTCTGATCCTTCATAAATTCTGAGATGTAGTGATTTTTTTAATATTTTAAGATAATTGTAGATTTACATGCACTTAAAAAAAGATAATACAGAGGTCCAGTGTACCCTTCATTCACCTTCCCCCAGTGGTAACAATTTGCATATCTGTCAACCTTATTTAGATTTCACCAGTTTTTCATGTATTTATTTGTGTGTATTTAATGCTATGCAGTTTTATCACTTGCATAGATTTATGTAACTACCCATCACAGTCAAGGTACAGAACAGTTCTGTTACAAAGACCCCTTGTGTTGCCAGCCTAACCCCTGGCAACAAATAAATCTGTTCCTCATCTCTATAATTTGTCATTTCAAGAATGCTATATAAATGGAATCAAACAGTATGTAGTCTTTTCAGATTGGCTTTTTTCACTTAGCCTGATACTTTAAGATCCATCCAAGTTGTTGTGTATATTAATAGCTCATTCCTTTTTATTATTCTGAGTAGTATTCCATGACATGGATGTAGCACACTTTGTTTAGCCATTTACCTGTTGCAGGACATCTGAATTTTTTCCAAGATTTAGCTGTTATGAATAAAACTTCTTATAAACATTCATGTACAGGTTTTTGTATGGGCATAAGTTTTTTTTTTTTCCCTTGGATACATGTCCAGGAGTTTAATTACTGGGTTGTGCAGTAATTACAAGTTTAGTTTTATAAAAACCTGCCATATTCTTGTCCAGAGTGACTGTACCATTTTACATTCCCATCAGCAATATATGAGTGGTCCGGTTTCTCTACATCCTCATCAGCATTTGGTGTTGTAACTACTTTTTAATTTTAGCCATTCTGATACATGTATAGGATTATCTCAGTGTGATTTGCATTTGCATTTTCCTACTGGCAAATGATGTTGAACATCTTTTCACATGTTTATTTGCCATCTGTATATCCTCTTCAGTGAAATGTCTGTTCAAGTCTTTTGCCAATTTTCTAATTGGATTTTTTATTATTTTAGAGTTGGGTTTGAAAATTTTATTTTACATATTCTAGCTACAAGTCCTTTTTCACATATGTGGTTTGCAAATATTTTCTCCCAATCTCTAACTTGTCATTTTATCCTCTTCACAGGATAGAGCAAAGGTTTTGCAGAGTAAAACTTTTTTGTAGAGCAAAGATTTATAACATTGATGAGGTCCATTTTATCAATTTTATTTCTATGGATCATGCTTCTGGTCTCAAATCTAACAATTTTTCACCTAGCCTTTCATCTTGAAGATTTTCTTCTGTTTTTTCTAAAATTTGATAGAGTTGCATTTTACATTTAAGTTCATTATCCATTTTGGTTAGTTTTTGTATAAGGTATGAGATTTAGATTTAGTTTTAATTTTTCCCCTGTGGATACTCAATTGCTCTAGCCCTGTTTGTTGAAAAGTCTTATCCTTCCACCATTGCATTGCTGTTACATCTTTGCCCAAACTAAGCTTGCAAAAATGTTTGTTCTTCCACCAATACCACACACACAATCTTGATTACTTTAGCTATTATAGAAAGCTTTAATATCAGGTAGACTCATTCCTCCCATTTTATTCTTCTTTTTTTTTTTTTTTTTTTTCAAAATGTTTTCACTATTCTAGGTCCTGTGACTTAAAAATTTTAGAATATGCTTATCTATGTCTACAAAAGAAACTTGCTGGGATTTTTAAAAAATAGATATTGCATTGTATCTATAGATCAATTTGGGGAGAATTGACTTTTTTGTTATATTGAGGCTCCAGTAAATGAACATAGTTTGCCTCTTCATTTATTTAGGTCTTTTTATATTTTTCATCAATATTTTGTAATTTTCACCATATATATATTGTACATTTTTTCAGATTTATACTTAAGTATTTCATTTTCTTTGGAGCAGTTGTGATCGTGTGGTTTTTATTCCAGTTTCATTCTTAGTATATGAATGAATTTTTGTCTGCTAACCTGGTATCCTGTAACCTGAGTTCACTTTTTAGTGCTAGGAATTTCTTTTTCTAGACTCTTACAATATTTTATATAAACAGTAATGTCAACAGTAAATAAGAACAATTTTATTTCTTCCTTTCCATCTGTAAGCATTTATATTATTTTTCTTACCTTACTGCACTGGCTGTAGTTTTTATCATTATTTTTTAAAGTTCTTTAATTTTAGTTTTTGTTTCCCCTTTCACCAATATATAAATTGTGTCTTTTTATTATGTATTTTTGATCCTTTGACACCTTGGAGCCTTGCTGACTCTGGAGAGACTGCCCTCTCAAGGCTACCTAATTCGTAAAAACAGTCAACAACTTACCTGGAGCATGCCTTCCATATGCAGACCAACCAATTCAAAACCCATGCTCGCAACCACCTCCTTCATCAGGTTTTCACAATCTGGACCTCTGTCCATCTGCCCTAAACACCCCAGTGCCTTGTACCAGACATGGTCTGCCAAAATTATTTGCACTAGCCAATGTGAAACCTGTTTACCTGGAACAGCCTTGCCTGTTCCTTCCGGCATAATAAAAGTTCTTGCCTATATATATATTTTTTATTCTATCTGCTTTCTGACCAACCCACGTGCCTCCCTGTGTGACCCCCAAAGCAAGGCATGCCCCTTCCTCTTGGGATCTGTATGACAAACTCTTTTCAATGGCAGCTGTCTCCTGATCTGTTGACCTTGTTGTACCTAAATAATAATAAAACGTATGTTTAAAAATATTCAAAGAGTTGCTTTTAATAGTAGGATTTTATTCCTGGTGGAAAGACTCTTTTGTGTTTTATACCTTGTAACTAATTTCTAGTTTTATTGCCTTGTTATAAAATGTTATCAATCTATTCTCTTTTACCAGGGTGTAGAAATCAATATCTAACTATAAGGTCTACCTAGTTAATTTTATTGTACAGATTTTTTTCTAAACATTACTTTTTTTAAAATTAATTAACTTATTTATTTATTTTTGGCTGTGTTGGGTCTTCGTTGCTGCATGCAGGCTTTCTCTAGTTGTAGTGTAGCAGGGGCTACTCTTCGTTGCAGTGTGCAGACTTCTTATTGCAGTGGCTTCCCTTGTTGCTGAGCACAGGCTCTAGGCATGCAGGCTTCAGTAGTTGTGGCATGCGGGCTCCAGTGGTTGTGGCTTGCGGGCTCTAGAGTGCAGGCACAGTAGTTGTGGCACATGGGCTTAGTTGCTCCGCGACATGTGGGATCTTCCCAGACTAGGGCTCGAACCTGTGTCCCCTGCATTGGCAGATGGATTCTTAACTACTGTGCCACAAGGGAAGTCCCCAGATCTTTTATATACTTACTTACTGTTTGTCCTTTTAATCTTAGAGAGGTGTATAAAAGTCTCTTATTTTTAAAAGTATGTTTCTATCAGTGTCTTCTTACATTGACTGTAGTGTCTGCTTTATAAAGTTAGTTATTTGATGCATAGATGCTCATAATTACTATATTTTCATTTTAAATTGTGGCTTTGAGATAAAATGTACCTTTCTTTGTCATGTTTAACACATGTTGACTAAATTTCTACTTGTCTGATATAAGAATTGCAACCCATTCTTTCTTATTGTTTCCATTTGCCTGGTATACCTCTGTCATCCTTTTGTTTTTAACCTTTCTAAATCCTTTGTTTGGGTGTGCTCTTGGATGCATCACAGAGTTGAGTCTTGCTTTGTCAGTTAAACTGAAAATCTCTTTCTTTCAGTAGATAAATTAAGCCCATGCATATTTATTGGAAAGTCTGATATGTTTGGTCTCTACTCTATCCAAGTATTTATGTTACAATTACCATATCTGTTATATTTGTGTTCTCTAAGTGATATGCTTTCTTTACATGTTTGGTTTTTTTTTTTTCCTTTTTTGCGGTAAGCGGGCCTCTCACTGTTGTGGCCTCTCCCGTTGCGGAGCACAGGCTCCGGACGCACAGGCTCAGCGGCCATGGCTCACGGGCCCATCTGCTCCACGGCATGTGGGATCTTCCCGGACCGGGGCACAAACCCGTGTCCCCTGCATCAGCAGGCGGACTCTCTACCACTGTGCCACCAGGGAAGCCCGTTGGGAGATTTTAATTTAGGTGGCCACCATTACTTTAACTATCCAAAATCAAGGTATGTAATTTAAAGAATGATAGTTGTGTTTCATCAGTAAACTCTTAATTAACTCTTTAAGATTCTACTCAAGATTTTTCAAATTATGGATATAATTTAATTTTGTAGGTTCATCAACAAACACTTAACTCCCAGCCCCCTACTTCTATCCTCCCTTTTAATAATTGGTGTCACAATTTTTAGCATTCTTTGATTTTGCCTTGTATTTCTTATCTCTATACCTTTGTTTATGCTTTCTTCTCCCTGAAAAGTTTCTCCATTAATTATTCGGTAGTTAAAAATATTTGTCCATTGGGTTTCTACCTTTTCCTTTAGTTGTAATTAAATACTTATTCTATGATTATACAAAAAGAAATCAAGTTAGGAATCCTTTCTCACTCTTGAGATTGGTACCACAGGGTGGGATGACTAGAAGGAACATACAAGTAAGGGAATATTTTTCTCTCTTAAAGGAATAAATTGAGCTAGATCAATCATCTATGATTCATTAAAGTTGAACTCCCACTTAGCATTTTGATAACATATGGTGAGCTTTTCCTTGATAAACATTATGATTATCAAGTTTCAGTTCCTGCAATATTTCATTTTCTTCCAAAGAGACATTTTAAAGGTACAGAAAATTTTAAATTATTAAATGCCTGAATTTTTCTTCACAGCATGAATATTTTCTGTTCTTAACTAACTACTATATGAAGCATAATGAGGAGCTTGGCTGCCCATTTCAAATTTTTTTAGGAAGCCATCCATGCTTTTGTAAAAAGAAGACACTTTGATATTGTCCATTTTATAACTGTGGGGTGATTGACCTCCACCATTTCTGGATTCATGAACTTGGGTGTTCTTTGGGTTATATACAAACATTTACAGCAGAATAAGAAGGAAATAAAATTTGGGGGAAATCTAATTCACTGACAATCCATGACGACTCATCAAGAATTTCTAAAGCAGCTACTGCATTTCAGTTCCTAACCATTCTTAGACTGTGGAGATTGTTCTAGTCTAGTTAAACTAAATTTACATGGTCCTTATAGTTCCAACCTGACAGTGTAAATTTGATGCTGATTTTTTACATTTTGTTTATTGAAGAGCTTCTTAAAATAATTCTGTTAAACTCCAATGTATACTAAAATGAAGTATAAAAATATTGAAACATTATTCTTCCTAGCCTATATATAGACAGGCACTGCATCATCCATCATACTGCCTCTTAGAAAATTGATTTTTGGTGTCCTCTTTATATGTCCCTGACTTTCTAAGTGGTGCTTTGACAAATCAATGATTTCACTGAAGGAGTGGAGGAAATATTTATAGTTGGTGGAACTTTCCTAATACTCCTCAAATTAGACCACTGCACAGACAGCTGGCCTTGATATGAAGATACCAAACACATCAGGTATTTGAAAATCAAGTTTAATGCTCTTTAGCTGATGAGAAAATAATGACTAGTTTCCTGGCTTCTTTTCTTACTTTCTATTTTTCTCTCCTTCTACCTTGCCCTAAAGCATGCACAACACGAACTGCATTTCCCTAGCCAAGTTGGAAGACGTGCCTGCTCAGAAACAGAGCATAATTTTTTCTTTCCTCAGTGAAAAAAAAATTCATACATTATTAAAACATTTGTTAGGGATGGTTAATATGAAAAATAACAGGAAAACACTCAAAACTGTAAGTAACCTTACCAGATTATTTTCTTTGCTGCCTTTCAGCCATGGCCCCCCATAAGGATGACTGTTACCTTTTCTTTCTTTTTCTCTCTTTCTTTCTCCCTCCCTTCCTCCCTCTCTTCCTCCCTCCCCCCTCCCTCCCTCCTTCCCTCCCTTCCTCCCTCTTTTCCTCTCTCCCCCCTCCCTCCCTCTTTCCCTCCCTCCCTCCCTTCCTTCCTTCCTTCCTTCTCTCTCTCTTTCTATCTCTCTTTCAACTATTGTCTGGATTCTCACTGGAAAGAGATTTGTACTAAGTAGAAATAATATTTCAAATTCTAATCCATGTAGACTGGAAGAAGAATGATGGCAAAATGTTTTCTACTGAGATTATGCTCTGCAGTGATTAACATTGATTTCAGTGATTTCTCTAAAGACTGCTAGTATCACCAAACATATATTAATTTGTTTTATCATAATTTTTGCAGTAATTTATATATTTAATATAGATAGAATTTACAGTTAGTGAGATTTGATGCGCACCTCATTGGAATAGGGATTCAGAAAGACTTCTGTATTGTCAATTGACTTTGTTTTTTTGGGTTTTTTTTGCGGTATGCGGGCCTCTCACTGTTGTGGCCTCTTCCGTTGCGGAGCACAGGCTCCAGACGTGCAGGCTCAGCGGCCATGGCTCACGGGCCCAGCTGCTCCGTGGCATGTGGGATCTTCCCAGACCGGGGCACGAACCCGTGTCCCCTGCATTGGCAGGCGGACTCTCAACCACTGTGCCACCAGGGAAGCCCGACTTTGTTGTTTTGAAGCAAATATTAAGTGAATAATTAAGAAAAGGTAAAGTTGGGGAAGTAACACCAACACTAGTATTTGGCTTGTTCCGGGTAAACCCTACAACTACGTATCTATTAAATCATAACTAAGGTGGCCTTAAAGAATTTAGGTAACTACTGTACACTTTCAGCTGGTCTCCCTGCTTCAACTCTTGCATCCTCCATTCTCCATACACCAGTCAAAGCAGTCCTTTAATAATGTAAATCAGATCATGTCATGCTTCTGCTGAACACCATCCAATGGCTCTTACGTCAGAGCCTGCTTATTTCCACCAATACCTATTTACCATTCTTCTTTGAGAGTTTAACCCTCAATATATTCACAGATGTATAGAATGGATGCTACATTTTCTACTTTCTCTCAGAGCTAGGTGTGACCATAAGACAGAGTTCTATTCAATGGAATGTAATCATGTCTTGACACCATAACACTTCTAGAAGAGAACATAGGCAAAACATTCCCTGATATAAATCATACCAGTGTTTTCTTAGGTCAGTCTCCCAAGGCAATAGAAATAAAAGTAAAAGTAAACAAATGGGACCTAATCAAACTTACAAGCTTTTGCACAGCAAAGGAAACCATAAACAAAACAAGACAGCCTACACACTGGGAGAAAATATTTGCAAACCATGCAACCGACAAAGGCTTAATTTCCAAAATATACAAACAACTCATACAACTCAACAACAGAAAAAACACAAACAACCCAATCAAAAAATGGGCAGAAGACCTAACTAGACATTTCTCTAAAGAAGACATACAGATGGCCATCGTTAATTATTAGAGAAATGCAGATCAAAGCTGCAGTGAGGTACCACCTCACACTGGTCAGAATGGCCATCATTAAAAATTCTACAAATAACAAATGCTGGAGAGGTTGTGGAGAAAGCACCCTCCTACACTGTTGGTGGGAATGTAAATTGGTGCAGCCACTGTGGAAAACAGTATGGAAGTTCCTTAAAAAAAATAAAAATAGTGTTGCCATATGATCCAGCAATCCCACTCCTGGGCATATATCTAGACAAAAAGATACATGAACCCCAGTGTTCACAGCAGTACTATTTACAATAGCCAAGACATGGAAGCAATCTAAAATGTCCATCTACAGATGAATGGATAAAGAAGATGTGGTACATATATACAATGGATACTACTTGGCCTTAAAAAAGAATGAAATAATGCCATTTGCAGCAACGTGGATGGACCTAGAGATTAGCATACTAAGTGAAGTAAGTCAGAAAGAGAAAGACAAACACCATAGGATATCATTTATATGTGGAATCTAAAATATGACACAAATGAACATATTTGCGAAATAGAAACAGACTCACAGACATAGAACACAAACTTATGGTTATCAAAGGGGAAAGCAGGTGGGGAAGAGATAAATTAGGAATTTGGAATTAGCAGATACAAACTATTATATATAAAATAGATAAACCACAGGGCTTATTGTATAGCCCAGGGAACTATATTGAATAACCTGTAATAAACCATCATGGAAAAGAATATGTATATATATGTATAACTTAATCACTTTGCTGTACACCAGAAACTAAAACAACATTGTAAATCAACTCTATTTCAATTTTTTAAAATGTCTGGAACACTTTTGGGGATATAACTTTATAAATAGAAGCATTTATACAAGGGTGCTCCCTTGTGCTTTCTGATGATTGAAATACAGAGTTGATAGCTGGAGCTCCTTCAGCTATCAGTTCCTGAGGATAAAAACCACATTCTGAGAATGACTGAAGAGCAAGATAGAAGGAGCTATGTCCCTGCCAATTTTTTGAAATTTTTGATGCCTATATCTTGATGTTTTTATATGAAAGAGAAGTAATCTTCTGTCTTTCTTAAGCTAGTCTAAATATAAATTTTTCATCATTTGCAGCTGTACCTAATTCTAACTTTTCACGTGGTTGAGAATAAAATTAAAATCCTCTCCATGGCCTACATGCTCCTTGGCTAATTTTATCCCTTATTTCCTACACTTCATCTACATTCAGTCTATTCCAGCTGTACTGAACTGCTTGCTACTCGTTGGACACATCAAGCACATTACTACCTTAGGGTCTATGTGCTTTCTGTCCCTCAGTCTGTCGTGCTCTCCCGGAGCATAAGAGTCCTGTGAGTGTCTGGTCTCTGCTTGGACTTTCTCCAGAAAAGACTTCTAACCAGTATATCTTAAATAAAAGCACAAGTTAGCCTTCCTTCATCGGCTTTATTATTTTCTATATAACAGTTATTAATCCCAGTTAATATATTTTTTTATTTGCCTTTTCGTTTATCCTCCCCACTAAAAGCTAAGTTCCATGAGGTAGGCACTTCATTTTGTTTGCTACTCTGTCTCCCAGACCACGAACCATTCCAGGCACTACTGCACAGTATGTATTTCTTGAATGTATGAACATATGAATAATTGATTATACATGTACATACCTGTTTACTCGTCTTACATTATCATCCTATCTGTTATACCCAGGATAGTTAGGCTGGTAAACTGATATGACACTGGTCTTTTTTTTTTAAGTAAATTTATTTATTTTTGGCTGCGTTGGGTCTTCGTTGCTGCGTGCAGGCTTTCTCTAGTTGTGGCGAGCAGGGGTTACTGTTCGTTGTGCACGGGCTTCTCATTGTCGTGGCTTCTCTTGCTGCGGAGCACAGGCTCTAGGCATGCAGGTTTCAGTAGTTGTGGCATGTGGGCTCAGTAGTTGTGGCTCACGGGCTCTAGAGCGCAGGCACAGTAGTTGTGGCGCACAGGCTTAGTTGCACCATGGCATGTGGGATCTTCCCAGACCAGGGCTCAAATCTGTGTCCCCTGCATTGGCAGGCGGATTCTTAACCACTGCGCCACCAGGGAAGTCAACACTGGTCATTTCTTTGATGGTGAGTTTGTTAGTTAGAGCCTTCAAAGTGCTGCTTGGTGAATTATTGTGTTGTTGGTTTCATTTTTACACTCAGGAAACAGGAAGAATCTTGGTGAGATTAGATCATAAATTTAGTCTTCTTTTTAATTTGATGGGAAGAGACCGAAATGGAAATGCAGTGAATTCTGTGTATCCCATCCTGAACTTGACTGTTTTGGCCAAGGTATAATCCCACATTATACAATTCAGAATTCAGGAAATATACTGATCTCACATGACTGTAGGATTGTTTGGCTGTGATTGTTTTATGAAGAGTAGAATTTTCCCTCAATGAATTATCCTACAGTCAGTCACACTGGAAAGACGTCACTTTTGGGGAAGAAAGTGAGCCTCCAGTGGTGCACCACAGATGAAAAGCTTTCATCTTTTCTGAGTATTTTGGACATGTGGCCTGGGCTTTGAGAGAGAGACACTGGTAGTTCTCCTATTGGTGGAGGCAGGCTGGATTCAAACAGGAATGAAGCTGGGTAAGAACTCTGTAGTATAGGGCTGCAACCTTGGAGTAATTATAAATTATTTTCTGTGCTGTACTTCTCATCCAGTATGGTCAAGCCTTCAGTAACATCTGGATAAATATTCTCTATGTCATGATGAATAAAGAGAAAGGAACTATTCCACATCTAAGAATGAAGCAGAAAGAAAGCAGAGGCCTCTTCCAAAATTCAGGGCACCTGGGCTGTGTCCAAAATAGAGGCAATTAACCCAGGCAGTATAGCTGAGGCAGCAGCATCATAGCCTAAGAAGGAAGTTGTAGGGACAAACTAGAGGGACCTTACATTTAAGAGCCCAGACTCTGGAAAACTGTCAGGAATTGTTAAAATTGAGAATTTTTGAGAAGGTGTTCTTTTCTGCACTAAAGCCTGTGGGAAGGTCATTCCATTTTAACGAAGATCTCTTCTGTATTTTCTGTTTCTAGTCCAGAAAGTATTCTGCAAAGAAGAAAGCATTTTTCACATTGTACTGAAAATTGCTGTTTATTTTTTTCCCCAGCACTAGCCTGTAAATTCTTTAGGACCTGCTTCTTTCATCCGTGTATTCCCAGTGGCCAGCACACTGCTGAGCAAAGTAAATCCTCAACAGTTGCTTGTGAAAGGCATAAACCAGCCTTTCTGAGAGCATTTACAGTCATTCCCATGATTTGAATGAAATAACGTATATAAAATATTTGTCATAACAATGTTAATTGAATCTTTTGTCATAACAGTGTTAATTGAATCTTAAGTGGTGCTAAGGGCTTTTTACAAACACACACTAAAAAAATGAGCAAGGAAAATTTCAATAACACTTATTGCAAAAATGCTCTTGGTATTGTCACAGAAGAGGGTATGAAATGAAGTGAAAAGAATGCTCTGTACAATTTAAATTCAAGAATTTAATTCCCACATTCTTGCAATTCCTATTCTGTCTTTCAAGACACCCAAAACTAGGATTTGGGGTGGGAAAGAGCCTGGGAAGAAACATGTGAGTAAACAGCTGCCTTCCTGTCAGCCCAACTGTGACCTAATTCCAAGAAAACAAGCTAGCTTCAAATTATGATCTCTCTTAAATACCTTAACTTCCTTCCTCAAAGGTAAGTTCTTGGGGTTTCTAAGGCTAAAGCAAAGTGCTGGCTGATGCCTGGCTTTCTTCCTCACTAGATACTGATTAGCAACAATTTTGCCAGGTATAACTTAAATATAACTCTACCACATTCTATTATGTGTGGCATAAAAGGAAAATTGATAAAAAATGAGCATGTTTTTATTTATGATCTCAGTGGTTCAAAGCTCATTTGCCACAGCTCCCAGGATTTTGCAAAATTCAACTGTGTCATAATCCACTCATTTGGCAACATTCTTTCTCAAGTCAGCCCAGTGCAAGGGCTTTCAGCTCCTGTCTTTTGGGCTCATTCTCTTCTCAGCCCAAACTCTCATTTGGGCTGAGAAGTTTCCAGCCTAAGCTTAATCCTATGGATACTGATTGCTTTTCTGAAACATATTATTACAGTAACTGGGGCCCATTTAGTCTGTGTGCACAATGGTAGGGACACAGATACAAAAGAATTAGCACTTTGGCAAACTTCTATGATTAAAACAGAAAAGTAAGAATGACAGATAAATTTCACATGGTTTAAAGCCAGATTACGAGCCCAAAATGATACGATGTTTACTGCCATTTCAAAAGGGAATGTCATCATTTCTTTCTACAACTGACTTTAATGGACACATTTTTGCATCATGAACTCAAACTGTAATTTCACCATGAATTGTTAAGCTCAAACAATACCATTGAAAATAGCAAGGCACCACTTAATAGGTGTGAAAACAGAAATCTAATATCCATGACTGAGGATTAATTTTCTTAATTGTGGTTTTCCCCATATAAATTTGTATTGTTTCTGTCATTTCTTCATATACTTTTATAACATTTAAAAAAAAATGCAAAGCTTTGATTTCTCTTTAGGTAAAATATAAATATACTTATTTTTTATAGTGCTTTAAACTAACTTTTTTTTTTTTAATTTAACTAAAGATTTTTGTTTGCACCAACTAAGGAACCTTCAGGGCATCACTGAGAGCAAAATTAGACTATAATTTGATCATTGTTTTCAGAATTTCAGGAGAAGTTTTTAAAACATAGAATATTTCGTAACACAGAATGTTTAATGCTTTCTGAGCTAACTGACCTAGAAGAGTGTCATCAACAGATGTCTCTCTCACTTGTGAACTTGTATTGTCTCCTGCCACTGCAATCACTGTGAACACTGACACTGATTGATCACTCTTATCTCCTGTTCCAAACGGTAACAACTATAATGGCTCCAGAACCCCTATTCAAATAAACAAATATATGAGTATAGTTAGGATAGGGAGGTGATATGAATGGGGATATATATATACTCTGGTATTTTGTGTATACAGATATATTTTTATAAATGGGCAAGGTTTTGATTCAACCTTGATTATGGATTTATTTCCAAAATAAAACAATTCTTTTTTTTTTTTTGGTCAGCAGAAAGCTAATGTGGCTCTTGTAGCTATGGTTAGGAAAGATGAAAGATTTAATATAAATAATTTCCATTCCTTTTATAACTACTGTCAACTGAAGAAAAACGCACAACCTAAAAGTTGTGAGTTACATTTATTCGAGGACCTTAGGAGAATTAAAGGCTGGGAGACAGCCTCTCCGGTAGCTGTGAGGAACTATTCCGAAGAAGTAAGGGAGGAGCCAGGATATATAGGAGTCTTTCCTGAAAAAAACAAAAACATGTAGTCAAACATCAAAAGATTACTGCTGATCACAAAAAATACAGACCTCTCAAGTTAATGATTTTAGTGCTTTCCTATATGATGTAAGAGTCTGGGCTGTTGAAATTATTCCTTAGATATGCATCTTAACTATCTAGGTCCAATATCCTGTTTTTCTCCATCCTGTATTCCCCTCAGGGAGCACCCTTGGGGGCAGCCACAGTGGCTGATGACTTGATAGCTTGATAGCTTGATGGACAGCAACATTCATTGTCTACTAGAATGGCAGGCAGCATTTTTTTATCTGCACTACAGTAGCACAGAATAAAGATTCTTATGCTCAGATGATCTTTCTCAAGTTTGTACATAAATATTGTCAATTCAGTGATGGGGAGGAACTTATAAACATTTATTGTCATTTAAATAAGAATAAAAATAGATTTTCTCTTCTTTTTGGCAAGTACTAAATGATAAGGTATTATAATGTGAGTCTAGGGGCTTGTAACTAATCCTATACTTTGCTTTTTTGTCAGTGATTTTAGCTGACCTTTTAGGTTGACTTTTTAAGTGAATTTAAAATAAAAAAGGAAAAAATCTCTACCATATTCTTTTCTAATTCTAATCACTTAATGCTTAGACTAAGTTGATTCAAACATTTTTTAAACATTTTATTTAGAAAAAATTATAGATTCATAGGAAATTGCAAAGATAGTACAGAGAGGTTCCATTTATCCTAATCCCATTTCTCCCAGTGGTTACAAATTAAATAATTATAGCACAATATCAAGAGCAGGAAATTGACATTGGTATAATGTTTAGTTGTTTTTTATCACATATGTAGGTTCATGTAACCACTAAGATACAAAACTAACACCTCATTGCAAAGATCTTCTTAATGCTATCTCTTTATAGTCATATCCAGTGCTACCTCTTTATAGTCATAGCAAAAACTAATACTATAATTAAAGCTGCTGTGTACAATCATGTACAGGTTTTTTGTGTGAACCTAAGTTTTAATTTCTCTGAGATAAATTCCTAGGAATGTGATTGCTGGGTCATATTTATTATTTTTAAGAAACTCTTACACCATCTTTCAGAGTGTCTATACATTTCCACAAACAATATATGAGAGATTTCATTCTGTGCATCCTTGTCAGCATTTGGTGTTTTTGATATTCTTTATTTTAGCTGTTCTCATGTGTATGTAGTGATAGCTCATTGTGATCTTAATTTGTATTTCCATAATAACTAGTGATGTTGAACACCTTTGTATGTACTTATTTGCCATCTATATATCCTCTTCGGTGAAATGTTTCTTCATGCCTTTTGCTCATTTTCTAGTTTGATTGTTTTGTTTTTAGTGTGGAGTTTTGAGAATTCTTTATATATTCTAAATATGAGTCCTTTGTCAGATATGTGACTTGCAAATATTTTCACCCAGTGTGTAGTTTGTCTTTACATCCTTTTAAGAATGTCTTTTGCAGAGTAAAGGTTTATAATTTTGATGGTTTATAATTTACGAGTTTTTTCTTTTATGGATTGTTCTTTTGATGTCATTCCTATGTACTCTTTACCAAGCCCTAGTTTCTGAAGATTTTCTCCTATTTTTCTCCCAAAGGATATATAGGCTATTTTTTTACCCTGTCATTCTTTTTTTTCTTGTGGTTTAAAAAAAGTACGTAAATTCACCACCTTAACCATTTTTAAGTGTACAGCTTAGTAGTATTAGATATATTCACATTGTTGTTAAACAGATCTTCTGAACTTTTTCATCTTGCAGGACTAAAACTCTATACCCTCTAAATAACTCCTTTTTTCCCCTCGTCCCCAGCCCCTGGTAACCACCATTCTCCTTTGTTTCTGTGGATTTGACAACTTTAGATACCTCACAGAAGTGAAATCATACAGTGTTTGTCTTTTTTGTGATTGGTTTATTTCACTTAGCATAATTCCTCAAGGTTCATCTATGTTGTAGCAGGTAACAGGATTTCCTTCTCTTTTAAAGCTGAATAAATTCCATTGTATGACTCTATTGCATTTTGTTTATCCATTCATCTCTTAACAGATGTTTGCTTTGCTTCCACCTCTTGGCTATTGTGAATAGTGCTGTATGAACATGGATGTGGAAGATTTAGCTTTAAGCCTTGTAATGAAATTTGTGTTCCATTTTGAGATATTTTTTGCATAACATGTGAGGTTTAAGATGAGGGTCATCTTTTTGGATAACCAATTCCTCCAGCAACATTTGTTGAAAAGACTCTTTGGCAGTACTTGTGTGGGAGTATTTCTGAATTCTTTATTCTGTTCCATTGTTCTGTATGTCTATCCTTCTGTCAGTACCACACAGTCTTGTGTAACAGTTGTATAATCTTGAAATTGAATGAAGCGATTCCTCCTTTATTCTGATTTTTCAAAATTGTTTCAGCTATTCTATTTCTTTTTTCCTTTCCAAATAAATTTTAGAATAATTTTGCTTTATTTATTTATTATTTAATAATTATCTTCAGGAAAAAACCTTACTGGATTATGATAATTAAATCTGTATATCACTCTGGGGAAAACTGACATCTCTACTTTGTTGAGTCTTCCAATTTACAAACACCAAATGTCTATTCATTTAGATCTCCTTTGGTTTCTTTCTGTTTTGTGGATTTCAGCATAGGAGTCCTGTGCATGTCTTGTTAGATTTATACATGTCCTTAATCTTTTTGATTTCTAGAGATTATACACAGTATCATATTCTTTTTTTTTTTTTGGTTCACGGGCTTCTCACTGTTGTCGCCTCTCCCGTTGCGGAGCACAGGCTTCGGACGTGCAGGCTCAGCAGCCATAGCTCACGGGACCAGCCGCTCCGCGGCATGTGGGATCTTCCCAGACTGGGGCACAAACCCGTGTCCCCTGCATCGGCAGGCGGACTCTCAACCACTGCACCACCAGGGAAGCCCCGGTATCATATTCTTAACTTCAGTGTGAGTGGTCATTGCTTTTATATAGAAATACAATTAATCTTTGTATGTTTTATTTGGATCTTAAGACATTACTGAACTGTAAACTGTTAAATATCAGTTCTAGAAGTTTTTGGTATATTTCTTAGGATTTTTTAGGTAGACCATCATGTCATCTGCAAATATGCACAGATTTATATCTTCCTTTCCAATCTGTGTGTCTTTTATTTATTTTTCTTACCTTATTGAGCTTCCTGGAACTTCCTGTAATATGTAGACTAGCAGTGGGGATAGGAGACACCACTGCATTGTTCCCAAACTTAAAAAGAAAGCTTTCCACTTTCACCATTAAATATGATGTTAGTTATTGGATTGTGTAGATGTTCTTCATCAAGTTGAGGATGTTCCCCTCTGTTCCTCATTTTCTGAGTTTTTATCATGATTGGGCGTTGCATTTTGTCAAAGGCTTATTTTGCACCAATTGTTGATAATTGTGATTTATCTCCTTTACACCGATAATATGGTGGATTACAAGGATTGATTTTAAAATATTGAGCCAGTTTACATCCCTGGAATAAATTCCACTTGGTCATGGTATATAACTCTTTTTATATATTGCTAAGTTCCATTTGGTAATATATTTTTAAGGATTTTTGCTCTATATTCACAAGAGGTATTGGTCTATAGTTTTCTTTTGTACTATCTTTGGTTTTAGTGTAAGGGTAACACTGATTTCATAAAAATTATTGGGAAATGTTTGTTCCTCTTTTATTTTCTGAAACAAATTATGAAGAATTGGTGTTATTTTCTCTTTAAATGTTTGGTAGTATTCACCAGTGAAATCATTTGGGCCTGGAGATTTCCTTTTTGATATTTTTTAAATTATCAATTTAATTTCCCTAATAATTGTAGAGCAATTCCATTAACTTTTGTACATTGTGTGATTTGTGCAGTAATTGTGTAGTTTGTTCCATCTAAATTGTCAAAATTTATGTGGGCAGAGTTGTTCATGCTATATCTTTATTATCTTTTTAATGTCTGCAGGTTCTCTAATGATATTGCCTTGTTTCCTTCCTGATATTGGTCATTTCTGTCTTCTTTTTGCTTTGTCAGTCTTGCTGGAGGTTTGTCAATTTTATTGACCTTTTCAAAGGACCAGATTTTTGTTTCATTGATTTTGTCTATTATTTGTACTTTCAATTTCATTGATTTATGTTCTTATATATATTATCCTTCTGCTTGCTTTGGATTTATTTTTTCTTCTTCTAGTTTCTTGGGGTGAGAGCTTAGATTGATTTGAGACTTTTCCTCTTTTCTAATGTAAGAATTTAATGTTATGAATGTCCCTGTCAGCATTGCAATAGCTATATCCCATAAATTTGATGTTGTATCTTCATTTTCTTTCTGTTCAGTGTATTTTTAAAATTTCCCTTGAGATTTCCTCTTTGACTCATAGGTTATTTACAAGTGTATTGTTTAACTTTCAAGTTTAGAGATTTCCTGTTTGCTTTCTGTTACTGATTTCTACTTTGATTCCATTTGGATGAAAAAATACTCTGATATTAGTTTTTGGGTTTTTTTTTAATTTGTTGATGTTTGGGTTATGATCCAAGATATGATCTATCTTGGTATGTGTTCCATGGGCACATGTTCTGCTGTTTTGTGTTAGTGTTCCATATATGTAAATTAGATACTATTTGTTGATGGTGTTGTAATAGGGAAGAACAAATCCGACTCCATATTGGATCTGTTCCTTTTACTTTAACCTTGTGCTTTGTTGCCTGTGGTTAGTCATGCTGGCTCTGCAGCTTTTGTAAAAGAACGTTGCCTAAAAAAAAAAAGAATGTTGCCTATAGCCTGAAATATATAGGAGCCCTATTCTCAGGGCTCTGACCTGTAAGAGTCCATTCATATAGAGATAAAAATTTGCAGAACAAAGTATAGCATGTGTTGGAGCTTTACAGGAACATCTTGACCTGACCTTCGTGGACAGCTGCAAGAACAAAGGGTTTCAATACCAAGAAGTTTGTAGCAACTAACCACTCTCCCCCCTCCCCCCACCTTGCCTTTAAAAGTGCTTTGCTGCAGCCATTCAAGGAGTTCAGGGCTTTTTGGACACAAGCCACCTGTCTCCTTGTATGGCTCTGTAATAAACATTTCTCTGCTCCTAACTCTGACGTTTCATGTTTCAGTTTGTTTGTCCTCACTGTGTGTGGGGCACAAGAAGTTGTATTTGGTAACAGTGTTGTTATTTTACATGCTTGCCATTTTTTCTGTCTAGTTGTTCTATCAGTTGAGAGAAGGATGTTGCAGTCTCCAGCTGTAATTGTGGGTTTGTCTATTTCTTCTTTCAGTTCTATTAGTTTTGCTTCACATATTTTGCAACTCTGCTGTTTGGTCTACATTTGCTTTGTGGGTTGATTCTTTTACCATTATGAATTGTCCTTTTCTGTTAATGGTAATTATCTTTGCTCTGACAACCACTTCATTGGATAGTAATAGTCTCCACTCCTATTTCCTTTTGATTAAAGTTTACATGGCATATATTTCCATCCTTTTACTTTACTGTTTTATCATTGTTTTCTTTTTCTTGCATTCCTGTGGGTTACTAGAACATTTTTTTACATTCCATTTTGATTTATCTATAATAGCTTTGTATATCTTTGTTAGTGGTTTCTCTAGGTATCATAATGCATAACTTATTACAATTTACTGATGTAGACATTTTACCAGTTTGAGTGTAGAAACTTTATCTTCTTTTATGTCCCTTTACACTCCCGTTTATTATGTACACATATTAAATATTTCCTTTACATTTACATTATACTGACAACCAGATCAATGTTGTAATTTTTGCTTTAACAGTAAAAAATAATAGAGAAAATCAAGAGAAGAAAGTCTATTGTATTCACTGATATTTTTATTCTTTTCCATTGTTATTTCTCTCTTCATGATGTTCCAAAATTTCTTCTTTTATAATTGCTTTCTCTTCAGATAACTTTTTTTTTTTTTGGTAATAAAATACTGAACTTTATTGAGAAGTTTCAAGCATCAAGAACTGAGGAAGTATTTTTTAGTTCAGTTTATCAAAATACTTCAGTTTTCCAGCTGGATCTGGGATTACTGTTTCACCACCAGGTTTCCAACCACCAGGGCAGACTTCTCCATGTTTATCGGTGTACAGGAATGCTTGAACCAAACGCAGTGTCTCATCCACAAATCTACTCCCAGGAAGGTCATTCAGAGTAATCTGTTTTAGGATTCCTTTGTCATCAGTAATGAAGAGACCTCTAAGAGTGTGGCCCGAGTCTTCCAGATATACGCTCTAGTCCTTTGAGATCTGATGGTTCAAATCTGAAAGAAGTGGAATCCTTATTGGCCCAAGTCCTCCTTGTCTTCGAGGGTTATTAATCCAGGCCAAATGGGTAAACTGTGAATCGACAGAGCATGCTACCACTTCAGTGTTTATGGATCTGAATTCCTCAGTTCTATTACCAAAGAATAACTGATTTCAGTTGGACACACAAAGTGAAATCAAGTGGGTAGAAGGAAAAAACAGGTATTTCCCACAATAGTTAACTTCCAGCTGCTTAAATTCTCCATTTATCACAGCTGTTCCTTCCTAATAAGGTGCTGGCTTGGAAATCTTGGCTTTGCTGAGGTGCAGGGAGTGGTTGGCAACTGAAACCTGGGACGCCTACCCACCAGGTACACTTGTCTACACGCATAGAAGTGGCGCTCCTCTTCATGGGTTGGGGGCCTCTCCTCCACCTCCAAGCCCCACAGAGCTTTGGCCGGCAGCAGGAACAGCAGCAGCAGCAGCAGCAGTAGCTTTCGGCTCCAGCCAGGGGCCGAAGTGGTTGCCGGTAGCCACTGCAGCACCTCCATGACCACGCGAGGGCAGTTGCACGTCCCTTGGCTCGAGCGCCACTTCTCCCGCCACGAGGCAGCTACAACTGTGCACCCAATGCCCATGTGAGCTGAAGCACGGCGTTGCAAGACCTGCCCCGCCTCCTCATTCCCCCATCCCCCGGGCTCCCCACCTGGCCACATAGGTGTGAGCCCCACCTGCTTACGCCCTGCAGAGAACTTTCTTTAGCCATTCTTTTAGGGTAGGTCTGATGGTGACAAAGTTTTTTAGCTGTCCCTCATTGAGAATGTCTTGATTTCTACTTCATTATTGAAGGATCATTTCACCAGATATAGAACTTTGGATTTACAGTACTTTGAGCATTTGAAAAATGCTGTGACTCTTCTTTCTGTCCTTCATGGTTTTTGATAAGAAACCCACTGTCATTCAGTTTGTTTTTGTCCCAGCAGATAAGGTGTTTCTGTATTGCTGCTTTCAAGATTATTTATTTTTAGTTTTCACAACATGGATTACAGTGTGTCTTGGCATAGATTTCTTTGGGTTTATGGTGTGTTATTTGCACAGCTTCTTGAATCTGTAGGTTTATGTCACTTGCCAAATTTGGGGAAAGTTTCAGCCATTATTTATTTCTCGGAGTACATCTTCAGTGCTGCCATTTCCCTTCTCCTTCTGGGACTCCAGTAACACAAATGTTTATCTTTTGTTGTTATCCTACAGGTCCCTAAGGCTCTGTCATATTTTTTAGTCTAGATGATCTATGTTGTAGATTGGGCAATTTCTATTGTTGTCTTAAGTATGACTGATTTATTCTTCTATCATCTCCATCCTGCTGTTGAGCTTATCTACTGAGTTTTTTAAAAAATTTCAGTTATTGTATTTTCCAGTTCTAAAATTTCTATTTGGGTCTTCCTTATACCTTCTGTTTATTTTCTGATACTTTTTATTTATTTGCTCTTTTTTCATTTCATAAATGCTCACTGAAGCATTTTGATGATGGCTATTTTAAAATCATCATCAGATAATTCTCTTTTCATCATGGTATTGGCATCTGTTGATTGTTTTTTCTTATTCAGTGAGACATTTTCATGATTTATGGTAAAACGAGTGAGGTTTTTATTGAAACCTGGATACTTTAGGTATTGTGAGACACTTTGGTGGGAAAAGGGGTACTTCACCTGGTTACTGTCAGGTAGAGTTGGAAATCCAAGTTCTTTTGCCTCCATTGACATCCAGGGAAGGAGGGGTACCTTGTCCCTCTAGGATGGAAGTGGGAATTCAGCCTTCCACTGGGACTGGGAGAGGTGCCTTATTACCACCAGGTGGGTTAAAAGTCTCAGCTCCCCACTCAACTTTTGCTGCTGGTTGTGCATGGGGGAGCCACAGTGGTGGTGTTTGGCTGGAGAAGAATAGTTATTTTCTAAATGTCTTTCTGCCTCGCTAGATTTTTCCTTTCCTGGTTCTTTGGCTAAAGAGAGGAGAGCTTTCTGTACCTGAACCCATTGGTTTTTCCAGGCTGTTGGCTTCTCTAGCACCTAGAATCAGGAATCTCATTGGTGTGTCATAACCTGTTTCCCAAAGTTCCTAGTTGATCTGCATTCTTGTCCTCACTTTTCAGAATATTTTACTGTAAATATTAAATATTTACTTATTTAATAAGGCACAGATTGTTAGCTGTACTTGGATGGAGAAATAGAGGAAAATATGTCAACTACGTCTTTCCAGACATGGATCTCCCCAATCATTTCTTCTTTTTTTTAATCTAGTCACTGCCCAAATACAATTACTCACCCCTTTTAAGTTGGCCTCATATGCTTTACAACACAAACACTTCTTTATTAGCCGTTCATCATTTTAATATATATATTTAATTATTTCAATTAAAGTAAGAGTCAAGTGTAATACATAGTGAAATATGCTATTATTCTCCCTAATGTGTTTTTCTTTTTACCTTGACTGACTGGCAGGACCATTAAAATGCTGTTTGGAATATTCTCTTTTGTAGCAGTAGACATTTTCATAGAATACAAATTTTGAAATATTTTGTAACTGTTTTTGCTAAACTAATTGAAAATGACATTGCAATGTTGGAAAAAAAAATCAACCAGGACAAGCAAATATGTTCTATACATTAATTTCATTTTAAATGTCCATTTTTGTCAAGGCCACAGTTGTCTTTTAAATTTTCTAAACATATCTTGATATGTTTTGAAAATTCCTTTCTAACTTCCTATCTGATGTGTCAAAATACAGAATCCCAGCTGTACACAGTTTTTTTTGTTGGACTTGAGCACGAATTGTTTTACAAAACTTGAATTTCCTGGGTGTATAATCAAAAATCAAAAAGTCAGTGTTTTCTATTATCTAGTGCCTTTAAATTCACATTTAAGTGATTATTAAAAATTTAAAATACCTTTTATAATACTTAAATTTTTAATTCAGAGTACATTTTATTGAATTTAAATACATATTAGGCATATCCTTTGAGTTAATGCAACAAAAACATTTTTAAACATTCTAATACAAACATTTTCTGTGCTGTTTACATAAATACAGAAAGACATTAATGAGAATTTAGACACACATGCTAAAAAAAACATTACAACTACTAGGAAATATGTCATAATAAACCCATGGTCCTTGATTTAAAAAAAAAAAAAAGTAAAGTTTATGGTCAAATTTCTATCTTAAGAGACACAAAAGCAGTTCATGTCATCATATTTTGTGGTATTTTTAAACCATTACATAGCATGATAGTTAATTATATATGTAATAAGTCTAATATTTTCATTTGTTTATCAAATAAACTTTAGAAAAATAAGAATTTGTGCTAATTATTTTCTGAGGTAAATTACAAATTAAATAGCAAAATCAATTTTTTTTTTTTTTTTTTTTGCAGTACGTGAGCCTCTCACTGTTGTGGCCTCTCCCGTTGCGGAGCACAGGCTCCGGAGGCGCAGGCTCAGCGGCCATGGCTCACAGGCCTAGGTGCTCCGCGGCATGTGGGATCTTCCCGGACCGGGGCACGAACCCGTGTCCCCTGCATCGGCAGGCGGACTCTCAACCACTGAGCCACCAGGGAAGCCCCGCAAAATCAATTTTTATAAGCAAAAGTTCTTAATAGATAACACACCAAAATAATACATAGACTTTAACCAATACCCTAAACAAGTTTCACTAGCATTCTCCCATTTGGGACATGAGAAATAATGAAATATAAATGTTACAGGTTAATCATGTGATTAAAAGTAATTTTGACAATGTTAGTCATGAGTGATGTTCACTGATTTCATAAGTAAATTTTATTATAAGGGCATAATCAGGCATTCCTGATTTATTGAGAATTATATAGATATTATCATTATGACACATTAATCATGAAGGTAAGCAAGTCCAAAGAATTGTCTAGTTCGTTTCACAGGCCATCAAAAACAGGACTTTCTTTCCCAGCTTCTCTTACAACCTGTGAATCACATTTTCAAATGCTGATACAGTTTAATCATACTACTTTTGAAAAGTAATAAATCTTTAAGCTTACTAAATTGTCTCATTATAGGCACATCTCTATAGTGAAACTCACCTGGCATTTGCTAAAGATAGGTCATTCCTTGGAGGTAAATTTCAAAGTGTTTATTACTCAAAATTGCAGATATTACTGCTGTGCCTAGGCTAGATCATCCATAAAGTACTTAGCTCCTACCTACAGGCTAAAAATGTGACTTACAGTCTGTTTTCTGTTTGTCCTGGTAAAATTACACATAGCACTTTATTTCATTCTCAGTGTTTGGATGATAAATTTTATGGTCACACTAGTTATTGAGAAAACAATGAAGACTCTTAAACAGAAGTATATTGATTCCCCAGCACCACTGCAGGAACACAAGTATGCCACAGAATAGGTTCTATAGGCCTTAAGAATAAAATTATGGAACTTATTATTTAACTGACCATCGAAAGGAGTGAAATTTTTTTTAAAGAAAGACAGTTAATAGATAATAGCCTCATTTTTCTAAGAAGCACCTAAGTAGCAGGCCAAAGCTGTTCAACGTAGTTAAACCTAGACTCTTGAGGAGGACTCCTTGGATTTCAATCCCAGATCCAAATACCTAATCTCTCAAGCTTCAGTTTCCTCATCTATAAAAAAGTAGTTAATAGTTTCTGTAGCATAAGATGATGTGGAAATTAAATGAGATAACACATTTCAAAGTATTTAGCACAGTACCTGTCACATGCTAAGCACTCAACAAATGTGTTTATTACTATTTAATAATATGATATACCCTCAATAAAGAACTCAGCTGATAAACTGAGCATGTAACTGACCTTTCAGGTATACTGCAAATATATTCCTAAATATCACGTGAAAGAAATGCACATAGATAGTTCCAGTTTTCTTTTTATCTATGCTAGAGAAGATAAATTCGCAATTAATCAAAATCAAAGTAGACAGTACATAAATATGTATAATTTAAGATTCCAAAATAATTGAGTCATTCATCTATTTTTCAGTCATTCAATAAATATAAATTCAGAGAAAGCTATAATAGGTCAGTGTGCCTTTTAATTAATACTGGAACACACACTTGAACTTGCTGCCACCTAAACATGCTAACGGGAAGCAAGTCCCTAATTCATTGCATAACTTGTTCAGTTAGAGAAGATTCATTTTCTATAAAGAAGTAGATATTCAGTAAATAATTTGCATAAATCTATTTAAATGCCTCAAAGATGAAAACCCAGGGAATAAGTGAGCGGAACTGACATTCTTTTTCTTTTGATGAATTTAATTAACGACAAACTTTCAGTGACCAAAACTAACCAACAAAAGCTTTCTAAAAAATATATTTAATACAAATTTTAAATTGGATTCTGAGATATTCTGAGGTACTCTTGAGGTACTCTGAGATATTCTTGAGGTATTGGCAGGGAGGAGGAAAGAGAAAATTAGTGGAGTGGACACTAATATCTACAGTACCATGCAAAGAACTACAATTACTAAAATTCTTTATGTATATAAAGTCAATACACTGTATTATTAAAATAAAGGATTGGGCTTCCCTGGTGGCGCAGGTTCGTGCCCCGGTCCGGGAGAATCCTACATGACGTGGAGCGGCTGGGCCCGTGAGCCATGGCCGCTGGGCCTGCATGTCCGGAGCCTGTGCTCCGCGGTGGGGGAGGCCACAGCAGTGAGAGGCCCGCGTACCGCCAAAAAAAAATAATAATAAATAAAAATAAAATAAAGGAAAAAAATAAGGCTAACATTTGCACTGCCTATGAAAAATAAAGGACAATAGGAACTTCTTTTTTTAAGTTTTTTTGATGTGGACCATTTTTTAAGTCTTTATTGAATTTGTTACAATATTGCTTCTGTTTTATGTTTTGGTTTTTTGGCCGGGAGGCATATGGATCTTAGCTTCCTGACAGGGATCAGGGATCAAACCCGCACCCCCTCCGTTGGAAGGCGAAGTCTTAACCTCTGGACTGCCAGGGAAGTCCCAATAGGAATTTAGATAAGTTGAAAGCAACATACCCTGTATAATAGTTTAGGAATCAGAACTCCCTTTGCTCATTTGATTATTACACGTTATTAAAATCTGACAGGAGGTTTTATTCTATTATTACTGTTTTTCAAAGAAGTAGAAGCAAACAGTGAAGTTTTAAAGGCTTGTTTATCTCTGTTAAAGTATTTTGTTTCAATTTTGAAGTCATAATTTAGATTTTTCTTCTAAAAATAAGTATAACTTTATGAAATTTGATGTTTACCTGTACATTTATCCATGCACCACACACTTCATGGCATCTCCAATGTACCCTCTCTGTGGTAGGTACGGGATACAGAAATAAAAGCAGAATCCAGGAAGGAGACATATAAGTGCATATTTATAATACAGGGTAATAAGCACAAAGAAACATGGAGTTATTTGAGCCCATAAGATGGCACATACTCAGCTGGGTATGAGGGATCTGCCAGGAAGTAACATCAGATTAAAGTCTTGAAAGCTGAACTTGAGTTCATCAAAAGGGAGGAGCACAGGGGGCAGCATTCTGGACAGACTCTCTATGTCAAGGCTAAATCAAGACAGTGGGAAAGGATTCACAATTTGGAAAACTGCAATACTAAGATATGGCAAAGGTGAGCCTGTAGAGCTTTGTCATGGAAGCTGCCACATTAAGCTACATAGTGAGATTTGTGTTTCAGAAATATGGCCCAGCAGCAATGCAAAAAATGATTAACCGAAGATGAGACTGAGGTAGGAAAATCAAGACCTTAGCTGTTGCAGCTGGCGAGCATGGGGTAGGGGAAGCAGTGGGTGGATTAATGAGCTATTAAAAAGGCCAAAGGAATAGAGACTCATGACTAATAAACATTAGTTAATAGAGAAGAAAATAGCACAGTGAGCTCTAGGTTTTGGCCTGGGTAACTAGATGCTGAGAAAAAAGGGAAAGACTGCAAAGAGAAGATTTACATTAGAGCATAAACTGAATATGAAAATATCTGGGAATTTTAAGACATCATTAAATCTACTTATTATGCTGCAAAACTCTGTTAGCTAGAAAGATTGATAGAATTTCCCAAGGTGTCTAATATATAAACGTGGAGTAGTTTTCCTACTTCAGCTTTTCTGCTTGCTTAGTATTTTCAGTTGGTCATTTCAATTTACAATTGGTCATTTTTAGTTAATCCATTCATCTCCGTGAGGTTAGTTAATGGAAGCATTCCATTTTTAACCTAACAGTGGTGGATAATTTTCTGGAAGTTCTCCAGAGACACTCTGAAAAGCCAAAATTCAACTTTAATTTTCTGAGTACCTTTTCTGCTTAAAGTTACTGAAGTGAATTGTCTTTGCTAGGAAAAATAGCAAGCATTAACACTTAAAAATTCAATTTACTACATAAATATTTCAGATTATTTTACATTGGGGTAGCAATTCTCCTTGCTTGAGAACCATTTTGTGATGGCACAAGAGAAGAATGCGTACTGCATATGAGCTACAATTGGGGATTTGTATATGTCCAGTCACAAATACATTGTTTTGAATTGGACTTAGTCAAATAGCAGGTCTGAATAATTTTTCACTGAATTCAAATTGTTTAGATTAATAAGTGAACTGCTTGGTTGTCTGCCATCATATAGATACCACCCAAGATCATTTTATCAAATTAATAATTAATTAAACCAAAACAGATGCCTGGCTTATTGCTCTAAAACAAGAATAAGATGAAACTTGCCATTACTTAAATGATGTAGTCTATTCAACAAAACTTGTGTCAACAGTTAACATGCTTTACACAAAACACTGCTGCAACAAAATGAGTAGCTTCCAAGTGACACTTTATGTGTATTATTTATACTAGTAATATTTTCATCATTAGTTAAGATGCCATATAAAGTATAATTTTTCACTACCTGAATTTTATAATTTTCTCAGCCAGAACATCATATAAATGTCTAAAAAGTATTTTTTTCAAATAATTGAACACCTCTTTTTCAAGCTTTAATCCCCTAGTCACCAAGATCATGGGTTCTTTGCCCCCATCCCAAATCCTTCCCTCTTTGCCTGTGACTGTTCGGAACCCTGCTGCACTGTGAGCAGGGGGACATCAGAACCAAGGGCCCCCCAGAAGGTTTCACATCACTGTCTTCAACCTAACCTAGTATCCTGCCATATGATGTTAATGTTACATTCAAAACCATTAACAACTTTTCATGTCTATTCAGATTTCATTGGACTTATAGCGATTTTTATAAAATAGTTCAGTTATATATGTAATAGAAACAAAGTATTCTATTTTAAAGAAAAGTCTAAGTTACTGGCAGCAACATAGAACTGCTTTAGTACTTCTTGATTTCAGACAAAGGCATTAGTATTATAAACCAGTAATAATTCATTTTTAGATATTTAGCCAGCCATGGATACCAGGAAATCATGAAGCACGGAAGCATGTCAGTAGCAGTGCTACATCCCGTCTGTGTGAACCTGTACCCTACAACATCAACACCAGCTGTCACTTAAGAAATCCAAAACCCATAGCTTTAAAAAATATTCTCCAGGGAACTTCCCTGGTGGCACAGTGGTTGAGGGTCCGCCTGCTGATGCAGGGGACGCGGGTTCGTGCCCCGGTCCAGGAGGATCCCACATGCCGCGGAGCGGCTGGGCCCGTGAGCCACGGCCGCTGAGCCTGTGCGTCCGGAGCCTGTGCTCCGCAACGGGAGAGGCCACGGCGGTGAGAGGCCCACGTACCACAAAGAAGAAAAATAAAAAAACGTTCTCCAGAAAGACTAAATATCACTTTAGCCTGGTGTGGGAAAACAGTGGCGATGAGTGGAATGAGATTAGGAAACCTGCTTTCGTGGTGATGGAGATTTGGGGCAAGTGTATGGTTTTATTTCCTTGCCTTAAACCAATATTTTTGTAGGAAAAGTATGTTTTTCTTATGGACATTGTACAGTAACCATCATTAACAAAGGTAGAAAGTGCTAATTTCCCCTTGAGGACACTTTTTTTCAATATGACTGAAGGATGAACTTTACATGAAAATTATTACAAATACTTCTACACCTAGTAAACATGATTGGGGAAAAAAGCTTTTTAAGACAAATGGCAAAGGGTTTGTCTTTAATGAATTCTTTGGTTATAAACAGGTCTTGAGTGACATTTGCTCTGTGTAGTATTTGGTTTTGCTGGTGTCTGTTCTGTGTGTCACTTGAGGACTAGAATGAAATTAATTGTCCTGGGTTACAGCTCATAGAACATACTTAATACAATTTACCTTGCTTTAATGTAAAATAATAATAGAATGAAAATATATCTTTAGATCTGAAATAGCATATATTATTTACAAAGCTACTGCTGAGCATCTTGCATAAACTTTTCATCCTTTTAAAAATAAAAATTCACGTGTTCTTAACAGGAAGCAGAAACAAAGCTGAAATCCAAACTCTTTGACATCTTCCTGTGACTCTTGACACGATGTTTCTCATTCACTGGCCCACAGATTCCTGAGTTACATAAAGCATAATGAAACATAATTAGCATAACCTGGTTATTCTACAATAACTTATTATCACTTTAGCAAAGCAAAAATGTCTGGAAGAGGTGATGCAAACTACTGCCAAAACCAACAGTTCCTATTATAAATACTCAAGGAAAAAAATGTTTATGAACTATGAAAATTTTGATTCTAATCAGTGAAGAAAATAAGCTAATATTGATTCATTCATAGCACCAAGTATATGGGAATATGTGACAATAAAATAGGAGAATCCAGAAAAACTGAGAGGGAAAAAAAATAAGACTACATGAAAAATTGTAAAAGAAACTAGCCTGTGGTGACAAAAGAAACAATATATATCTGCAGTGTAATAGATTCACTTTTAGATTAGTTGTTACATGTTCTCTGGTGGAAAAAAGATGCTTATTTTTGTGTAACTATATATTCTCCTATAATATTGTTTAAAACATATCCAAGCACATAGTGAATGACTAGGTCTTTTTAAAACTAAAAAATGTAGATGGATTAATGGCCTATGCATATTGAATTTTATTTGGAATACCATTTTGAAGCAACTTACATTTTTTCTGTGCCTGGGGGCATTATTTTCTATACCATTGCTATCATCTGATTTCCTGTAGAGAAAACAAGAAAGAAAATTACTAGATGTTTACATTGCATAAAACTAAGGTCAGTACACCACTTATATCATGGCCATCAGGTTAAAATTTAAAAGGTCAATACAGACAGAATTTATTCTTCCTAAAAATGTTTTACTCATAGTGTTGATTTTATTTGTATGCCATTGCTTGGAGAGGAACTGTTGCCACAGATGACAGTGACAAAGGCCTGTTTCTTTTATGCATAGGGAGAATTGCTTCTCCCCAAGCATGAGTGGAGGCTTGGGTATATAGCCTAACTTATATGTTGCTTTGACACATGCAAGATAATAGCCAATCAGGAGCTCAGCCAGTATGTGCAATACAGGTGCTGTAATTCAACATGTTTATTACATTGAATTAGAGGTTAAACATGGTTCTTTATCTACCCAATGTGCATCAGAGTAAGACCACAATGTGGGCTCCAGATTCTTAAGGAAAACTAAACTAGGTTACAAGGGTATATAATAAATACCCTTCTAGATGTTATTGGCAGGCTTGAGCTCATTAAACTAGTACCACCAGATAATAAATTCAACAACCTAATCGGCTGTCTAAAAATTTGGCGGATGGGGCAGGTAGGTTAAATATTGTGTGAAATTGTGTGGGTTAAATATCTGGGTGGATCAGATAAATGCTGTTTGAAATGACTAGCTTGTTTTGATGTTATATGCTTATTTAGTAGTGTACTATTTTTAAAAGTCATTTTCACCAAGAAATTCTATGAATCGCTGGTATCTAAACACATATATGAGCATCAAATATAAAATGTATTGATAAACAATATTCTCTGTAAAGAAAAATTTATCTCCTAAACTAAAAATTCTAAAAACAGCATTGGTGAAAAGTTGCTCTAAATGAGTACAAGTGCCCTTGATACTTGATTTAAATCTAAAGATACTGAAATAACCTAAAGATGAGAAATGTGACAGCAAGGGACTGGATAGAAACACTGGGGAGGCTGAGCTGGGAGAACAGAAGAATCCAGGCAAGGGAGTAGTTGTTTCAAATACCTGAATGACGGTCATGTTTTTTATATGACTCTGAGTATAAGAAAGGTAATCAATACATGGGAACCAGAAAGATAAAATGTTCAAATCAATACAAACAAGATGTCCAAGTTCTCTGGAAAGAGATTCAAATTCCTTCCAACCATGAGAGTCTCTGATTCTAAGACAACACTTTTTTCCTATCTGGGGTTATGGAACTCCTGACCCATAAAATAATTATTTTATGCCCTTAATTATTATTTTATGCTCTTAATTTAGAAGTTCATATCCTGTTGATTTAAGTTACCTGCCATGTGTGAACTGAGTAAAAAATAACTTTGAATAATGTCTACGAATATCTGCATGACAGCTGTCCGCCCCACTCCTGCTCTTTAACCGTGGCTACAGCATCCACACCTCAGAGCCCCTGTTGACTGAAAAAGATAAACTTCAGGTGTCATTTTGGGTTGGTAATAGTTGCTCAGCCCTCCCATTTCCTAGGTTTCTTTCGGCTCCTTTAATCTGGTCTCATTTTCTTGGTCCCCAGCCCTTGGCAGTGTTACTTGGACTTTAAGCACCTCTCTCACTAGGCTCCACTGTCAGTTCTCTGGCTTGGTGGGCCCAGTAACTCCCACGTTCACCAAACCAAATGATATCCCTGGTAATTTTCTTCCTAGTTCTCCTCATGCTCCGCTCAACTCTAAACAAAGGAGACTGTAACAGAAATATGCCACAATTTGTGTTCCTTCAAAACTAATGACACACAATTCTAGCCCAGTGATTTTCAACACTGAATTCTGAGAATCAGAATCAGTGATAGGCACTTTAAAGAAACACAGATGCCCAGGCACCCATTCCAGAGGTTCTGATCTAAGATATCCAGTTAGGTCTGAGTAACTGTAATTTTAAGGAGCATCCTAAGTGATCAAAAATATAGCCAGGGTTGAGAATCATTGCTTTACACAAATAATACTTCCTCATGGTTCTTGAGTGCCTCCTGTGCATCAAAGCCTATGCTAAGGATTTTTACACATAGAAAGTCATTTAATCCAGAAACTTTATGTGGTAAGTAATATCATTAAACCCATTTTGTTGAAGAGAAAACTGAAGCACAGAGAGGTGAAAGTAAGTGGTGGAGGGGGATTCTGTTGCATGCAGGTAAATGCCAAATGCCATTCTTCACCACAACATGGACATCTATAGAAAATAACACACACGTTATATACTCTTGTACTTTTTTCCTCTAACTGCAAACATTTTATTTAATTTCATATTTATCTGTATTTTACGCATGTGAAAATTAACCTATAAAAAATAATACTTACAGCTGTTCAATTTGTTCAAATTCCTTCCCATCATCTGTGTAACAAAAGAAGAATTTAACTCTTAAGGTTGCTTTATTATTCTTACAAAGCATATATGCTCAATTCTACTTTCCCCTGAATTCAACATCCCCTGACTGCCTGTGCTGTTTTCCCGCTCTGAAATGAGAGAGATGGGCCCCATCAGACAGCTGCCCCTCCATCATGTCCACTCCTTCCCTGCTCTCCTGACTTGCAAAATTGCCTGCAGTTTTGATCAAGCATAGTCTGGTGCCTGGGATCATCAAAAATAGAACTGACTGATTTGTAATTATTTAAGTTATGAAGAATTTAGTACAAAATCAGGAAAAAATATAGAATATAAAATAAATTTTCTTAGGGGACCATTGGTTTCTCAGTCTGTTATCCATCAGGCACAGGCTATGAAAACAGAAAGCTGGCAGGCAGTGTCTTTTATGAGAATTTCAGAATGTTTGATAAAACATTTTTAAAAATGAGTTATCTAAATGAAAGAATAATTGTTTGTCTTTGATATCTTTTATATTAAGCTAATGCAGAATTTTCTAATATTCCAGTACCAGTGCACATATCACTTAATTGGTGTGCTGGTCCCAGTAACACCAAAGAAAAGGGAAAAAAGGTATATTTTAACATTAAAATTTTTAGGAAGTTGATACAGGAAGACCATCAATATAAGCTCATAGCTCACTGTCACCATTGTTATTAACATAAATACCACTACAAAAAACAAAAGTTAGATTTTTTTCTAAAGCCACCGTAATGGATTAAGTCATAACATGAGAATTATCTAAAAAAAAGAAATCCTACCTGAGTGCTTCTTTTTCTTTTGGGTGTACATTTCAAAAAGCAGAATAATAGCCACTAAAAGAACAACCTCAACAGCTATTCCAAGAAATGCTTTGAGAGGCACCCAATAACTCAGCACGACAAGTTCAATGTGTTCTTCACTCTCGCCTAATTGGAATATTGCATGGCACCAGTAAGATCCCTGATCTTCCTCTGAAAGTTGCATTATCTTGAGCCTTGTTTCATTAGCATTTTTTCCATTGATCACATACTTATTGTTCATTGGAACACCAACAGGAACCTAATAGAAGGAGACATTAAAATCCATTCCTATCATATTGCATAAAAGATACATGTCCTGAATGATCTAGTTTTGAGTGAAAGCTACAAGATAGTACCAAGAAAACTGCTTACCAGAAAAAGGGCATTAGGGACTTCCCTGGTGGCGCAGTGGTTAAGAATCCGCCTGCCAATGCAGAGGACAGGGGTTCGAGCCTGGGCCAGGGCAACCAAGCCTGTATGCCACAGTTACTGAGCCTGTGCTCTAGAGCCCGCTAGCCACACCTGCTGAGCCCGCGAGCCATGACTACTGAAGCCCGCGCACCTAGAGCCCGTGCTCCACAACAACAGAAGCCACCGCAATGAGAAGCCCGCACACCGCAACGAAGAGTAGAACCTGCTTGCCGCAACTAGAGAAACCACGAGCGCAGCAACGAAGATCCAATGCAGCCAAAAATAAATAAATTTATTAAAGAAGGGAGCACATTAAAGTATGTGAGAAGTTATACATACAGAGCTCAAGTCTTACCATAGTTTGATCTTTCAAAGGTAGCAAACAAAGGAAAAGTACACTTTGCTTTAACTACTTAGCACTGAATGTTTGAAACTACAGTGTGCAAGTCATCGTGGGTAAATATTCTATGCGAATTAGAAATACAGAAATTTTCCAGCCATCTGGGTTTCATGTTACAATCCCTGACTAGTTCAGAATACTTCCTCCTTCACAATTGCAGGTATACATTCATTAAATCAACTATTAAATTAATGAAGCTATTATATCTGATCATTCCTGTAAAGGAAGTTCACTGGCTCATGGCATTGGGAGTTCCTCAAACTGGAACTGAAGACAAAATCTTCAGGCCTTTGAAGCTGATGTAGAAGAAATGGTAGAAATCCCTCTAAGCCTGGTATACATGGTGGTCTGCGTACCTTCTGTCTTCTCTCATAGCTGAATTTCTCTCTCTTTCTGACATGTTGGCTTCTGAGATTTCCTGGGTTTTCCTCAGCCTTTTAAGATCCATACTAAGCTATTTGGTGGCTAATTTATTTAATCCATTTAAATTAAATTTTATTCTCAGGCCATTTGATGCCTTCATTGCTCTATCACTCAACTGCACTGCTCAGTAAATGCTAATTTGCATACAAATATTCTTGGAGGTTACCTGATGAAGAACTGTCTGTGAGTTTATTATTTGCCCAAAAAATTATAGCAACCTGGCTCACTGTGCACAGCATTGCCTATGATGCTTGTTACAAATGTACTCTAACTCAGAGCTGATAAATCAAAGTACTGCATGTTTAATAGGTGCCCCAGGTGAGTCTGATGAAGATGATGGTTCACCTACTTTTTGAAAAAACACTTGACCTAAAGTTTTGACTTGCACCCTCTTCCCTGCACTTTTCTCATATCCTAACATAACCCATGCTTAGGGCCAAATTGAGAGAAACTTAGTATAGCAAATGGAGAGAAGTACAGACTACATTCTAAAAGTTTAATATAATTAGACAAGCTTTTTCTGTCTAGTATCACATATGCATAAATAAATTAGGCTATGTAATTCAAAAACTATGTTACTTGTTTTTACAAATTTACATGCTCTTTAAAAATATTTCCATACACAAAATGATTGCCTTTCCTAATCATCAATAACAAGATAAGTACAAATATTAATAGTTTAAATCTACTCCTAAGTGATTTGGAGCTATCTCTTTAAAAACTCAAACCAATCACAGAATCGGTAACTCACCCTTTTAAGTCATTCCCTCTGTCGTCAGCAGTCTACAATAGCATCGATATTGTCTAAGAAGGAATTTAATATTTCACTAAGATCTACCCTGTCTCATACCGTTCCTTCTAGAATTGCCTTTACAAGACTTCAATTTCAATGCTCATTAGCACCAGGGCAATAAAAGGGTGTCCCCTAAAGGACAATGTCCTAAATTTCCCTGCTATTAGAGGCTATTTGGGAGGAAGAAAACCAGAAATGATTTCTTAAGTACTCATGTTTTTCTTAATATCAGCTCTTTGAAAAGCCATTAATTCTTTAATAGGAATTTAAAGTATTTGGCTTCCCTTAGGTCTCTGGAAGTCCAAAAGAGGTCAGTGACACTAAAAGAACCTAAAACCTGAGTTTAAGTTACCAAATTTTCATTCTTTTCTCAGATGCTGCCAGTGTATTGCATTCTATCACAAATGTTTCCAGAGACAGAAGCAGGAAAAGAAAACTCCCTTTCTTTTTTTCTAGTTACTCTCATGAAATGATAAGGAAAAAAAGAATCTTTGTTGTTGGGGTTATATCTAAACTTGTCAACTAAAAATGAACTGTAACTTCCTTTCATAGAATTTTAATAAATGGCTAAATCTAAAAAACAAAGTACCACTTAATGAAACATTAAGGGTATCTTCAGATGTATAATGTAATATGCTAAAAACACCAAATGACAGCTCCATTCATCACTGTTCTTTCTTCATGAACACATATTAAGGAACAAGATAACAGAAGTATAAATAGTCCTAAGAACTGTGAGTGTATTATAATCTTATTATTTATCAAATAAAAGTTTTTATTTTGTTTTCTTCAAGTCAAAGAAATATGATCTTACCTGTACACTCCCATTACTACGGTACCAGGTCCAATTTAAAGGAAAACAGTCTTGACATTTACACATCAAGACAACTGAATCCCCTACATAAGTGATCAACGGTTTCTTTTTCTCATGAAGTTCAGGGACTAAGAAAAATGGAGAGAAACATATGTTACTGAAAGAGTTTGAATAGGGGGAATGTATTCAAGTTGAATAGACGTATAGTTGTAGTAGGTAGGTGGTGCAATATAATTGTCAGTAATATAGAAACAGAAGGAAGGTCTTCTATTATTGAGCCAATAACAATTACAAGTATTGTAATAGACTGTTTGTTACATGCTTTGGATAAGAAAGAAACTTCATGTTTTCAAGACTGTTCTTTCTTCCCACCTACTAAGTTACGTTAGAGCAAATATTTTTTCAAAGTTTACCCTTAAATGGCACTCTAGTGAGGAGACAAAATTTTCAGGATTTAAAATTTTTATTTGACACATTTATGAAAAGAGTTGGAGAAGATGGGAAGATGAGAAAGGAGCAAAGGAAATTTAAAAGAAAGAGAAAAGAATAGGAAAGAAAATGAGATAAAAAACACTTTGGGGCTTCCCTGGTGGTGCAGTGGTTGAGAGTCCGCCTGCTGATGCAGAGGACACGGGTTTGTGCCCCGGTCCGGGAAGATCCTACATGCCGTGGAGTGGCTGGGCCCATGAGCCATCGCCGCTGAGTCTGCGTGTCCAGAGCCTGTGCTCCACAACGGGAGAGGCCACAACAGTGAGAGGCAGGCCCGCATACCAAAAAAAACAAAAAACAAAACCCACTTTCACGTGGTTTTGTAGGAAAAAAACAAAAACTAATATTCATTGTGATAAATTTCTTAAAGTTTGAAGCAGATGCCATTAGTAACAATAAAAATGAGCACTGAATTTAGAAAAATTAAGTTTTAAGGCTATGAATAACTTGGTAAAGAAAATTAAAGCATAAGAACATAAGCAAAGCAATAAAAAGCCAACTAGCAGCTTCCATGGTGAAATCAGTTCCTTCTGATTGACCTCAAAAGATATATTATAAAATGTACACTTTTATGAGAGACAGACTTACCAACAAAGATGACTTTTGTTGATTTTTTTTTCTTTTACTAATTTTAGCAGGTTTTGTGTTTTGTTTTTCCTTTTTGTTTTGCCAGTAGAGAGACAATGTCTAAATTTTTAATACTGGGTTGACAAATTTTATAGATACTGTTTGCTATTCACTTGTTATCCTATTTTTAGATTTTATTTTGGGGAGGGTCAGGGTGGAAAATGGAAAGATCAATTTTAATTGCTAAAATTAGGTTCACAGATTACATACATTTTCTAAACGCTCTTGGCTTTCTACTACCAGAAGAATATTGGGCATTTGCTGGATGTATGAACTGTAAAGATGAGGAAGGGGGAAATAAGTGGTAATAAGTGGAAAAGAAATTCTGACTTCTATAACCACTTGTATAGGGGTAAACATAGGGTTGGATTTCTTCACAGGTTCTGTCTTTAGGTGATTAATGTTACAGTGATGAGTGTCGGAAGTCTTCAGTTTTCCTTATGGTTTAACGTGGGCCTAAATACAATTGCACATTATCACCCCCTCCTTCATCAGCAGTGCTGACCAGCAGAGTGTTGAATGAGGCACTGCTAATAATAAAGAGATGCAAATAAGGAAGGTATATCACCAATGAAAGTGTAAATCATAAGATGACAGAGGAATCTATAAGTCAACGGTTCTCATACTTTTCATAACCAAGGAAATATGTTTTGATAAAACTGAATGATCTACAACTTTACATTACCCAAAGATGTGAACTGCCCATCAGAATTTATAATCACCCCACTAATAGTTTATGAGCACCTAGTAAGGTACCACTAGGGTACTCCTGAGGTAGGAGAGAAGTGAACACATGTGACTGGCATGACTGAAGTCATCCCAGCCAGAAGAAATTGGTGAGTTGACCTTGCCAGAGGATATTCTGAACACTCCTTTCGAATGGCTACTAGTGTCCCACACTTCTTATTGGTTACCATTAGGCTGAGGGACACTAAGGGAAATGTGGTTAATATGTGTCCATTTCAAAGCTCAATGAGCGTTTGAAGTAGTCAGCACAATGAGACAATGATGTGACAAACATATAAGATTTGGGTCCAGGAAATATTAGAATTATAGCTTCAGTGTTACTAGTGTTGAGGACATAGGTTGGTCATACCCTTCTACAATGTTACTGTAAAGAATTAAGTACAGGAACACAATATATAAAGGGCTTGGTGTAGAGCAAACACCACAAAATTCGAACTTTTGTTGTCATCATGTACTGGTATTGCTTTTCTTAATTGAGTTTGCGTACAATTTGTAATGCCCACAGCCTTCCTTCATTAGCCAGCTTAATGGCATGGATTATTGTCACGTGCAAGAATGATTTCTAGGCCAGTTGGCCATGTGGAACAGAGAAGAAATAAGACACAGAATAAAAGGAGAACTGGAAATTCACCTGAATTCATCTCAGAACCATAGGAATGTATAAAAACACCCCCAAATGTGGAAAAGGGTCCAAACTGAGCCATTTACAGAACACCCAGCCCATCTGAGAAAGGCGATTAAAAGAGATTAAAATGATGAAAAATAAAAGATGAATTCACAGGAGACAAGGCCCAGAAGAATGAAGAAACAGTAGCTTTGAGATGCTGGAGGTGGCACCAATCCATCCTTTAATAACATTTTTAAAAAACTTTTCAGTGAAGCTGTAAAACAAATTCTGCTGCTTGAAACACTTATGCAAGTCCTTGGCTAAAGCAGATGAATAAGAGTTTGTGGAGAGAAACCAAGATGGCAGAGTAGAAGGACGTGCTCTCACTCCCTCTTGCGAGAACACCAGAATCACAACTAGCTGCTGGACAATCATCAACAGGAAGACACTGGAACTCACGAAAAAAAGATACCCCACATGCAAAGACAAAGGAGAAGCCACAATGAGACGGTAGGAGGGACGCAAGGTTGCCCATTCTCACCACTCTTACTCAACATAGTTTTGGAAGTTTTAGCCACAGCAATCAGAGAAGAAAAGGAAATAAAAGGAATCCAAATCAGAAAAGAAGTAAAGCTGTCACTGTTTGCAGATGACATGATACTATACATAGAGAATCCTAAAGATGCTACCAGAAAACTACTAGACCTAATCAATTAATTTGGTAAAGTAGCAGGATACGAAATTAATGCACAGAAATCTCTGGCATTCCTATACACTAATGATGAAAAATCTGAAAGTGAAATTAAGAAAACACTCCCATTTACCATTGCAACAAAAAGAATAAAATATCTAGGAATAAACCTACCTAAGGAGACAAAAGACCTGTATGCAGAAAATTATAAGACACTGATGAAAGAAATTAAAGATGATACAAATAGATGGGGAGATATACCATGTCCTTGGATTGGAAGAATCAACATTGTGAAAATGGCTCTAATACCCACAGCAATCTACAGATTCAATGCAATCCCTATCAAACTACGACTGGCATTTTTCACAGAACTAGAACAAAAAATTTCACAATTTGTATGGAAACACAAAAGACCCCGAATAGCCAAAGCAATCTTGAGAATGAAAAACGGAGCTGGAGGAATCAGCCTCCCTGACTTCAGACTATACTACAAAGCTATAGTAATCAAGACAGTATGGTACTGGCACAAAAACAGAAATATAGATCAATGGAACAGGATAGAAAGCCCAGAGATAAACCCATGCACATATGGTCACCTTATCTTTGATAAAGGAGGCAGGAATGTGCAGTGGAAAAAGGAAATCCTCTTCAATAAGTGGTGCTGGGAAAACTGGACAGGTACATGTAAAAGTATGAGATTAGAACACTCCCTAACACCATACACAAAAATAAGCTCAAAATGGAGTAAAGACCTAAATGTAAGGCCAGAAACTATCAAAGTCTTATAGGAAAAAACAGGCAGAACACTCTATGACATAAATCACAGCAAGATCCTTTTTGACCCACCTCCTAGAGAAATGGAAATAAAATCAAAAATAAACAAATGGGACCTAATGAAACTTCAAAGCTTTTGCACAGCAAAGGAAACCATAAACAAGACCAAAAGACAACCCTCAGAATGGGAGAAAATATTTGAAAATGAAGCAACTGACAAAGGATTAATCTCCAAAATTTACAAGCAGCTCATGCAGCTCAATAGCAAAAAAACAACCCAATCCAAAAATGGGCAGAAGACCTAAATAGACATTTCTCCAAAGAAGATATACAGATTGCCAACAAACACATGAAAGGATGCTCAACATCACTAATCATTAGAGAAATGCAAATCAAAACTACAATGAGATATCATCTCACACCGGTCAGAATGTCCATCATCAAAAAATCTAGAAACAATAAATGTTAGAGAGGGTGTGGAGAAAAGGGAACACTCTTGCACTGCTGGTGGGAATGTGAATTGGTACAGCCACTATGGAGAACAGTATGGAGGTTCCTTAAAAAAACTACAAATAGAACTACCTTATGACCCAGCAATCCCACTATTGGGCATATACCCTAAGAAAACCATAGTTCAAAAAGAGTCATGTACCAAAATGTTCATTGCAGCTCTATTTACAATAGCCCGGAGATGGAAACAACCTAAGTGTCCATCTTCGGATGAATAGATAAAGAAGATGTGGCACATATATACAATGGAATACTACTCAGCCATAAAAAGAAACGAAATTGAGCTATTTGTAATGATGTGGATAGACCTAGAGTGAAGTAAGTCAGAAAGAGAAAGACAAATACCGTATGCTAACACATATGTATGGAATTTAAGGTAAAAAAATGTCACGAAGAACCTAGGGGTAAGACAGGAATAAAGACACAGACCTACTAGAGAATGGACTTGAGGATATGGGGAGGGGGAATGGTAAGCTGTGACAAAGCAAGAGAGAGGCATGGACATATATACACTACCAAACATAAGGTAGATAGCTAGTGGGAAGCAGCCGCATAGCACAGGGAGATCAGCTCGATGCTTTGTGACCGCCTGGAGTGGTGGGATAGGGAGGGTGGGAGGGAGCGAGACACAAGAGGGAAGAGATATGGGAACATATGTATATGTATAACTGATTCACTTTGTTGTAAAGCGGAAACTAACAGACCATTGTAAAGCAATTATACTCCAATAAAGATGTAAAAAGAAAAATTAAAAAATAAAAATAAAAATCACAGTAAAATCAAATCCCATAACTGTAGGATGGGTGACTCACAGACTGGCGAACACTTATACCACAGAAGTCCACCCACTGGAGTGAAGGTTCTGAGCCACACATCAGGCTTCCCAACCTGGGGCTCTGGCAATGGGAGGAGGAATTCCTAAAGAATCAGACTTTGAAGCCTAGTGGGAATTGATTACAGGACTTCGACATGAGTGGGGGAAACAGAGACTCCACTCTTGGAGGGCACACACAAAGTAGTGTGCGCGTCGGGACCCAGGGGAAGGAGCAGTGTGACCCCAGGGGAGACTGAACCAGACCTACCTGCTAGTGTTGGAGGATCTCCTGCAGAGGTGGGGGTGGGGGGTGGGGGCTGTGGCTCACCATGGGGACAAGGACAATGGCAGCGTGAGCCCTCCCAGAGTCTGTCATTAGCCCCACCATAGAGCCCAGGTAGTCTCCAGTGTTCGGTTGCCTCAGGCCAAACAACCAACAGGGAGGGAACCCAGCCCCCACCCATCAACAGTCAAGTGGATTAAAGTTTTACTGAGCTCTGCCCACCAGAGCAACAGTCAGCTCTACCCACCACCAGTCCCTCCCATCAAGCCACTTAGGTAGGCTCATCCACCAGAGGGCAGACAGCAGAAGCAAGAAGAACTACAATCCTGCAGCCTGTGGAACAAAAACCACATTCACAGAAAGACAAGATGAAAAGGCAGAGAGCTATGGACCAGATGAAGGAACAAGATAAAACCCCAGATAAACAACTAAATGAAGTGGAGATGGGCAACCTTTCAGAAAAAGAATTCAGAATAATGATAGTGAAGATGATCCAGGACCTTGGAAAAAGAATGGAAGCAAAGATCGAGAAGATGCAAGAAATGGTTAAGAAAGACCTAGAAGAATTAAAGAACAAACAAACAGAGATGAACAATACAATAACTGAAATGAAAACTACACTAGAAGGAATCAATAGCAGAATAACTGAGGCAGAAGAATAGATAAGTAACCTGGAAGACAGAATGGTGGAATTCACTGCTGCGGGAACTCTGGATAAAGTAGGACACACAAAATCTTGGGGTTGAAAGAATTCAAGTTTAAAGATGGTGAAATTGCTGATTCAGACTAGTGTCTAGCAGTGAAAGTGAAAACCCTATGGAGTTGTAAATCTTAGAGATTTATATTTGCATATTTATGGACTAGAAAACATTAGCCTGTGTCATTTTTGGCTCAAGGATGTTTAGGTGTTATCAAATTGGGAAAAAGATTCTTCCATATAGTCAAAGACAGCGAACTAGGTTTTAGCACTGGGGTTTGAAGCTTAAGTTCAAACTGATTCTATTACTGTGCTCTTCCATTTGACTCCTTGGATGCTTCCCAGTGAGGACAGATGGCTGGGCCAAGGCAGGTTTCATAGCACTTGGTACTATCAGAATCTCACCATGTCTTCCAAGAAGTTCTATGTCCTATTACTTATGCTTTACCAACTAAGTTTCTGCATCTTTTTACTAAGAGATTTTAACATTGATGGTTATTATAGAAATTTTCAGCATCTACCTCAGAATATTTGACCTACTACTAAAAAACATTGCAGACCACCACCCATCTTTCTTGGTGAAAGGCAGTCAGTGACATTAGCAGTTGCAAGCTTCCAGTGTGACTTTGGCTTTCTCCCTGTACTGTCATCAACAGCCAAACACACAAAGTCAGCAGGTTTTTCCACACTGTACTAATCAGTGATGTTGAGGCCCTTTTATAATCTTGTAGTAATAAATCAACCAGTTCCCATAAAGGCAGAAGGAGGGACTTTGCTGATAAATTGTTCTGAGGACTCAGGCTCATGCACTTTAGTTGACTCATGTGATCGATAGCAGAATTTTTTTTTTTTTGGCTCAGTTTTAAAGGGAGGATAAAACAGGCTTTTCATCCACACTCAATTGAACAGATAATCCTCTTCTTAGGAAAAGCCATAAGCAATCCATGTGGAAAAGAGTAAAATAGGATATTTGTAAAAATAAAAACATACACCATTCTAGAAGCCTTACAAGATCTAATTAAATAATAACTATAATATGAATTGTTCTGCAGATGCCTTTAAATTGTACTCAAATGAAATGATTCCTCCAAGCAATATTCAACTTAGATAAATTAAAGAGAATTATTATTTTACCAAAGAAAATCTGGAAGGGCCCAACTTACTAATTGTATAAAAATCTTTAGGATATAGTACATACTTAAAAGTTACATTGTTAAGTGGGCATTTAAAACAAATAAACTGAACTAAACTGCTTTAAGAAAACTATAAAAAGAAAAAAAGTAAATATTCAGTGGCTCTTTGCATTCCTCAAGCACTTGATTTCAAACCTAGACCTTGTGTAGGTGCTTCTGACACCAGCCAGCATCAACCTAGTTACTCAAAATAGATACAGATCAAGAGGCCTTCTTTAAGACTACTTGGCATTAAATTTATTAGTACACTGAAAACTAAAATGCTTCTGTTAATCTTCACATTAGAGACTAGAATGATCACTTACAAGTAATAATTTAAGTAATTTATCATAACAGTGCTAATAAGAAAAAATGTAATATATTCGATATTTAAACTTTGAACAGGCATGACTAGTACATATTTCTAGAAAACAGTGCTATTTAGAAGAGGGGAAAAGCAATTTTTTTTTTTTTTTTTTTCTGTACGCGGGCCTATCACCGCCGTGGCCTCTCCCATCGCAGAGCACAGACTCCGAACGAGCAGGCTCAGCGGCCATGGCTCACGGGCCCAGCCGCTCCGCGGCACGTGGGATCCTCCCAGACTAGGGCACGAACCCGTGTCCCCCGCATCGGCAGGCAGACTCCCAACCACTGCGCCACCAGGGAAGCCCAAAGCAATTTTTAAAGTTGAATCTCCTGGAGGCACTTTGAGCCTCAAGATTTGATGAGTATTTCCTCAAGACCTGTAGGCCTTCTTTACACATTTAAAGGAGACACATAAAATGTGTACTAGGATTGTGTGTTTGTGTGTGTGTATGTGTGTCCATGTGTTTAGTATCTGTTAGTTCATTAGGATGGAAAGGCGGGGGCAAGAGAAAAGGCTGAGGAAAGAAAAAGAAAAGGGAAGGTAAGAAAAGGAATAAGGGAAGGAAATGTATATGATATATCTATCCTTCACTAGGTTAAATTTGGCAAATGGAGGAAAGAAGGTTAAAAGAGCATGTACATGATCAAAATAATCAAAAGATGATAATAGTTTCTGCCTTTGCAGAGACCAAAGTGCATAAATACAAGGATTTATTATATTTACCCAGTAGGAATATTTATAAAACCACAGGAAGGAAATGAGTCTGAGTGCAGAGGGACTATAGGGAGGGATGAAGGAGGGGACCATCTGAAATCATGGCAGTGATGAGTCAGGCCATTCTGCTACTGACGGGACTTTGGGGATAGAATTCGTATTTTGTCATAGCAGCTAGCTGGATTTCACAATTTTTAGGAAAAAGTAAACAATTTCTCATGTGTGCTGGTAAATTAATGTGAAGCAAAGCCCAAGATAGTTAATATGGCAACAGACTGCATTTCCCAAATACCATCAGGGACAGTGACATTCACTTATCTATCAGAGAATATGGGTTTTTCATGAAGATAATTACCCAACTTGAACAACAACTAGTCTCTATTATGAGATTGAGACCTTTAAAGTTTTGGTTTAATGATGGTAAGATTAAAATACTTTGAGTTTCTTTTCTCCTATGGGGGAGAACTGTGGATTACATTCTGGGGTTTGTCCTTACTTGATGAAATCAAAAGCAGGCAACCTTTGTGCGTCTCCAAATTATTTTTAAATTTTATGGGTTCCTAAAATCCCAAGTCCTGGAGCCACTGATACAGAACACCAAAACATATTCTCACAGTCTAGGAATGCAATAACTCAGACACCTAGAGGAGTATTATAAAAGGTCTGAGTTGGGAGGGCTAAATAAATAAATAAATTCAAGAGACTGCTACAAGAGAGGTACAAATAACCTGGCAGCCTGATCTTTCAAACTAAAACCTGTGTTTTAAACTGGGGGAGGGAGCACTGGGAAGACACTGTGAAGCTCCATTTTCAAGGTCACCACTTATGATTCAATAGAAAGCACATGATGCCTTTTTTTTCAGCTCTATTTTTAGTATTGTAATAATAATTTTAAAAATTGAGGATTTATTTGTTTATTTTCTACCACAACAATTATTTTGTGAACACAACAGGATTTTAGGATTTTAGATGATGGCATAAGATCCAAGACCTTTACATAATGGTAAAGATTTATTTCAGCCCAAAAACTAGATATTTTCTTCCCGACAAATTTGAGGATTTAGAATTCTAAGAATATAATGCTAAAGTTATTACTCTACAAATTATTAGTACTGACCTTTGAAATTAAATGTGCCCCTTTGTTCCTTTTTCTCCTCAAAGAAACAAGAATAACTTCCCATTTGTTCGCTATTAACGATGGTGAACCTAAAGATAATTTAAGTTATTAATACAGGCTTAGTTCTCAAAAAACTCTCCTTAATGAAAATGAAAGACTCAGCCGTTAATCAAAATTTAAAGATGAAAAAAATTTGTAAATGTGCAAATTAGAATATTATCATAACGTTCAAGTGACAGCAAAGGAAAGGATGCTCATTCAGGAAAATATTTAGAATTTAATTTCATCTAGCCATACAGGTTAAAATTTTGTTTACTCACATGTATTGGGTATACAGGATGCTTCCTGTTGCATTGATGACATAGTTATTCTCAAGTAGTTCATCACCTTTTTTCCAAGTCACATTTACTGAATTCAAATCTCCAGATGTCATGAATTGGCATGTGAGTTCTATATTAGAAGGTCTTTCTAAAGTGATATTTTTTTCGACTGGCATATTGGAATGTTCTGTTTACCACAAAAGAAAACAAACAAACAAAAAGATGTTGTAAAAGTTACATTTAGGGGAAATCCAAGATATAAAAAAGTTTAAATAATCAACAGTAGGGCTATATCAGCAGTTTCCTAATGTAACAACAGTGCTATATCAACAGTTTCCTAATGTAATATTCCTTTGAAGAATTATTCCTCTGTAACATATATTTAGTTCCCTTTATTATTTTCTTTCATAGGCACAGCTGAAGAGAAGTTTTGTTACAACAGTAATGGAATCACAAAAGCCTAACGCTGTGATCTTAATCTGCTTAAACTCACTAGCTGAGCCATGTGCTCTGACAGTGTAGAAACAGTACAACTGTAGAAACAAACAGAAACTAGTAAGGAGAGAAAGGAGTGACTGTTTCAGCTCTTTCAGTAATCATGTTATTGGTAGTTACTACAAGAAAGTTTTGTGTGTAATGTGGGTTTGTGTGATATACTAATTCTATCATTCCCAGTCTTCTTACTCCTTAAGAATTTGTAGGGATGGGATAAAGATACAGTCGTGAGACAGAAGAATTTAAATAAACATCTTGCAGTTCTGAATTTTCACTGCATTTGAAATATCAGTACAAAGCCATTAGGTGATAATCTATATATAAATATGTAGGTATAGATATTGATATATATATCCAACTTAGAGCCAGCTTTTTAAAATTTTGAACAGTGGTAAATAAAGAAAAAAATATCAAGTAAGCACACTGCTCTTCCTATACTAAATGTACCACTGGTAACCAAATAATAAAGGAAGATAACTTTCTCTTTATAGAATTCCAGCAAATAAATGAAGAAATCATAGAAATACAGTACAATGATGCAGGAAACCCTGGTGAATCATGAATCCAGTCATTTTGCATCAACTACTGCAATCATCTCAAAAACAGAATTGTGTGTCTCCTGAGGAGGAACAAACACCCCACTACCTAAGAAGTAATCTTGTCCAAAAAAAAAAAAAAAGTAAAGTGGAAGGGGGCAGAGCATGGGCTCTAGGCACTCAGGCAGTAGTTGTGGCACGTGGGCTCAGTAGTTGTGGCTTGCAGGCTGTAGAGCACAGGCTCAGTAGTTGTGGCACACGGGCTTAGTTGCTCCACGGCATGTGGGATCTTCCCAGACCAGGGCTCGAACCTGTGTCCCCTGCATTGGCAGGCGGATTCTTAACCACTGCGCCCCAGGAATGTACACCTATGTAATAAAACAATTTTAAAAAGCAAGGAAGTGACTATACAAAAATCAGAACAGCGATGGTTACTTTTAATGGGAAGGAAAGGGCTGTGTTTGGGAGCGGGCACTGCATTATATAAACATTTCTCCATCTCACGCTCAATAGTATAGTATCATTAAAAGTAGAATGCAGAGCCAAAATGTAGAAAGAAAAAAAATAGAACTTAAAATAGCATAACATCACTTTTAATTACATTTAAAACTTCACAAAAGTGCTTCCTTAAGCAATGACTACGTGCAAAGTTTTGCCAACAGTGAAGTACAACTAGTGTTGAAGTGCTTTGTGAGCACATGCTTGAAATAACTGCTCGTGTAATTCTAAAATTGCTGAATTGAATTTTATGCCCAAAAAGTAAAACAAAACAAAACAAAAACCCTAGCTATGGGAAGACCTTAACAAAATTCAATTATACAGGGAAAAAAATTGAGTCAGTAAAACTGAAGGGATTTATACATTTCAGCATATGTACATGCAGAAATTATACTAGGTACTAGTAATAGGAGAAAATGTTTCAAGATCTGCTGTATTTGGTTCTGAGCTTCTGTTTTCTATAAATTTTCCTCACTTCATCTTTAGCTCTATGACAGCCTTAAAACTTAGTCCTGTCTGTCAAAGAAATTTACTTCGTTAGCCAATTTCTTAAGAGTTTTCTACACACAGTCTCTGTCCTCACCCATGTTCTCATTTCAATAGAGCATATTCTAGTATCTTACCACATTACAGAAAGTGCTTTCTCTTGGGTTAAAAATGGCCTGCCTATTTAACCTGATGACCTCTTTTCAGAGCTCATGTTTTGTTTGATGTCTCTGAAATATCAGATGTTGCCAGAGACTACCTACTCCTAGAAATTCCCTTTACTTCACTCCTATTTCATGATCCTAACATTCTGCTAGCCACACCAATTCTTCCAACTACCCCTAAATGTTGGTCTCCCTTGGGACTTTGCTCTCTGGTCTCCTTACTTTTCTGTTTGACACTCCCATGTTGGATTCAACTATTATTTCTAATATCCTTTATTTGTAAAACTCTTGGCTCCATTCAAGACTTCCTTCTTGATCCCCAGGCCCACAGCTCCAGTTGCCTACTGAGCATCTAAACCTAGATATCCCAAAGGTTCTTCAAACTCAAAATATCTGAGGGAGATGCATTAGCCTTCTCTTCTCCTGACCCCTAAGATTAAATCACATCCAGTAGAATTCAGTCGATTCTTACCTCTGAAATGTCAATCAGATTTGCTCAGTTGTCTCCAACTCTTCTTACTGTAGGGCTTTGATGGGGTTGAGAACATGCTATCCCTAAAATATGGCACCTTGGTATACTAAATGTCTTAAGCTGAAGGAGCTTGTGAAAATAGCAGAAGCAGAAAGGTCACTCTGACATTCCCCCTGTGCTTCTCCCTTGAAACAGGTCATAAAACCTTCATGGGAGAGGTGCCTTCTCTATAGCTGGGGGAAAGGAGCATCCTTATCTCCACAGACAAAGGGACACATAGAGAATTCTAACAAATAGGATTTGCTAAATTTCCCCCAGTTTATTACACTTATCTCATACTCTCTGATCTATCATATTCTCCCACGACTCTCCACTCTTCATCAAGCCTAGCATAAAAATACTCAGATTTAACTGTTTCTTTGGGTCCTCCTCTCCTTATGAAGGATGCTGTGTCACATAAAACTTAAATTAATTTGTATGCTTTAATCCTGTTAAACTATGTTTGTCAGTTTAATTTTCAGACCCAGTTAGGGACCCTAAGAGGGTCAAGGAAAACTTTTTCCTCCCCTACACCTTCATTACCTTTCACCAGGATGAGAAAAATGACTTTCTAACTTCTCTTGGCTACAGTTTCTCCTCCTCTACATGTTTTTTTTAACAACACCAAAGTTGTCCTTCTAAAGTAAAACCAGATTATTATTCTACTCTGATTAGGTACCTTTAATTTGCCAAAAAAGGTATACTGTTTTTTTGTTTTTAATTCGTGGTAGTAACACAAGACCTACCCTCTTATCTGTAGGCACAATGTTGTACAGTAGCTCTCTAGAACTTACTCACCTTGCTTAACTGAAACTTAGACATTTGACTAATACCTCCCCATTTCCCACCCCTCCCCAACCCCTGGCAACCACCACTCTATTCTTTGCTTCTGTGAATTTGACTGTTTTAGATACATCATGTCACAATAGCCAAGACGTGGAAACAACCCAAACGTCAGTGGATGAATGGACAAAAACAATGTGGTGTATACAAACAATGGAACATCCCTCATCCTTTAAAAAGGAGGAAATTCATTTGGCAATATGCCACAACATGGATGAACCCCAAGGACACCAGGCCCAATGAAATAAGGCATCCAGAGAAGGACAAACACTGCACGATTCCACGCATATGGAGGGGTCTGCATTTTGGCAGTCTCTGCTCATAGTAGTTACAGCCTTTTTTTGGTACTGCATGCCTCCTTTGAAGACTGAACTGGTTTGGTTTATCTTCCTGCTTTGTGTATGAAAGGAAAGCTTAGCTTATAAATAAAGAAGAGGCCTCAGGAGGTCAAAATGCCTAGGACACGTGGTAGGTGGACCATCACTCAACTCTACAAAAGACTCTCACATCTGGCAAAACTCTGCTTTAGGAATAAAATCTTTGTAGACGTCTGTGAGTCTCCTCCCTAGGTCTGAGCTGAGCTGATTCCTGCTGGATGCTGCTCAACCCAAGTCTAACTCGTGCAGGGTTCCCCTGCTCAGAACGAGGAGGCCCAGGCCTCGCTCCAGGGCATGGAGCTGTAAGAGGCTCCGGCAGTCAGAGCACCCAGAAAAGGCTGTTTGACTCTTGCATTATTTCTTTGGCACCTCGTGAGGCTGATGACAAACTTTCCTGGGGAGAACTGGCAGGGAGATGTAGCTGCATTATCACCCCTAGCAGGAAACAGTATAGAGATATTAACATTCCAGAAGGTGATTCCAGGGCACTGTGCTCTTCTTGGTGATGTGGTTCACTGGAGCCTCCTAAGTTAGAATATGAATTATTACCCCATTTCACAAGAGAGCAGCCCAATGTCAGGGGCTCTGTGCCTGAGGTTACTTACAGGGCAAAACAAAGTATATTTATATTGAACATCTCAGTTTCCCCATTTATAAAATGGGACAATACATATTTCATAAGATAGTAGAAAGGATTAAATGAACTATCATAAGAAAAGTATTAGTAATATAGTAATTGCTGAATAATTACACACTTCCTCCCTATCACCATTTCTCATTTGGGTAGTATAACAAAAGTTATCACGTATGTTGCTAAAAGTTATACATTGATTATATCATTTAATCTTCACAGAAGTTCTGCGGGGTAAGTACCATTATTCTCATCACTATTTCATAGATGAGAAAATTGAGGCAAAGAGAGGTCGACTATCTTGCCCAAAACCATGCATCAAGATAATAACAGAAGAGAATCTCAAATTTAGGTGTGACTGAGTCCAGATTCTCACAACCAACTCTCAAAGATATGAAATGCTCATGACAGTGAAATTAACTTCATCACTTTCAAACTACTGAACCAAGGTTTTAAATGAAAGAAAACATTAAAAGAAGATGAAACAAATTTATAATTTAGCAATGTGATGATAGATGATGTGATCAACTTTTTTTAATTTAAAAAAATTTTTCTCTTCCAGTTTAAGATATAATTGGCATACAGCACTATATAAGTTTAAGGTGTACAGAATAATGTTGTGATTTACATACCTTATGAAATGATTACCACAGTAAGTTTAGGGACCATCCATCACTTCATAGAGATACAAAATAAATGAAAAAGAAAAAATATTTTTTCCTTGATCAACATATTTTAAACATTCATATTTTCAACTAAATGCTTCTATTAAAACCGCAATGTAACCTTTCTTCTTGCCAAGCCATCCTCCAAGCCCTAATTGTTATCTCACTGTTTTTTATACTTTGCTGATGCTTTTGCAGCCTGATTTCCTTCCTGTCAGGAAATCACAAGCATCAAAAATACGTAGAAAGTTTTATCCCTAATACTAAAATATTTTTTGGTTAGCCAGAAAACTAATGTGTCCATTTAACTCAGTGGACAATGTTTCAACTTCCCCAAAACTCCACAACTGCAATGCATTTCTGCTGTTTTAGAATGTTATAAAAACATCCATGACATCGATATTTCCAAGACCATACCCATTTGCTCGGTTTCTGAACTACACTTTTAAAAAGAATGTTCTTTAAATCATACAGTAATTTACCTCTGTCTAAATACTCTCTTAAAAATTTAAGGGTAAGCTGGGACAAAGAGAGTGGCATGGACATATATACACTACCAAATGTAAAATAGATAGCTAGTGGGAAGCAGCCGCATAGCACAGGGAGATCAGCTCGGTGCTTTGTGACCACCTAGAGGGGTGGGATAGGGAGGGTGCGAGGGAGGGAGATGCAAGAGGGAAGAGATATGGGGATATATGTATATGTATAACTGATTCACTTTGTTGTAAAGCAGAAACTAACACATAATTGTAAAGCAGTTATACTCGAATAAAGATGTTAAAAAAAAAAGTATATGGACCTTTCTTAACATAAAAAACACAAACAGGGGCTTCCCTGGTGGTGCAGTGGTTGAGAATCTGCCTGCTAACGCAGGGGACACGGGTTGGAGCCCTGGTCTGGGAGGATCCCACATGCCACGGAGCAACTAGGCCCGTGAGCCACAACTACTGAGCCTGCGCGTCTGGAGCCTGTGCTCCGCAACAAGAGAGGCCACGACAGTGAGAGCCCAGCGCACCGTGATGAAGAGTGGCCCCCGCTTGCCACAACTAGAGAAAGCCCTCGCACAGAAATGAAGACCCAACACAGCAAAAATTAATTAATTAATTAATAAACTCCTACCCCCAACATCTTCTAAAAAAAACACAAGCAACCTGATTAAAAAATGGGCAGAGGACCTGAACAGACATTCTTCCAGAGAGACATACAGATGGCCAACAAGCATGTGAAAAGATGCTCAACATCACTAATCATCAGAGAAATGCAAATCAAAAGCACAATGAGATAGCACCTCACACCTGTCAGAATGGCTATTGCCAAAAAGACAACAAATAGCAAGTACCGGTAAGGATGTGGAGAAAAGGGAACCCTTGTGCACTATTGGTGGGAATGTGAATTGGTGCAGCCCTTACAGAAAACACTATGGAAGTTTCTCAAAAAATTAGAATTACCATACGATCCAGCAATTCCACTCCTGGGTATCTATCCGAAGAAAACAAAAACACTAATTCAAAAAGATATACGTACCCCTATGTCCACTGCAGCATTATTTACAATTGCCAAGATATGGAAGTAACCTAAGTGCCCATTAATAGATAAATGGATAAAGAAGATATGGTGTACACACACACACACACACACACACACACACACACACACACACAATGGAATATTACTCAGCCATAAAAAAAGAATGAAATCTTGCCATTTGCAACAACATGAATGACCTAGAGGGTATTATGCAAACTGAAATAAGTCAGACAGAGAAAGATAATTACTGTATGATTTCACCTATATGTGGAATCTAAAAAACAAATGAACAAACATAACCAAACAGAAACAGAGTCACAGATACAGAGAACAAACAGGTGGCTGCCAGAGGGGAGGTGGGTATAGGGTTGAGAGAAATAGGTGAGGGAGATTAGGAGGTATAAACTTCTAGTTACAAAATGAATAAGTCACAAATGTGAAATGTACAGTGTTGGGAATATAGCCAATAATAATGTAACATATTTGGTGACAGATGGTATAGACTTAGCTATACTTATAGTGGTGATCATTTTGAAATATATAGCAATATCTAATCACTAAAATGTGCTCCAGGAACTAACATAGTGTTGTGGAATCAATTATACTTCAAAAACAAACTCATAGAAAAAGAGATCAGATCTGTGGTTACCAGAGGCAGGGGTGAGGGGAAGGGAAACTGGATGGTGGCCAAAAGGTACAAACTTCCAGTTACAAGATAAATAAGTACTAGGGATGTAATGTACAATATGAGAAATATGATTAACACCTGCTGTATGTCATGTTAATACTGTACTGAACACTGGAAATATGCTAAGACAGTAGATTTCAAGTGCATTCTACACATACAAAAAATGATAACTGTGAGATGGTATGTTAATTAGTTTGCTTGACTGTAGTAATATATATATCCATATAGTCATGTTGTACATCTTAATTATATAGTGTTTATTAAAAATTATATATATATGGAAAATTTTAACTATAATAGATAACCTAAGTCAAATGAGATCTAAATCATCACAGATGATAATAGAGTATCATAAAAATACTAATTCTCCCCCAAATTAATCTATAGATTCAGTGAAAAATCAGTCAAAATCCAAAAAGTATTTTTTATGGAACTTGATTACAAACAAAAAACCCACATGAAAGAGTAAAAGTCCAGGAAATAGGAAAAGTTATCTTTTTAAAAAAGAACAGGGGCTTCCCTGGTGGCGCAGTGGTTGAGAGTCCGCCTGCCGATGCAGGGGACACGGGTTCGTGCCCTGGTCCGGGAAGATCCCACATGCCGCGGAGCGGCTGGGCCTGTGAGCCATGGCCGCTGAGCCTGCGCATCCGGAGCCTGTGCTCCGCAACGGGAGAGGCCACAACAGTGAGAGGCCCGCGTACCGCAAAAAAAAAAAAAAAAAAGAACAAAAGTATAAAGTATAATGTTTCAAAAATTAATATTTGTTAGTGCTGCTAGAAAACACCTAGAAAATTAATGGAATAAATAAGCAGAATTTTTCAGAAGCAAGTTGGAAACTATTAGTGGATCAGGAAATCAATTTGGTAGTTACCACCAGATTTGTTTTTTAATGGGTTGTAAGGAAAGAGAAATTATCAAGTGTAACACATCTATTAGGTGTGGGTGTAGCTTGACGTGTGGGTGCATGCATGGTAGTGCATCAGTTTACAAGGTAAGTTGTTCCTTAGTGTAGCACTATAAAAAGTTTGAAAAACATTGAAACAGCAGAGACACAGAATAGCATATGGGAATTTGGAATATGATTAGTGTGCTACTTCACAGCAGTAGGAAAAAGAACTGTTCAGTAAAGGGTGTTGGGACATTAGCTATCTATATAAAATAGTAATAAAGTTAGTGCTCTGTCGCACACAATACGTAAAACCATATTTTAAATGGTTTAAAAACTGAAGGTTAAAAACTCCTATTAAGAACTCCTATGAAAATATTAGGAGAAATGTGTAAATGAAATTTCTACACAATAAAAAACACCATGTAAAATTTTAAAGACAAGAAAGAACATTTGCAACTTTTATAAAAAGTACAGATTAGTACTCAAAATGTATAGCTGTCTCATTTACATAAATTGAAGAATTTATAAGCCCAATAGAAAAATGAATAAAGGGTATTAACAGATAAACATACACAGATATAAGTATGTCTAACTCCAGGATGCAAATTAAAACAATAATAGTACAGTTTTTCACACTCAGAAAAGCGAAGAGTTTAATACTATCAAGGTTGGTCAGGATCTAGAGAAAATTATACTCAAATATGCAGATAGGGGGAAGGGGTAAATTGTCAGGCTACTTTGGAGGGCAGTTTGCAAGTATGTATTAAAATTAAAATGTGCATAGTTTCTAATTCAGCAATTCTACTTGTGGCAATTATTCTAGAGGAACACACACAACCATGCCCAGAAAGAGATATGTAGAAGTGTTCATTGCTCATGGTTTACAATAGAAAAAAATTTAAACAAACTCAGATCTAGTGGGTAGAGGCCAAGGATGCTGCTAAACATCCTACAATGCCCTGAACATGCTCCCCCCAACTCCAGCAACAAAGAGTTATCCAACCCAAAGTGTCAATATTTATGCTAATGAGAAACCCTAGTGTAAAACAAAAGTTGCTAACAGCCACTACCAATTGTGTTACTATGGGCAATCCCTCTTCTACCTTCTCTTTCACTCTCTGTGTATATTAGGATTCACATTTTTTTTCTTCTGTACATCTACAGTCTACATAAGATTTGATAACTGGTGGTCTGCTTCTGAGAAACATCCTAAACATGCGCACCTCATTGGAGTCATTCTGGGATCTTCCCTGCAACAAAGTGTCTGAGCAGCCAAATGTAAGGGACTCTCGCTTCTTTTCTTTTTTCAATTTGATTGACCAGGCACTTGAACCAGGAATCTGAATGGTCCTAATACAACTTCTTGTCTAGCTGGTCTAAGGAACATAGCTGCCTTTCCTGACCTTGACTAATCTTCCCAAATTTTACTCCATGCCTTAATATATGTATCTGTAGCTCCAATGCCTGCTTTGTCTACCTCCCTGTCTCACGAGGTCCTTGCCAGGCCAGCTGCTCACATCTCAAAATGATAAATAAAATGTGCCCGTGGGGAGAGCCTATGCCAACATTACCAGGGTAGTCAAGAAAGCTGCCAGCTGATGCTTTGGTTTTAACCTCTTGGGTTAAACTATAACACACTAATGGAGGCACCAAACACTATAATATGCACAGAGAAAGAAAAAAATAAAACAATAAAGAAATACTCTAATTGCTATAATACAATGACTTCTGAATATTGACATTGGGAAACCTAGCACAGTCATGTTAAAATAGTCCATTATTAAAAGATCAATTTTTGAAACACAGTGACATCAGACAACTGGAAAAAAAAGAAAAAAACACTTCATGCTTAGTGAAGTCAATTATACTTTTACAAAGATATCCATCATCTCGGCAAATGCAATTTCCAAGACAAACCTATTTAGCAAAGGGCAATCAAAATACCTTTGTTTTCATTGTTTTTGAAACTTCTTTCCATAGTCTCATAGCGAATCTAAGTTTCCTTAAAATAGGTATAATTGTATTAATAACACTGCTGAAAGAAATGAGTAACTGGGCATTAAGAAAGGCTGCAAAGTATGATGGTTAATAGCGTGGCTAATAGCGTGGCACCTGGTGTCAGACAGTCTGGGTTCAAAATCAAACACCCAACTTACCACCTGTGACCACGGTCAGTTCACTTGATCTCTTTGTGCCTCTTTTTCCTCATCTGCAAGTTGCAAATAGTAATAGTACCCATTGCTTAGGGTTCTTAGGAGGTTTAAACTAAGTTATATGTAGAAATACATACATGGTACATAGTCGATACCATATGTCTGTTAAGTAAATGATTAGCAGTATTTTTAAAACATAAAACAAGTAAACAATTAGGCTTTCATGAACCAAAGGTCATGTTTTTCACTCTCCAAGGCACAGGACCTGTTTCCCAGTCTCAAGCATCTTTGAGGAAATGTGCTATGAACTGGGCCAAAAGTTGTCATGCTGGTCCAGAATCTGCAACTAATGTACTACATTTGCATCTCTGTAAAAAAAAATTTTTATCCCAACAGAGAGATCAACTTCTAAAATGGCCAGAGGGGAAGAGAAAATAAGTAACAACACAGAAATGTTAAGCACAATTCAAGTAAACAATGATATGACAAAATATGAAAACATTCTATTTATGAAGTAGATTAAAAATCCTGATGGTAACAATAAGAAGAAAGCCTATGGTTCCTAATAAGCATAAGTATGTCTTCAGATTTAAATTCTATATTGCAATAAAGGCAGTTCCTAAGACCAAACTTCTTGATGGGAAGGCAAACAGAACAACAAGGGTCACGGTTCAGAGATCCTGTGTTTCGAAATTAATGTCAAATCTTTTCTTTTGTCACATAAAAACAAACCTAGACTTAAATAAGGAGAGACTTTATTCCAGAAGTCTATTGCAATAGGGAAAAATGCTCCAAGCTTTGGATCTACAAGTATCTCACTGTCAAATAGAAAAAGACTTTTATAGGGAGGGGTAAGCAGGCTAGCAGGAACTTTTGAGAAGAAATGAGGCAACTGTTGGGTAGAAGCAGACAGCACGATTGGGCTGTGGTCATGCATTTACTGCTTGCTCAGACTTGGGGCATGCCAAGTTCAGGGGTCTGGGAGGAAGAGAAAAGCCTGACTAAAGTTTGATCAGGCCAAAGCTGAAGGTGAGTGATGGACAATTGTGAACACCTGCTCTCATGAATACTGTAGGAATACTGGTACCAGAATAAAAGAGTGGTTAGGAGTGAAACCCTCCAAACGGGTTAAGTAAATAACCAACCTGACATCAACTAAAAAGCCCAATTTTTGCTCTCCCTTTGGGCACCTGACCCTTTTTTTCCCAGGCTCCAGCTACACAGGATAAGTGAGGGGTGTGCTGCTGCCAGCATTACCAGGCCAATCAAAGGATTTGCAAACTTATGTTTTCACATAAATCTCTCTTGAAACATTCCATCCTAACAAAGGAAACCAACAACTAGAACGTGCAAAAAGTAAAAGAAGAAGTAGCAACACAGGAGTGTTGTAATTACTTTTTACAAGTAGGAATAAGCTCCAAATACTAGGATGGGGACATCTGGGAACAAACAGGGGTTGCACAAAGTCATAAAAATGTTCTCCTACCAGAAAACTCACTGCAAATATTCCACTGGTATCAGACTGGGGGGAGGGGCACACCTTTAATTCATATTAAACAGAAATAGAGAAACCGTTCTTAAACTAGAGGACAGTTAAAGCCTGGACATATAATTGGATGAAACTTATTAGTGACTTAAAAAATAGGATTAAAATTCTAATTATACTTTTGATATTGTTGCTAAAACAGATAACTACTCTTGCTCATTTAAAGAACTCTGAGATTACTTTTAAAATATTGGAATCCAAAACTGTGAAAAGAGAAAGCAGACTTGAGTTTTATGTCAGGATTCTTCGCTTGATTTTCCATAGCAGTCATAGATAACATCTTTAATTTTTTGCCTAAAGGCCTTCCAGCAGATACATGAATTCTCCTCTCAGTGAACAGTGGTTTGAACAGATGTACCAGCAAGGTGTGATGAAAACCGAAGAGCATCTGCACATCAAAATGAGCCCTCCTCTCGTCCCAGGTGCCCTCCTTCTAGAGAGCATTTAACCCCCATGCCTGGAAAGGCTGCCTCCTCCCTCACACAGGGCACGTCAGCCTGGTCGCACGGGACCCCATCACACTGTATTATGACTGTATAAGGTACTGGTGTGTCTCTCCTGCCAGTCTGGCAGGCTTTAGTACTTCATAATTCATACAGTAGCTTAATTAAAAATGAAAAATTATCTGGCATTATATTATTTGAAACACAATACACTTACCAGTCAGTGATATGTTATGACTCTCCAAGGAAAGGTTAGAGTATTTTGCCATCATTTCTTCCCGGACAGGTAGGCTTGTGAAAGATGCAGCTGTAAGAATAAGAACATGTGATTACATATTATTATCAAGGTTAAGTGACTGTCTAAAAGCTAGTTCACAGCAGCTAAAATGGTATATTGTATACTATTAATGAAAAATAATGTTTTCAGAAAGCTCTGATTCACTAGGTCTTACACGCTCCACAGACATTCAGAAACACACTGAGCTATTAAGTATAACAAAATTTCCAATTTTTCTATGTTCTTTTCTTACTGAAAAATCCCTATTGATTACATCAAATGGCTTTAAAAAAAAAACCTTTCCTTATCCTAAAATTCATAGTTTCTTTATAAAACATAAATGAAGATATGGAGAAATTAGATAAGAGTGCCAGGGGAGAAAAAGGACATAGAAAGGCAGAGAGAAGATGAGAGCACAAAAAGGGACAGAGAGACCAAAATAAAGGGCATAAAAAAGGAATAAGAGAGAGTGCACCAGGCGCTAGAGGACAGAGAACATAAATGGATGGACAGGGAGAGTCTATGCTGCTCTGTTTTCCAGCTATGGTGACGGTCCAGTGTGTCCTCTACCAAACCAACTTTCCATTTTTCTGTCACTTATGTCTTCTTTCAAAAACATTCATCAAAGAAACAAGGTTTCCATTTCCACCTGTCCCACTCTCCTCAAAGATTCTTTTTTTTTTTTTTAACACTAGCTACTGTTTTTTTGACTTTAGGACACAGACCTTACCTCCCACGAAAACTACCCCAACTTTACCAAACAAGTCAGAGGAGAAAGGCTCACTATTGTAAACTTGGCTGCATTCTTAAGACCCTTCATTCACTTTAAATTAAACCTGGGCCTTTTTTACACCACATTTTTAATACTGTGCTCAGAAAGTTATTCCTAGTGCAAGATTAGATTTCTAGTTCTTTACTTTTCTTATATGTATGAAAAATGTTATCAAAGCAAGTGATCATTTTTGTTGCTTCAGCTTACACACAGCTTTTCAATATTGCCTAATAAAAAAACCTACCTCGCAGAACCTAGCTCTCCAATTAGCCATATTCCAGAGCTTTTATCACTTCTAATACAGTCTTGGAAGGTGGGATGCACTTTCCCATAAAATAATCCTTTAACAAATAACATACCTAAATCATACCACCCTCTGACAGTGATTATTTAGGAAAATACGCCCTGAGTTTCTCACTAGCCTGTCAGGAATACAAAACTTCTCCTCCACCCACACCTAATATTCATTCATTCCTATTCTCTTTCTCTGTCACTCTCTCTCAAGCACACACGCACATTGCCAAAAAGTCATCTATCAATATGAAAATTCTTTTTTTCTATTATTGGGCATAGCTCACTTACAGGTTGCAGGAAGCCAGGAGGGAGCAGCATCTGGGAACAGCAGATGGGAAAGAAAGAACTGTTCTACTCTATCATCTGTTCTGTGAAGCTTGCAAACATAAGCTTTGATATCTTTGCTTCCTTTGCTAGGGAGACCTTTTTTCTTGGCCTAGCCTATTGCAGAGCAGAATGCCATCATGAAGATCTTCACCACACTTTTTATCCCCGAAACAAGCTCATAACCCTTTTGAGATGGTCTGACTATTATTATTATCATTATCATTATTCTTAGTCACAGTATCAGCAATAGTAAGGATGACGTAAGCTGAAAAAATGCTGTCATTCTGATTCTCATTTCACTTAAATACGTGAACACATACAGCATACATGCTTGATGCCAGTAAGGAATATGAAGCTGAGTAAATTTAGTTCCTGGAGGGCTGCATGGATCATAATAATGTTGGTTTAGGCCCACAACTTGTGACTGAGAGTCATTAAAATGTCAGAGTCGCACCCATTTATAGTATTGACTGTAACTAGCCTATGTGGTGTATACAAGTTGGTATGTGAGCTACAGAGTATGAAGTGTGATTTACATCTTTGAAGGACTCTGGAGGTAGACTAGAGCTGGAGATAATGCCAAGGAGATGAGCTCTGAGGCTGGGGTTATCTTCCCATTTTGCATCAACAGGATGTGGATGGATGGGTCCCCCTAGGACCTACATTAGAACAAGGAGAGAAAAGGGGTCTAGGCTTGGCTTGGGCAAAATATAAGCTTATGAAAGTTGAAGGAATAGGAGGAAAAGGAAAAACCAAGCTTCAAGAGTAGGAAAATTTGGATAGTTCCAGAATATAGTAACTGTTGTGACCACTTCCAGTTGCCAACTCATATATTAAAAATACAAACAGACATCTATAATCCAGCCACCACCTGTATCCTAACTTCCTATTGCCTTTAAAGCATTCATGATCAGGCTCCAGACTCCACTGAAGAAGCCCCAAGTGCAAAAGGGCATGTATAACTGTTGTGATTTTTGTCTTGGGAAAAGTTCCTCTAAGAGTCTGGAGTACAAGAGCAGGGCAGTCTGCAGAAGGTGTTAGAATATTAAAGTGAGAAGTTCATTGTTTAGCCAAGATATTTTTTAATCAAAAAAGTGAGAATGTAAACCTTACTGCTTTCAGTAGGAGGACAGCTGGCAGGAGGCTGAGGCAGCTGATGTTAGTGTTCAAAGGAAATTGGCAGGAGATTCAGGCAGATGTGGTTTGAATATTTCCCTGAAAGGATTAGGCTGAGTCACAAAAAGAAGTACAGAATGGAGAGTCAGGGATTTGTATCCTGGTCCACGTTCTGCCAATGACTTGTTACTTGGGGTTTCATTTCATAGAGAAGGGAGGATCAGAAAAGCTGGATAATATTGAGTGATGGTGCCAAGATCATAACACGCATTCCTTAAGTTATCATACTCACTCCTCTATTAATCATTGCTGGAAATTTTCCACTCAGCATTCTTTTACAGGTAGTGGCCAAAATGCCAGCATAAAAGAGTAGCTTTTAGTAGTTGTGACAGAGATTAAAAGATTTTTCTCCCTCTACTTGGGCGATGGGGCATGAGGGTGTTGCATCAAAGAACTGTGTAACATTCTAATTTTCACCTATATTGTTTCATGGGAAATTGCAAAATGATCTCCACTTAGATATCTTTAACATATTACATTTTAAAACAAACATTCCTAGAAGGGTTTATAATTTATGCTATTAACATTTTAAATGAAATAAACATGCTATAATTTCTATTTAATATTAAGGTAACATTTTCACTAGTTTAAATGGGGCCCTATTAAATTGAAGTAAATTGGGAAGAAAAAAAAAGATAAACACTAAAAAACTGCATTGGGTTTTAAGATTTGCTTTTATTTAAGTCAGAAAATCAGTTCAACTATACCTCTGTTTAAGAATAAGCATTTTGGGGCTTCCCTGGTGGCGCAGTGGTTCAGAGTCTGCCTGCCAATACAGGGGACACGGGTTCGAGCCCTGGTATGGGAGGATACCACATACCGCGGAGCAACTGGGCCCGTGCGCCATGGCCGCTGAGCCTGCGCATCCGGAGCCTGTGCTCTGCAACAACAGAGGCCGCGACAGTGAGAGGCCTGCGCACCGCGATGAAGAGTGGCCCCCGCTTGCCACAACTAAAGAAAGCCCTTGCACAGAAATGAAGACCCAACACAGCCATAAATGAATTAATTAATTAATTAAAAAAAAAAAAAGCATTTTCTCTAACATACCCCCCGCAAATCTCTTATATTTTAAAATCTTGGAAGGGTCTGGACATCATTTAAAGAAAGGTATAAGAAACAGTTATTAGGATAAATACCATTCCCTGCCTTTCTCTCTCTCATCCACATAATGTATTGATTGCTATCAACATGTATAATTAAAATTATTTTAATAAGTCTTAGTTTTAGCGTTCTGATAAATAGCAATATAAATGTGCAACCCAATGACAGAAACACAGCCTAGGAATGGATAACATATATTATAAAACAGAGGTTTCAAACTCAGAATATATTTCCCCGTGGAAGCAACACTATCATTATACATAACCATGAGATCCCACACCAAATTGTAAAAGCCATTTAAGCCATGATATAGCTGAACTATAGCATTAAAATATCTAATTACCAATACTACATTTAGAGTTCTACCGCTGGGCTCTAGGAATATAGGATCCCTATCCCCTGTCCCTAGCGGCAGTAGTAAAAGAAGAGAAGGGGAATATGGCTACCTTGATTCCTAGACACTATACCCCAGAGAGAGTTTGTCAAGAAAAGAAGAGGAAAGAAGTTTTGGCAAGAAAATAAATTCCTGATGGGGACATTTATAAGTCAGACTTTCTAAGTCAGGGACAGGTAACAGTCTAGATAGGGAACTCATATTTTTTTATATACATGGGAACTATTGGACAAGAAGGTCATTTTTAGATTAGTTTAAAAAAAATTAAAGAACAATTAAAAAGCCTAATGACAAAAGCAATGTGTACTTTTACACAGCCTTGTAAAACTATTTTTAAAACTTGGTCACATAGAAATGCAAATAAATTGACCTTTTCTTTAAAATATGATTTTTGCAATAAAATATATTTTGAAGGGCAGTGTGGAAACTAATGTTTCAAACTACCTCCACCTGGGTCATTAAGATATTTTAACAGTGAAACTTAAGCCAAATAAAACTAGGATTTCTGCTCTTTCTAGAGACTGTGGGTTTTTTAAATGTTTCACCCACTAGGTTATTCTTTTATAGGACTTAGATTTTGTTTAATGGTTCTCAACTAGAGGTGATTCTCTTCTTCCCTGCACCCTGCCCAGGGGATATTTAACAATGTCTGGAGACATTCAGGTTATCACAACTTGGAGGTTACTACTTGTACCTGGTAGGTTATATTAGTTTCGTAGTGTTGCCATACCAAATTACCACAAATACGGTGACTTAAAACAACAGAAGTTTATTCGCTCAGAGTTCTAGAGGCTAGAAGCCTGAAATCAAGGTGCAGGGCCTTGCTCCCTCTAAAGGTGCCAAGTAAGAATTGTTCCTGCCTCTTCCTAGCTTCTGCTGGTTGCCAGCAATCCTTGGCATTCCCTGGTTTGTAGATCCGTCACTCCAATCTCTGGCTCCATTTTTACACATCCATCTTCCCTCTGTGTGTCTGTGTCTCTAGATCCAAATCTCCCTCTCACTTCTTTCATAAAGACACAGTCATTGGGTTAAGGGTCTATCCTAATGTAACATGACCTCATGTAACATGACCTCATTTTACCTTGATTACATCTGCAAAGACCCTACTCTCAAATAAGGTCACTTTCACAGATACCAAGCGTCAGGACTTGAACATCTTTTGGGGGGTGACACAACTCACCCACTACAAAGGTAGAGGCCAGTGAGGCTGCTAAGCATTCTACAGGACAGCCCCCCATAGCAGAGAATTATCCAGCCCAAAATGTCAATAATGCCAAAGTTGAGAAATCCTGATTTCAAAACAGGTACATCTTCAACCCTCATTCCTCAAAGTGATGATTTTTAAAAATCTTCAAGTGGCCCTATAGCCCTGAGGTCCTGTTTTACATGGGTTAGGTGCAGATATTTTAAAGCATGAACATTTGCAGCCCTACCTATTTTGAGGACCTTTCCCAAAGAGGCACCAAGTGCTGGATGGAGTTTTAAAATGCAAACTAGGAAACCAGTTACAGCTGTTAGCTAGCTCCAGGCTCTTGGCTACATCACAAAAGCACTCTGGGCTTCAAGATCAATCAGATGAGACATCTAAATTCTCTTTCAGGATCTCAGAACTATATAATTATAAGGCAATAGTAAAAAAGATTCTATCTTGAGAGTAGGGATACATCAGTAATGATATGACCACAGTAACTTTAAAAATACCAGAAAAATATTATTTTCAATTAAAAGAGAAACACCATTTTTAAATATAACATCTATTAATTCTATACTAACAATATATTATTTGAGATATTTTGTTGTGCATGAATAGTGACTATGTTTTATTAGGAGTAGAGAGTTTAATTTTAGTAAACCGTTGTGAGGTTTTTTTCCTTCTATGTCAATGTGTGTGTCCTAAGTTGTTTATTTCCGAGGTTCACCTAATATTGTGAAATATGTGAGGCCAGCTATACAAAAGTAACTTGAAAAGATTACAATCTAGGACAGACAGCCTCAACACTTACAATCTGTATCTGTTTAAGGGCAAATACTCCTTTGGAAAATCGTACCTAATTACATAAACTGATGACTATTTCTCAGCTATCCTTGTAGTTTGTTAATTCAAGCTTTCTCAGAGTTGAAATTCTTTTTGCTTTTCAAGCAATCTCAAACTAACAGAAAAGTTTTCCGTACAGAGTAAAGAATGTTTCCCCTGAACCACTGGGGAACAAGTTGGTCACCTGATGACCCATTCGACCTCGGAAACATTACAACATTATTTCCTACAAAGGACATAGTCCACTTCACCCCAATACTGCTGTTAAAATCAGGAAATTAGCATTTATGCACTATCATCTCATCCCACATCTTATCTAAGTTTCAACAAAAGTCTTTATAATGTTCTTTTTTAGTCAAAGGTTTCAGCTCAGGATCACATGAGCTGTCATGAGCCATGTCCCTCTATTCTCTTCACTCTAAACAGCTTTAGTCTCTCCTGACTTTTATGACCTTGATGCTTATGAAAGTTCCAGGATAGTTAAGTTGTAATACTATTACATTCAGAGTAGACATCTTTGGCAGGAAAATCACAGAGGAGATGTTGTGTTCTTCTCACTGCATCCTATCAGATGACACACAATTTTATTTCTTTCTTTACTGATTTACACTCTGATCATTTGATTAAAGTGGTGTCTGCCAGGCTTCTCCTCTTAGAAGTTATTCTTTCTCCCTTTTCATTAATGCCAATTTTGTGGGAAGTTACTTTGAAACTATATAATATTTTGTGCCTCATCAAACTTTCAATTGACTCATTTAATTAATTAAGTTCAGTATGTACTCATGAATACCTATATAATTCAATGGACATTATTCAGTGCATATGGATACTAGTCCATTAGTATTATTATTTACTTTCACGCTCTATTTGTCCATTCGTACCCACTTCATTTTGGCTTCTGTATCCTTTTGACATCACCCATTATTCTTTGAACACTTCACTGCTTTCTGGCATAAGATGTTCCAGGCTTATCCTATCCTTTCCCCACTCCAGTCCTGATATCAGCCATTTCTATAAAAAGTCCAAGTTATTATTAGTGAAAAAAAAAATGTATTTAGAGTCAAGATTTGGGTGCTAAGTATGTTCATCACTGCTCCATCGCAGTGGGCAGACCTAAGAATACATGTGTACATATTCATACACACACACACAACATATATATAATGGGTATAATACACATACATATATACAGTTGGCCCTTGAACAATGAGGGTTTGAACTTCAAGGGTCCACTTATACGCATATTTTTTTCAAGAGTAAATACTACGTTACTGCATGGTCCATGGTTGGTTCAATCCTCCGATGCACTGATACAGAAGGCTGACTATAAATTATACATAGATTAACCTTTGTGTTCAGGGATCACCTGTCAATATATATGACACATATATGCATTATACATATATTTACACATACACGTTTATATTTATGCATCTATTTATATAGATATATATACACATAAGACATGGATAGAGATAGATATTTAAAGTCACGAATTCACGCTAATGCTGCCAATTGCAGTCCAACACCACAAGGTTCATTTTAGTTTTCCCCGTTTATTTCCTTCTTCTCTAGAGAAAAACCTAGATTCTGTTATCCTCACCAGCTCTACTTATTTGATCAATCCCCCAACTAATCTCCTGTTGGCCCCAAAGAGATGTCTTCCTCACCCACTTAGGCTCCAGCATCCTGCACTGTCTGCTCCTGCATGCTTTACCTCCATCCTGTGATCAGGATCAGACCTGCATGCCATAGCTGCGTAGAAGCCCTTGTCACTCTGCTCAGCGCTGAGGCCTCTCGCCAGACCACCCTTCTGCAGGAACGCCCACCTCATGTGCTTCGGCTCCAACACTCTACACGGGGCTGCCCTCCTACGGATGCCATCCTGACTGGGCTCAGCTTCTAATTCCCTGATCTGAAACAGTTTGGGTCCCTTCAACAGGGGAGATGCTTCCGCATTTCCCCACCTAATGACTACAGGACTCATTCCCAGAAGGAAGGGAAGGAGATGGGGATGAGAGGTGGGGATAAAAGACCAGGACGAGGAAGAGCCAGTTGAACTAATTCTTAACAAAAGTGTATATAATGTAATTTCAAATGTGATGGTAATTTAGGGTCAAAATTTTGATGCCTCAGATATAACCCTATTAAAGACAGGCTTATATCCCATCCGTTCCTTTAAAGTTTAAATGCCATGAAAGGTAAAAACTGCTAAAGTTTTCTGCTTAGATATAGACTAACAATGTAAGGCATATGTAGGTACTCGAATATTTGTTCCAACAAATATTTACTACCGGGCAGTTGCTCTGTGTGTCTCTAGAAAGGAAGGAGGCATTGATCAAGGAAGCATGTAAGCAACATCCTTTAGAAGTTAAAAATGATCCTTTCAAATGACTCCCCTGCAAACATTTTTCAAAAGATAAGCATGACCCTTTCCTTCAATTTGTTCCCCCATAAGAGTAATAATAATGATTTTTAAATATTCCCATTTATGTAATATTTCTCCTGCATGAAGATATTCTACATTTCTTATTTAATTAAAACAGTCTAAAAGAGTTAAGGGGAGTCCTTGTGCCAACTTTATTCCAGGACTCAAACTGAGTCAGGAAGCCCTACAACCCAAATCTAGCATTTGTATCCACACTCTGCTGTCAGTGATTCCAAACTTTCATAAACATACCCACTCATCTCAGAGAGACAACTGAGTTTAAGAACACAGTATTTGGAATCGGACTGAACATGCTAAATTTCCTGCTCTACTGCTTAATCATTTGTACTTAGGCAACTATTTAGCTTCTCTAAATTCCAATTTCCTCATCTGAAAGTCAGGGATAATAAAAACTAACCCATAGAGCTATAAACTATATGGTGCAATGCCTGGCACACAGTTGTTACATAGTAGATATGATACATTTATGATAAAAAATGATAAACATTTTTATTTTTAAAATTTGGCCCCAAATCTTAGGTTTATAGAACACCTACGTCCAAGTAGTTCAAAAGCACCTAGGTAAAAAATAGCCAGTAAACTTCACAATGGTCTTTAGCAAGGAGGAAGCTGAACCTCACCGAGATCGATACAGTATCTATAAAGTGAGATGAGGCTGCCTCACAAGTTTTAATTCTGCCTTGAAATGAAATGTTAAGTAACTTCATGCCTTTTATATGTCACATTCTTCCATAATTTTAGCTTAAGTGGAGCTTAAAGGACAGGACTTGTGCTACATACACACACAGACATCTGCCGTACATATATACATCATTCTATTTATTTAAAACTTTATTTGTTAATTTATCCCACCTTCATTTGTTTCCTACTTTTCTCTTTGGAAGTCTGCTCTAAGTGTCAATTTAAACCTGACTCCCTGATACCAATGGAATACCTATCCAACAGTGCACTCTCTAGGCCATATCATTTCAAAGCAGTGGTTTTCAACCTGCTTAGGATCATATGATTAAAATCACATGGGAGCTTTTAAAACTCCTCACGTGTAGGCTGAATCCCAGGCCAACTGAATCAGAATTTTTGAGGGCAGGATCCACTTATCAGCATTTTTAATGCTCGCTGGTAATTCCAACATACAGCCAACTCGAGAACCAAAGTTCTAGGACACACCTAGAATGCGTTGGTCCTCAGAAGTGTAGTACTCTCAGGTGAATGATAGGTGAATCAGGGATAGCCCAGGGTGTAGAAAACGTCCTTGACCATTCTTCATAAGTGGTGTGAATGAAAAAGAGAAAGGTGGCTGCAAAGCGGGGTGAGGAAATTTAGAAACTGAGGCAACCCAAAATGTTCTGTCCAAGTTGTTAACAGCTAGGCCTGTTAAAGGACATTTATTTAAAAATGAGTAATCTTATTATTTGATTATCTTTCCATCTTCAAAGTATGTTACAAAAAATCTACATGCTATAAGCTCATAAAAAATGAATTCCTATTAAAGGTTCGAAATCTTGTGCAGAATAATATCCTGATTTTAGTTACTGATGGGCAATATTTGCAAACTTGGAGATGGTCTGTTATCCTAATCAGCCTCTAATACTTTGAAATCTATAACACAGGAACTCGCATTAGAAAGTACGTTAGATGGAATACTTTCACCATAAAAAGTAATTATAAACAGGTGAAGCTAAAATGGCAAATCTGGTGTTCGTTTCCCTGATGCTTTGCACCAAAATCCCTCTTTCAGTGTCTTAATAATACAACCACAAATACAAACAAAGAAAAACCCGTGGTCTTTGTTTTCAAAGACCAAGGTAGAAAAGAAGATACACACATTATTATCCTTAAGTCGTGGGGCTTTGTTTTGTTGTTGTTGTGTTATTTCAGCTCAGCTCTAAAAAACATCATCAAAGCCAACCCACCTGCCAGGAAGGGAGGAGGGGATATTTAAGCCTCACTATCGATTTAAGTGAAGGGCCTTGGGAAATGTGGCTTTCAGAAATCCTGCCACTTTAGCAGAGGCCAAGTCGCTGCCTTGTTACTGCCCGTACCCTCACGCCCTTTTCCTAGGAACACCCAGACACTGCCCTACTAACCCACGACCCCGTCTCGTAGGGCGCTGTTCGTTCCAGCGGAGGAGCCCGAACCGCACCGGCCTCTCGGCCAGTTTAGATAACCCTAGTGTGGCAAACGGGAGGAGGCGGACGCCGTTCCCCACCCGCGGTAGCCAGCATCCCCGCGCGCTCTCCGCCCCCTCCTTGGCCCAGAAACCATCACACCTGGGGTACGGCCGTCCTCCGAGCTCCGGCGCACCGGGGCGAGGAGACACAGGAGGAGCAGCGGCAGGGGCGGCGCCCGGGGCCCCCGCAGACTGGGGAGGGAGGGCATGGCGCCAGAAGGTCCGCCGCGGTCCTCGCGCACCCACCGCCGTCGGTGCCCGGAGTCGCTGCGCACACTCGCCGGCGGCCCGGCGCCCGCTGCCAGGCCCGGGGGCAGGACACTCGAGAAAAGGCGGAGTGGGAGGGGCCGGCCGCCCTGCCCTCCTCCCCTGAGACACTCTGACCGCGCCAGCAGCACACCCAGAGCTGCGCCCGGCCCTCCATCAATTATGCAGCCAGCGGCCGGCTGCAGGAGCGCCCGGATGTGCGGTGGCCACCCCCGCGCCGCATCCTCCCCCGCCTCCTCTCCGCCCCAGCAGGTCAGGGAGGGAGATAGCTGAAGACGCTGGCAGGTGGCGCCTAGCCCATCTCCTGGGAGAGAGGTCGAAACTCCTAATATTTATATATCTATAGATATATCTGCAGACTGTCCTTTGCAGTTCATCTGAAGCAAGGTTCACTTATTTACTTTAGTGGGACAGAGGGTGGGAACGCGTTTCAGCTCCCCCGGCCATTCTGGGTTAAGAAGGCTTATGTGTGCGCTGGTGGAAGGCGCTATCCAGCTGCCCGGCATCCTGGACTAATGTCTTTGCTCTGCCTACCAATCGCACACAGCCTCCTCTCCGGTCTCTGAAGGCTTAACCGGTTCGCTCTAGATTACGGTTTCAGAGTCTCAAGAGTCCCGCAGTCTGTTTTCCTTTTTCTTTTGTTTGCTTAACCTAGCAGTTTCCGAGAAGCCACTTAGAGCTCAAGAAACAAAACTACGGAAAGTAGATAACTGTGTAAAATGCACAAGCCTGTAGACCTTTGTCAAACTCCAACACCGTTTAAGATGTTATCCCTTACTGTAGCTTGGAATTTTTCAGTGCTCCCGACCAAATAAAATAAAACAGCTAAAAGCTACTGCTTTATCGGAGAGGGTAGGAGGAATCTAATTACCACATAAAGGAGTAGTAAGATGTGATAATTCTCCAGGCTGTTATAACACATTAAAAGATATATTTTAAAAGTATTTCTCATGCGTTTGTTCCCTCTGCCTTTGTCTTTGCAATGTCAGGTTTGATAGTCATAAATTCAAAATATATCAGTGTCAAAAAAAGGATTGAAAGAAAATGTTAGATACGAACTTTGAAAATTGAAGTGCAAGACAAGAGCTATGCTCACCTCATACAGGAATGATTTTTAATTGGTGTGTATTTTTAAAATATTCCTGTTTCCAGTTTAATGTTACACAGGCAAAACTTTGAGGGAAAATGTAGATTATTTCAATTTGTATCGAGAGAACATGAATAATACAGTTCGTTAAGCAATATTAAATTTCCACCAAGTGCCAGGCAATGTGTTCATTTCTTGTATTGCAAGGAGTGCCCGCATGCGCGCGTGCGCGCGCGCGCACACACACACACACACACACACACACACACACACACCCCTAGAGAGCTATTTATCTATGAACTACAAATCTAAGGAAAGCCTCGTCTCAGTCAGAAAATTATGGCTATAATGATTAAACCTTTCTGAACAAAGCCTTATGAGAGACCCTGAAGGACTAAACATTTTACATCATGACCCTCTTAAGACCTTCAGCGGACTTGCTAAACCCAAACTGCCTGATCACTTGTCGCTAAGTCACACCCCTGTCTTCCTGCCCTGCATCCTGTCTCAAGACTAACTACAAGCATTTCCCTATGTCTTTGGAGAGTTTTAACAGTTAGGCACTTCTCAAAACAAACTGGACTCTGACTGACCTTCCCCAATTACTCCAATAAAATCCTTACGCTCAAATTCACCTTTCTTCAAATAAGCTGATCTCACTTAAGGAAAAATTATCTTCCCAGTCAGATCAACGTGTTTATGAACAGAAAAAAGTGACTTGCCAGGTTGAGGCAAGTTTCCACTTCTCTTTTGCTGTTAGAGCGAAATAAATTGAGGAAGAAATTTAATTCTTGTTTTGCTAAGCATTTTGAAAGTTTTCCCCATTAGTACTGGTTTATATTTATATGTTTAATATTTTTTAGCCTTATCCCCAGTCCATTTTTTTCAAATGATCCGTATCCTTTAAAACCAATTTATATACTACCTTCCATGTACAGCTTTTTCTGACCTTTCTGGTCCAGATTGACCTTTCCCTCCATGGTGAATTAAATATGGCCACATCTGCTTTGACACTGTCCTCATCATGAGGTATGTTGAAGAAGAAAGAGGGTCCTGTATTTCCTCCCCTTGAGCTGGGTGACTCCTGTTGACATATTGAATATCGCTGAAGTAACACTGTGTTACTTCCGGATCCAGACGACAAGAGTGTCCATTTCCTTCCTTCTTGTCTTACAAGACAGCTGCCAGGAAAGAAGTATGACTACCTTGAGATCACCATGCTGTGAGAAGCCCAAACTACATGGGGGGCCTAGAAGGATGAGGTGCCATGTAGAAAGGGGGGCTGAGGGGCAGTAAGGTGTTCTAGTTTTGTGAGGGACCCTTCTTGGAGCCTCAGACAAGGCCTGCTGAGTGCCACGTGATGCTCCTTGAAGCAGAAGAATTGTCCAGCTGAGCCCTGCCTGTACTCCTGACCCACACAATTGTGAGATGTAAGAACACTATTGTTTTAAGACACTAAAGTTAAGGGTAGCTTGTGTCACCACAATAAATTATCCAACCACTCTCCTCTGAATCTCCCTAGGATTAATTTGACAATTAACAATTTACAGCCTTGTGACTTGACTTTCATGGTTGGTTTCAACCCCCATTTAAATATTTTATTGGTATTCAACTTATGTGATTATATCTTCTTTCCCGACTACATTACAACTCTTTTCAGCATAGGCAAACCATCTCTTTTCTTCTTCTGTTTTTCCTAAAACTCTGTTTTCCCTTTTTCTATAGTAAAATAATGCTATAAAATCTTTCTTTTTTTTTTTTTCCTTAAGCTATTGTTGAGTGAAAAGTGTATGACATGATCCTGGGAAACTCTGAAAATGAGAATGGGAATGTGGAGTGGGTTAGTTCCTACTGAAAATAATATTTAATTTTAAAATTTTATTAGAAAAAAGCATTATAATATGTAAAGCAAAAAATATGTAATATGTAAAGTACTAAAAATAAAGGTGGGAATTTGCTACTACCCATTAGTAGAATACAAATTCAAGTCATGAGATAATGGTAGGCAGAATTCTTCAGTGGCCCCCCAAGATTCTTGACACCTGGTCACATGGGATGATCCTGGAATGTGGGCAGGTTTGTGAATATGTTGGGGTAGTCACTATTTTGATTAGGGTACATTTGATAAGACTCTATTTCAGCAGGCTGGAGGGAGACATTCCTAGTGAGGCAGATACCCTCATGCTTGTCTGGAAAAAGCAAACAGCCACATGGTGAACTAACTGCCCATGGAGAGGGGCATCCTCCAGAAGCTGAGCATGGCAGTCCTACAACCCCAGGGAGCTGAATTCTGCCAATAACCAGTGAGCTAGGAAGAAGCCCCAAGCCTCAGATGACATCACAGCCCCAGTCAACACTTTGCAGCCTGGTGAGACCCTGAGCAGAGGATGCAATTAACTGTGCCTGTCTCTTCTGACCCATGGAAATTATGAGATCATAAATTTGTGTTAAATCACTAAGTTGTTGGTAATAAACTAATACAGGGCATCCCATCAGATGTGATTCTAGTTACATTGTAAAAGAATGATCCTATACTTGAACAAGGTCAGGAATGGGTATGGAAGGAAAAAGAAACCACATTAGTTGTCTCTAGATATTAAGAATTAGATGAAAAAGTTCCAAAGCTACTCAGAAGTTTATACCATTTCTAAATTGGGACCTATGACCATCTGACAGTCATTTGCTCCCCTTCTCTGGAAGGAAGAAAAAGAATATATAGATACATTGATATATAGGTGTGTGTATATATATATATATGCACATACATGTGTGTATATATACATGGGTATTACATGTATAGACATGCATGTATATATATACTGTATACACATATGTATATATATTTAATAATTGCTAAATTATTTATGCAATGTATGGAGATCCTTTGATCTCAGGGATGGAAGTCCTCTAGTACATGCTAGGAGATAAATCATAATTGGTCTAAAACCATGAGTAAAATCTCATTCCCCTTAGCAATGGTGTGTCTAAGGGGAGCATAGCTGATGAAATACAAGAGCAAGTCTGCTGTGAATGGCTTCCCTCATCAAAGAGAGAAAAGCTTTAAGTAGAGAAGGCTTTTTGTCCCATCCCTTTGCCTCTTTCTTCCTGCCTTGAATATAACCATGATACCAGTATCAGCGGTGGCAACTTTGCAATGATGTGGTGACCAGGCAACTTTTCCAAGAATAGCAGAGAAAAAAGAAGAAAGAAACCTGGGTCCTTGGTACATCTCTGAGTAACTGTACCAGCCCTGAGATGCCTCCCTCCAGACCTGTATCAAATAATAACTACTGGTTACAGCACTCTTTTTGGTTCATAGCAGTTGAATGCATTCCTATCTGTTCGAGTACTTCCTTAGTTTAAATTAAAAGCCTTGCACTTTGCCTTGGAACTCCCATTCTGTCTCCACACAGGATTCTCCTTCCACCTCCTAGCTTTAATTACTCACGTTTTCTGTGAGGATAATATCCAGTATCTAAGGACCTTAAATAATTCTTTAATTTACCTTTTGACATCTTCCCCCACCCAAACTATACTCATCCTGAAATACCTAGAATTCCCCCAAAGTTGACTGTTTTGTGTGCTCACTGACTTTACCTCTGATTATTTTCTTTTTCTTTTCTTTTCTCTTTTTTTAATGCTTGGAATAGCTTTGCCTATAGCTCCACTGCCAATTCTCACTTCAATTTCTGCGTGCCCTTTTCTTCAGAAAGTTCTCTCTGTGCCACTTCAAGAGCTTCTTCTCTGGCTTCCACAGCATCTTGTGTGTACACCTATCCCAGCTCTTAATGCATTATGCTATAATCATCTGTGTAGTTATGTCGTTTAGCTCCCTAAATGCTGAAACAGTGTCTGGTTTACCTTCATGTCCCATGTGCCAGAGCAAGCAGCACACAGTTGTCACAGAGATGAATGAAAGGATGAAACTCAAAATCTACAGATACTCTCTGAAAAGTAACCATCTCTTGGCATGTCCCTCACCCATACTCCCTCCCCGGAGATGACAGTTATATGTGCTGCCTTCTTCACGGATATTCCAAATCTATGCAAAACATTTCTGTACGCCTATGCCTTTTCACATGGATGGTGGCATTCCGTACCTAACTTTTCTACTTTGACAATATATCTATTTCCTCTGTATAGAGCTTTCCCCTTTCAACAGCTAAATATCATTCCATTCTGTGAATGTCCAGCTATGTATTTACCAGGTCTCACTTGACTGCATTTATATTGTTTTAAATACTTCCATTTACAAGCAGCTTAAAAATTAATATCATTGTACATTTCTTTAGTGGTTCATACAAGGGTATACATGTAGAATATAATCATGGAAATAATATTTCCTCATCAAAAGATATTTGTGTTTTAAACTTTGATAGATACTGTACCATTGTTTTTCTTCAAAATTATTAGTTTACATTCTCACCAACAGTGAAAGGGCCTGTTTCCCTATATTAATGCCAAGAAATCAAATCCTTGATCTTTGCCAATCTGACAGTTGAAAAATGGCATGTATTTACAATTTGTACTTCTTTATAAGAAGTTGTAAGTCGGGATGTGTATTTTTTATATGTTAAAATGTGATGTACAAACATTGCAAACAACAAAATCCAGTCTGGCTAGTTTAACCAGAAAAATAACCTCTTAAAGTTTATTAGGTCCTACTTGGGGTTGTTGAAGAAACAAACTCAAGGATAAACTTCCAGGAACACCAAGAACCATGCAGTATACTGGTCTGATATGGATACCACTGATGCCTCCTCCATCAAACATGAAATGCCAGGGACTCAGCGCCCCACATCCACTACTGCCTCCATCACTGATGCTGCCTGTGTGTCAGGAACTTGCTCCTGCAATTCCTGCTGCCACCTGCACCAGCCAAATGGGAGAGCTACCCTGCATAAACAGGAGTGCCGCCAGGCTCATCTCTGAATTGGTCTCACTCACCTGGGTGTGTGAAGGGCAAGGCACATGCCTGAGTGCTAGCTGCAAGAGAGGCTAGTATTTGAGTTCTGATCTCAGTGGGGGGGAGGTAGGATTCATAATGTGAAAATTTCCCCAAATACAGAAGCGTTTTCAGAATATAAGAAGTCCTGAATATGTCAAATATTCTCTCCAGTCCTATTCACTGTTGACAGGCAACCCTTCTTCATACTTATTCTCTGAAACAAAAGCAGATACTCCTTCAACTTAATATACCTTCTACTCATATCAAATGCAGACACTCCATCTAACCCCAGAAATAGGCAAGTCTTGTTAGAAGGGGAAGTCAGATCCATGACTTGTACAGATGCATTCTAAGGCTCTGGGACAGGAACTAGTAATATGTTCACTTTCCATCTGATTTTTTGTAAAGTTTGCTAAAGTAAGCTATTTTAACTGGAACTACTCAATATGACCATTTATTTCTACTCCAACTTCTCTTGCGTCATACTTTCCCACATGTCAGATGGCATGCTGTGACTGTTTTGGGGGTCCTGCTAAAAGGAAGTTGAGTTAAGGATATACTTGGTAGAGATTTATTCTAATATAATTTTGTGTTTTGCAGTCCCTTTGGTATAGAGACAAGTTATTGCTAGCCACCTAGTCTAGAAATGACTTAAAGGTATACAGACCTTTTGCTGTGGGACTCACTCAGCACTGTGACTGAGGAGTTTCTGGGCATCCCAACATAAAGGTGAATAGTGGAAGACCAAAGCCTGATACGCTATGATCACTTGGCACAAAGTGTTATGGTCTGAATTGTGTTCCCCCAAAATTCATACGTTGAAGCACTAACCCCCCAGTACCCTAGAATGTGAGAGTGTACTTGGAGATAGGCCTTTAAAGGGGTGATTAAGGTTAAATGAGGTCATATGGGTGGGCTCAGAATCTAATATGACTAATCTTGGACATAATCCAAGATTATAGAAGAGACACCAAGGATGTGCATACAGAGAAAAGGTCATGTGAGGACACAGAGAGACGGTGGCCATCTACAGGTCAAGGTAAGAGGCCTCAGGAGAAACCAAGCCTCCTTGGGTCACTTGTCACTGTCTATTTCACTTCTGGTGGTAACTTTTCCCAGTATGCCTTTTGTCTTTGGCATTATCACCAAAAATTATGTATTATGCAGTCAGATTAACCAGTCTTTAGAAAAAAAGAAAAATGACTTCTGCTTTTGTCATAGCTAGAAAAAGCCTTCATTATTTTAAGAAAAATATAAAAATATCTATGATTTCTTCTAGTATGTTTTGCTTTCTCTTTTTATGTTTGATTTTTTTGATGCATTTATAAACAACAGTTATGACTCATCTTCCTGTCATATCCAGTCATCTTTTATTTTAGAATTTCATTTTGCTTCTGCGTTTGGGCCAATAAAATAATCCACTCATTTAAATGAATTATTCATTTATTATTTGTTTAATATTCCTAACTGTTTCTTGTACTTCATGCTAGCTCAAGGAAGTGACAATGTTTAATTAAAACTATGGGGAAGAGGGCTAACCGAATATATGAATGAGAAAGGAAAATTAAATAACCTGATTATACCCAGTTATCTGATTATTTAGACTGATGGAAGTGAAGATTTCATAGCTGGACTGATTCTCAAGAGATCCCATTCATGTTCACATTTTAGAGATAAAGCAGTTTACAGAAAGCAAAATCAAAGATGTCAAGCCTCATCCATAAAATTTTATTTCAACCTTTACAATAGGAGTGAGGGGTGAAAGAGGGGATGGCGAGAAAGGACATTTTCCACTATAACTGCTTTCAAATTCTCAATTTTTATCCAAATGTTTGTCTTTGTGCAGAGAGTTTTATCTCAAAATAGAGCCAATATATTATTTCCCATAATGTTTTAACTGTTTTGTTAAAATTTTTTAAAAATAAGATTGACAAGTTAAATAAAACTGATCTCAACAACTAGATATTTGGCCGTTTGTAATGATGTCCTCTTTTTTTTCATTAAACTGTTGCCAAGAAAACATATTCTTAGTTTTTACAAGCTGTTAGGTGCTCTATAAATGTCTTTGAAGATGTGGCATAAGAAATCAATCAATCGATCTATCATTTGTAACCCTGATTTGCGTTCTGATACAAAGCAGCTTTGTAGTCATTCTGGAAGATTAATGGTTGCTAAGGAAAGTGTTTAGTTAATAAACTCAGGTATTATTTAAGGAGCTCTTGACTAAGAGGGAAAGACAGGAAGACTAGCTTTCCTCAATGAAAAAATTAGCAAAAATGGAGATGCCATATAAAAAAGGAGAAAACTCAGCCTGTGGATGAGACAGCCTTGCATGTTCACACTGATTAAGAAGATATTTGGAGGCAGCAGTTTGGAGACTGAGCAATACCACTTAATCTTTTTGTAAATTTGGGAATATCACCTAACCACTCCAAGCCTCAGTTTCTTTTCCCATAACATAGGAAAATAATATGTATCTGCCAGTGTCGTAAAGGTGAAAGAAACAGTTTTGGCAGTATTGCAAATGATAAAACAAAATATGTGAACGTTTGTTGTTGTTACTATTATTATTGTAGATTTCACAAAAGTTATATTTTTTTCTAGTTTTGTGGTGTCAGGGAGGAAAAAAACATTCCTCTCTACCTCTCTGGGTTTTTCTGGCTGGTCTAAGAATGAAATTGACATGAGATAGATTAACAGGAGAAAATCAAACAAAATTTTAAGAACATCTATACGTGGGAGAGACCCAGGAAAACTAGGTAACTTAGCCAAAATGGCCAAAACCCTCATCTTTAATACCATCCTTAGCTAAAGACAAAAGAGGTTGTTGGGGGTACTGGTTTGGGACTTCAAAGGGGAGGAAGGCAACTGACATGGAGATGAAAAAGCAAATGTTTGGTAAATAAACAGTTTCTGAGCCAAACAGACACAATGGGAAACAGAGTGGACTCTGATCTGCAGGCCTTGCTGAGCCTGCCCACCACACCTAGCCCATATTCTTTGCAGATATCTCTAGCGATAGCGCTATTAAACAGGCCCTTTATATACATTCTGCAGTTAAGGGGGAGGTAAAAAGAAAGACTTCTGAGTCCTCTGTTTCTTAAAAATAAGCAGCCTTAATTAATCCTTATTCCAAAGAGACACATTTTGGGGTGGCAAATTTTGCTCCCCCACAGTGTCGAAGGCATCCGTTTGGAGCTGTGTTTCGTTGAAGCTGCTACCAAGTCACTCTCATGGGTTAAGAAACAGATTTTATTGGCAAAGCATAAAGTGCATGATCACCGGAAAGAAATGCACAGGTCCTCCAGTATGTCCCCTTATCACACAGAGAAGTATTCTAGGGCCAGGGTGCTCTACTGGACACAGAGGGAGGGTTAGCATTCACAGGAAGGACCCTACCCCACGGTTAATAAAGAGCAACCTTTTTGGTGGAGGAATAAAAGATTACTCATCAACAGGCATTCTGGATTTGGGTAGCTAGCCACATGTAGGAGTGGCAGAGAAAAATCAGCTACTAGCAGTCTGTGACCTTGGTGCCCATGGAAAGCTAGATTTAGGCACAGCTACTTTTTGAGGGAGGGAGAAGGAGGATGAAAGGCAGTGCTAGAGAATTCTGTGAAGTCCAATTTAGAAACAGTTAGATCCCTAGATGCCCACTTGAATTATACGTTGCTGGGCAAATGCCCTTCTTCCACCCTTAAAGAGAACTGGAGAAGATAAAACTGACGGTCTTTGGCCTTAGATCTGCAGACTTGAGGGTGTGGATACCCAGGACTGGATACATAACTTGCTGGGTTCATTATTCAAAAATTACTAATTTCAAGATAATTACAATAGACAAATCAAGTGTGGGGCTCTTCTCAGGGCTCAATGTGACTGTACAATGTGGTTCTGCCCCCATATAATTGGCTACATAGTACTTTACTGAAGATAGGAGGGTCAGTGTCCACACACGTAGTGTATGCTGAACACTGAGAAGCCTTTACTAATGGGCCATCACCTTTACTCTCCAGACAGGAGATTGAAAGAATATTTTCAAGTGTATATGACCAGCCCAAGGATCCCTCAAAACATATTATTTAAGATAATCTTCAAGTGAAGTTTAAAGTCAAAAAAGTCCAGTACACTCAAAATGATTAAAATAAAATTTTAATCCCACAGTCTTAAACAAAATAAACACCTAAAGATTTCCAAACACCCAAGGAAAAGATTTAATATGGAAAAAGAAACCAAAACAGAAGAAACATCATTTATAAGTAAAAAATATACACAGAGAAAAAATTTCAATAGAAAACTATCATAAAAACCCTCATATTAAGAGACAATTTTACATCTATGAAAAAAAGAACAAGTTATTATGTAAATGAACATTTAAGAAAGAAAAAGGTGATCAGATTTTAAAACATGATAGACTAAATGAAAGAAGTTTTGGAAAATAAAGTTAAGAAAAATCCCACAGCAAGTGGAGCAGAAGGACAAAGATAGCTGTAAGAAGAGAAGAAAGATAATATTAAATGATTAGTCCAGGAGGCTCAACATCCAAATAAAAGAAAGATAGAACAGAGAAAACAGAAGGGAGGAAATCAACAATGAAATAATTCAAAAATTAAAACGGAAGGAAATGCAGGCTGAAGGGAGCCACCACGTTCCTTGTCAAATGAATGAAAATAGACCCACACCAAGGCACATCACTGTAAAATTTCAAAACACTGTGGAAAAGGAGAAAATTCTATAGGTTCCATAGAAGGGGGAAGGGATACGGAACTGGTCAGAAAATAGAATAGTTTTGATGGTCTTAACAGAAGAGAAATATCTCCAAAATTCTGAAGGAAAACATTTACCACCTAGAATTCTGTACCCTGTTGAAAAGTCAATTAAATTTGAGAATGAAATATACACATGTTAAAGTATGAACTGTCTCAAAAAATTTATCTCCCATGCATACTTTTTCTCAGCAAGCTACTGAAGAAGGAACTCCTCAAAATCAACGGAGTAAATCAAATGAAAGGGGGAGATACAGGAACAGAAATCATCAGGATGACATTGAAGGGAGGTCCCAGGATGATAAATGAGCACCGGCACAGAGCACCATCAGCTCAGATTAGAGTAGTGTAACTTTTTGAGGGCTCTCATCCCCCTGCCTCTGCAACAAATCAAGTTAAGAGGAAGATGGGAGCCATAAACAATAGATCCAAGCCAGAAAAAGACAAAGAATTCAAAGTATGAAGGAAAAGGGGAGTCCTAGAATGACCGTTGTGCTTCAGACCCAGAGTACAACCAGCTCAGACCGGAAAAAGAGGGTCTCCAGGAGGGTTGTTTCCAGGAAAATAATTGAGATGTCTAAGTTCACCTTATGTGATTGACCTTGTTGGAAATTGTATTTAGAGGCTACTACTGATAAGCGGTGGAGGGAAATAGCAACAGATACACACACACACACACACACACACACACACATGAGAAAAACAAAAGGAGGGGGAAAAACAAAAATATTCCTAATACGCTAAAATTATCAGCTGTGAAATATATAGACCTAATAATGTAAACACTGAATATTTATCAATACCACTAATAATACCAAAATAGCAATTTAGCAATAACACCACAAGGTCAAATGGGGTATATTTTGAAAGAATAATTCAACCTTAGGGAACTACTCATGTAATGTATTATTTTATATTAATGGAGAAAATTATATAGTTATCTCTATACATCTCAAAAGGTATTTGATAAGAAGTCAACATCCATTTTTCTATTAAAATAATAACAACCCAAAAACTTTCAGTAAACAAGGAATAGAAGGAAACTTTCTTTGTATAATTATGGGTATCTAGCAACAACAAAAATATATATTTAACAGCAGAATACTATAGGAATTCCAAAGTATTCAATAAGATCAAAATAAGTCACAAATTTTTAACTATATAAAATTTAAAAGAAAACATTTACATGATGAAAAATGAAATACAGATTGGGAGAAAATATGTACAGGGTATCATCTACAAAGCATTAATACCCTTAATATTAAAAGAATACTAATAAATCAGTACAAAAGATAAAGCCTCCACTTGAAAAAAAGTGGGATTGGATGCATTTGAGACAATATATAGATGGATTAGGCTTAGTCTTAAAAGTCTGTGTAAGAAAGTAGAGTCTACTGCAGTTTCTCAGCCTCCTTTTCTAGACTCCAAACACCATAGATCTCAGTTCATGGCTTCTATAATGAGCTTCTGCATGGATTAGAAATAAAAAGGACAGATAGAGCCATCAGCAAAGTCATTGGCACAGAGACAGCCGGAAAAGTAACCAGCAGGTTCATTCAGATCACGGGGTCCAATGGAGGAGCCAGGTGCCGAGCAAGTACTGCAGGTTCTTTGTATCTTTCAGAACTTTGAGGGGATGAATTACATTCTCCATCTGTGACTCAGCCAGGCTCCTTAGGCAAAGGAAAAGAGCTCTATTGTCTTGGCAATGCTGTGAAAAAAACATTTTAGAAATGCTGGCCCCATGGTTGGCAAAGCAAGTTAACAGGGCAGGCCAGGGTAATGGCGTGAGTCTGAGTGAGTTGGCCCCAGCAAGCTTTCAAAGAGAATCTGGAGAGATTTGCCACAATAGTGGAGCCAGGGAGGGTGGTCAAAGTACCTGCTGCAGCACCTGCGAGACGGAATCACTGACATCTGTGCCACTGTGGTATCCTCTCCAGGGCCTCGTTAAACTGGGCAGAGATAGCTCCATAATTTGCAGAACCCAATGCAAAATGCAAATGTGGGCCTCCTGTTCAAAAAGCAGGAAGAAGTTCCATTACCAATACTAAACTATAAAGTTTTTAACTTTCTTCTGTGTTCTCTCCCTTGACTTATCATGTCTTTTTTATTTCCTATGTAATGGTGTTCTAAGTAAAGAAAACAAAATGTTTTTAATTATTAGAAAGAATTTTACCGTTCGTCATTAGATTATGCAATACCAGATTAGATGTAAATATAAGAGCATTTAACTCATTTGCAGAATCACTGAAATTACACAATTCATATTTCATAGCTTATATATAAGTATATATTTGGTTCTTACCAAGTGAATGAAAATGCTGCTCAAAATTAACTCAGCTGTTTTTATTTTGCTTTTTGACACATGCACATTATACCTACTCTCTTCCTTCAACTTACTGATGAGTAAGGAAGGACTGACACATGAAGGAACTAAGATTTTCCCTATGTTTCCTTCTATGTCATTTTCAGTGTATGATGAGGGCTCATAGTTTACATGTATTGATTTCAAAGGTGATCCATTCTTCCACACATCATATTTATTAATGAAGATTACTTGGTAGATTAGTCTTTAAAGGATTATAATGTACAAATAATAAATGTACCTTACATTTCAATATTTAATTATTTTCCTAATAGATGAGTCTGTTATACATCAACTATACCTCAATAAAAATGATTATTTCAATATAATACAATTAAACTTTAGAAACCATAAAGAAAGTGTTTTATATTTAAAGTTAAATAAACATTTTTACTTTAAAATATTATCAGAAATAACTATAAATACATAGCAAAGTTCTTTTTTTTTTTAATTTTCTCCTATCTCATCTTAAAAGCTACAGTATTTTGCAATTTCTAGAGTATTTTCAAACAACTGATCGTACCCATCAGTGGCATTATATTACCTGTGTTTCCTATTTTAACAAAGCCATTTATCTTTGAAGTGGAGTATGAGATCAGATATCATTGCTCCTCAAGGAACCGAAATTCTAGACATCTGTCTTTCAGTTTCACTTCTCTAATCAACTCAAGTTTATAGATGGGGAGACAAGTAAGTAACATCAAGAGAAAGGCAGAAGGAAAGATGGACTCTTGCCAATCTGTTACTAAAGAAACTCCTTGGGTGAATTTGCTTTCTTCCACAACTTCAGCCATTCCACCAACTTTACATACATTTCCGTTAAGAGTTAGTACTTGACTGGGTTAACATCTCTACATTCGGAGTTATTGCTTATTTGACAGCAATAGCCAAATTTATATTTCCGAAAGTTCCAAATAGAGACTGGTCCTAAAGATGTATTGTTCTGTGTGTACGTGCATGCATGCGTGTATGTAGTATATGGAGGTACTGATTACTGTCTATTCAGTAGGATCTGTACCTTATATATCTACTACCAATTTCAAGGAGAGTAAATGCAAAAATATTTTATGAAAATTATAACATTTACCTTTAAATATTACATATATTTATCAGATAGCTCTACTGCTACATTCTGCATTGCATATAAATGGACTTGGACTATAAAATGGTATTTTTCTCTGTATTCTCATCTAATGAGGAATTTCATCAACATTATACATATATTATAAAAATTTTATACCATTAGACATACCATTAGACTTTTAGCATGACTAGTTATCTGTTTAATATCCTTTATTGCCCTGAATTATTATAATTAATCATCTAAAACACTTGTTAAATATTTTGTCTAGATTTTTTTCCTTAATTCTATTTTATCTGCAGAAAAGAATATTCAGAAACTCTCAAATAACAAAAGTAGTGCTCTCAGGGAATGGAAGCAAACAAGATGGCCTTAAAATACATAAATTCAGTTCAAATCACACACACACACACACACACACACACACCTCTATATATTTATATATATATATATATACATTCATATATATCAAATTCATATATATAACAAAAATTTTTCAGTTTAATAAATCTATATCCCCAAAATATGTGATTAAAGTCAGAATATTTGACTAAAGTCCAAATATTCCATGAAAAAGTAAAATTTAATGTTTATTATCCTTTGAAATATGAAACTATATATACAACTTATAACTAATCAGAACTTTTTTGTATATGAACTTATTAGTGGTATTAAGATAGCAACATAATCCTGTCAAATGGCAGTGGCTGTTCCATCTAAACTCCAACTTTCTCAGTCTGGGATCAAACCTAAGCTTATTTCAATCCCTCTTTCTCAAATTAAACTATGTAGTAAAAAAAAGACAAACCAGAAATGCACTGTAGTTTGAAAACTACACATCACTGAAGCTCTGATACTGGTTGATTTTTAAAGATATTTTACTAGAAAATAACTTTAAACCTCTGAAAAATCAAGGTGTCTCAAAATATAACTACTGCAGCAAAGTCCAGTTTTAACATTGTAACCAATTGTAGTTAATTTGGTTTAAAAATCTGTACTCTGAATAGATAATGTTCTCCCTTAATACTTCTATATTATGTTCATGACAGCTTGACTTTGAAATTTATTATGGCTTCTGATTCTGTATAGTTGTTTTTCTTAGGCTTTTCCTGTCTCCCATATTTTGTTATGGAATAATTTGGAATAATATTCCAGGTAATTCTTGATGTGAGAATGAGCTTGATGGAGATGAGCTTCCAATTTTGAGCCATCTTTTTTCCTTTGGAGAGATCCTTCACTAATATTCTAATGGTGGATCAGTATCTTACACTAGACTCATATTATAGATGATTTTTTTGTGGTTGTGCTCACTTTTCTATCAGTTCATTGTCATACCCCTTAGATGATGGTTCTCAATCTGAGTTGCACATCACCATCAATTCTGGAAATGTCTAAAACTACAGTTTCACAGTACAACACAATTCAGATCTACTGAATTAGAATCTTTAGGAAGAAAAACTTATAACCCTTTTCCTACCCTCCTTGCCTCTCTCCCTTCCTCCCTCCAACTTTCTCCTTCCTCCCCTCCCTCTTTCTCCCTTCAACCGTATTACAAGGACAAAAATCACTGATGTAAGATGGAAGAGAGAAACAAAGAAATAATGAAGAAGTCAGTATCAAGAAATCCTTGCTTAAGGAAACAAAAGCAAATATTCAAATATCCTAGCTCTGAGTTTCCTTTTTAAGTGAAAAATATGATGGTTTATCCAGCCCGTTTAAAATCACACCAAACTATTCAAAAACAGATGTAAGACCAGAAAGACAGCCCCCATTTTATGCCTTTTAAAATACGAACACTTCTTTCAAAAGTCAGTGGTCCCTACTATCATTTTCCTGTAGTATTTTTTGAAATTTCTGGAGATGCTTCAGCTGTAGGCCTAATCTGATGGTTGGTTTATTTGCCTACCTATGTTTCTATAATATTAATTCCTTAAAGGAAATTTAATAGTACTGAGCTTGTCCTCAATTTTGCCCAATGTGCCCTGCCTATTCATTGCTTCCACTGCCTAAAACACCCTTTCCCACCTTATTCATCTCTTGAATTCCTATTTATCCTTCTAAATGAAGCTTGTACATTCAGTAAATAATTACTGAATGCCTCTTTAATGCAAGAATTGTGATAGCACAGAAAATATAAATTGAATCAGTCTTTGTCCCTTCACCAAGGATATTACTGTCTGGGTATTGAGAGTGATAAGTAAATAAACAGTTACAGCAATGTGTGATAAGGATGATGCCTGAGAACACTTTGGTAACGCAGCAAAGCAACATATAAATTGAATTAGAAGGCCAAACGAAGGTGAAGCTAATAGTAGCACATGTCTGTACAATGTCCTTCAGCCTCTCCTCTTAATTTTTTTTTTTTTTTTTTTTTTTGGTACGCGGGCCTCTCACTGTTGTGGCCTCTCCCGTTGCGGAGCACAGGTTCCGGACGCGCAGGCTCAGCCGCCATGGCTCACGGGCCCAGCCGCTCCGCGGCATGTGGGATCTTCCCGGACCAGGGCACGAACCCGTGTCCCCTGCATCGGCAGGCGGACTCTCAACCACTGTGCCACCAGGGAAGCCCTCCTCTTAATATTTTTATCATTTGAGTGAAAACATAGAAAATATTCTTAGCAAGACTTGAGGGAAAGCAAAGCTTCAGGTGGGAAATCTGATATGCTAGAGAGTTGAACCAAGATCCAAGCTAATGTCAACTGTCTAGGTTGAGGGTCCAAAATCAATGTTACCACATTTAATAAGAGAAAAATATAGTATGGGATGGAAGACACCTATACAGAAAATATTGTTTAACAAAAGATGTACAGATCTAAGTAAATAATTTTTAAGTCCTCACTGTCATATGGCTGCCTAAAATTTTGCCATTTATTTAAAGTTCAAAAAATATTCAAAATTAAATAATATATACATTAAAACTTTAAGAAAAGCAAGGAATGATAAGCACAAAATTCAGATCAGTGGTTACTAAGAGAGAAGAGGCATCCGTGAGGCCATGCAAGTATAATAGTAATGGAAGCATAAGGGCACCAGCATCAGATGGATCAGTAATGTTTTGCTTCATAAATGGGATATATCTGTGTGTGTGAATTATTTCAAAATTAAATTAGAAAATAATAAAAACTTAGTAATTGTATATGTTCAGCTAGAGAAGCAGAACTACTAGGAGATAAATATATACAATTTGTTACAGGGAGTTGGGAAAATGTGGGAGCTGGTTAAGCAGTCTTAGGTGGTTGTCCCTGATTCTAATGCTGGAGCATGAAGTCCACTAGGAAGGGAGGCAGGAAGGGAAGATGGACGTAAAGTGGAGGAGATCAAGGGAAAGTGGGAGCCCATAAGCACGAATGGAACCACAGGAGGGCAGACTGAAAGTCACGTCAGTTTTTGTTGCCTGGGACCTTGGTGACAAGGGTGTCCTGCCGAATTTCCCGGGTCCTTTGTCACAGAGCTAACACACACACCTGACCCAGGTGTAAATGAAGCTGACCTCCGATTCAGGGCAAGCTAGAGCAGTTGCAGGCCCACCCAGCTGCTACTTCACCTCAAGGAGGTGAGTCAGCAGAACAAAAACATTTATGAGCTACAAAAGAACTGTTGCTTCCCCTTTCACCTCCAGTCTCCCAAGTATCTCCCTTGTGGTTCACCCTAGCACACAAGAAAGAGAATTATGGAAAATGTAGTTCTGCATAGCCAAATTGACACATTACAAAACCTCAACAATAATGACGTGTTGTTGACATACCAGCTGCTTTAAAATACTGCATACCATCTGTTTTCTCATACTTAATAATTTAACTGTTTGGGTAGACAGTATCTACATTCAATTCTGGGTATTGCATTCTAAGAGGGTCTTGGTGGAAATGAAATGTGATCTGAGGATGCACTCAATACTTGTATAAGGAAGGTTCTGGTGAATCTTGAAATTTTTAAAGAGCCTCTCATGTAGAAGAGGTAATAAGTTCAATTGGTTTGCTGCTGAGGTTGAGCAGTTAAAATGTCACAGGAAGGTAGATTTTTTGAGATTTTTGGTTCAATTTAAAGTCAAAACCTCATCTGGACTGCAAGCTCTACAAAGGCAGGGAATATTATGTGCGTGTGTGTGTGCACATATGCTTCTAATTTCCCATGCTCAGTACATATTGACACGTGTGTAAAGTGATTTAAAAAAAGTGAAATGGACTATAAATGTATTCCATACTTCCATTGTATCACAGTATAGTAAGCACACCATCTCTTCATAAGCCTATGTTATTACAAGGTTGTAAAAATCAGATAACAGGAAACTTTAAAAACATAAGCAACCTCCATGAAAGATTCATAAAAATCTCAAATCTTAGAGAAATTATAGTTTAATAGAATCATAAAAATAGTACAATGATGAAAAATATTTTATACTTTCTTGGGCAGCTTGAAATTGTCTATTGAATTATAAAACTAGGTGGAAGAGAAGTAAAGGTTTCCATTTTCCCTGGTAGTAATGTCTATTAGTTCCCTATGAGATAATAGACCAAAACATGACTTCATTTTTTATTTACTTTCAGTGGCTTAGAAGTCACCATTCATTTGAATGTGACTAATTCTACTTTACAGATAAAAATACTGAGAATACAAAATAGTGGTCACTTAGGAATGTTTATGGGTTTGCATATAGGTACCTTGCATGTATATATAAAATGTGTGTGTATATATATATATATAATGCCAGTGTTTGTATCATATATATATGATGCCAATGTGTGTGTATGTGTGCATATAGGTACCTTGCATGTATATATAAAATGTGTGTGTATGTGTGTGTGTATATATATATAATGCCAGTGTTTGTATCATATATATATATATATAAATAATGCCAGTGTTTGTATCACAGTGAACTATTGATGCAGTGAGAATACCAGTTTATTCTTTTAAAACTCAAGGAATTTGAAATGTTTGTCTTTTTTTTTATGAATTGGTTCCTTCCCTTTTTTCCTACCCTTGATTTCCTCTTATTAATTTTTGTAAGTCAGATATCATCTACTGACTTTGAAATTGTACTACAGAAAAGAACATCTCCACGGTGTCTTCTGTGCTCTCTGGCTTCTCACAGGCATACAGACCATCTTGCTCTTGGCTCATAATCTAAGGCCCCTTCTGCCCAGTACCTCAAATATAAATATTTTTATTAAAAGACATGAGAAAATTTCCTGTTCAAAGTACTTCCTCAACAGTAACAGTGTTTCAAAATATATTGGAAATATTCTATAATTTATAAACATAGCAATGTGAATTTACTTACATATAAAAATGAAATTCTTTTTCTAGAGATTTCCATATCCCTCTTTCAAGCTGCTCTATTTTTCTTACTTTTTAAAAACTCAGTTGCAGGAAATTGAGTTAATTTTACTCTGAAAAGTATTATCAGCACAGAAAAGGCCTTCTCTTGGTCTGTATTCACTTTTTCCTATGAGCTCTGGGTCCTGCCTTTATCACCTTTCCCACCTCACCACCTAAGCACTTTGATGGATATCTGGTCTTAAATTACCCTTGAAGGGCAACAGAATATGCCACTCCAAAATGCGCCACTTTGCATAAGGATTATTTTGAGCTAAAGTTAACTGAGAAGAAGCAAATATAAGAATAGCTCTCTACTTTCCCTTTATTTGCCTAAAAGTGGGACATAAACTTATAAACGCATCTCCCCCTCCCTCTGAACCAGGAAGAAAAGCAGTTAATCACAGGAGACAACTCTAAACCCTTATCAGCCTGAAGACAGAACCAGAAGAATCTACTTAGCAAACCTTGCCATAAGAGGCATTATCTACCATTATTTGTCCCAAAATATTTGCCTTCCCACAATTCGTGCCCCTAGAAACTCAAAGTCCTTTGCTTTTTTCTTGTCACTTCTCTAAAAATGTATTGCTCTTTTGTTAAGATGCTATATAAACCCAAGTTCTAACCACCTGCTCCCAAGATACTCATCACTGGGTGCTCCCATATGTATGCACAATGCATACATTAATAAACTGCTTTTCTCTTGCTAATCTGTATTTTGTTAGTCTAATTTATAGGGCCCAGTCAATGAACCTAAGATGGGTAGAGGGAAAATAGTTTTTTCTCCCCTATACTCTGAAAATTGTATTGTATTTGGGGAGTGTAGGTGTTTTGAATTTATTAACTAAATGATTGTATTCTATTGGTCTGGCTGTTGTTTTTTTAAAATATTTATTTATTTATTTTATTTTTGGTTGCATTGGGTCTTAGTTGCGGCATGCAGGATCTTTCGTTGCGGCGTGTGGGCTCTTTGCTTCGTTGTGGTGCTTGGGCCTCTCTCTAGTTATGGCATGTAGGCTTAGTTGCCTCACAGCATGTGGGATCTTATTTCCCTGACCAGGGATCAAACTGGCGTGCCCTGCATTGCAAGACAGATTCTCAGCCACTGGACCACCAGGGAAGTTCCGGTCTGGCTGTTTTTTACTTTTTTCTGTTAACATTATTTAAAAATCTATCCATGCTCTTCAAATACATCTAGCTCAGTGCTTCTCTCTGCCACACTGTTATTCCTAGTATGCCTTGACCATTTTTAAAATTTATTCTCCTGTAAGAACAGCAAGGTTGTAACATACTTCTTGCTTTCAAAACAATGTTGTAATGAACACATGTTTTCATACATGTCTCCTTACGGATCTGGGTAGAAGGTTCTCTAGGAGACTCCCAGGAGTAGGATTACGAGGGCATAAATTGTACAGTTTTAATTCCACTGTTTGGTCTCTGCAATGGCTACACAGGTTTACACTCCCTTTTCCATTGCTTTACCAATACTTGGTGATATCCAGCTCTCAACATTTTGCCAAACTAATGGGTGAAGTCATATCTCGTTGTTGATTTACTTTACCCATCTTTGTTTACAGGGAAAGTTGAGCAACTCTCCACAGAATTCTTAGCTGTGTAGTTTTCTCTGGATGGAAATTGTCTATTATTCTCCTTTGCCCATTTTTTAAAAACTGGAATACTTGTCTTTTTCGTGTTAATTTTCAAGAATTTCTTGCATATTCTAGATGCCAATCCCTAGATTATTTCATACATTGCAACACTTCTCCTAGTTTATTAACCATTTATTAACTTTGTCTCTGTTTTTTCCTCACTGAAATAGCTCTTTAATTTAATGTAATCAAATCCATATTTTCTCTCTCTATCAAACTCTCTTTCTTTCCTTTGTGGTTTGTCCTCCTTGAGTTGTTTTTATTTTTATTAATATTTATTTATTTATTTGGCTTCACCAGGTCTTAGTTGCAGCACACAGGATCTTCATTGTGGCATGCAGGATCTTTGTTGCAGCATGAGGGATCTTTTAGTTGCAGCATGTGGGAACTTTAATTGCAGCATGCGAACTCTTAGTTGAGGCATGTGGGATCTAGTTCCCTGACCAGGGATAGAACCCAGGCCCCCTGCGTTGGGAGCGTGGAGCCTTAGCCGCTGGACCACCAGGGAAGTCCCTAGAGTTTTAATTAATATGATTTTCCACTGCCCCAAGGCAACATATATATTCTTCTGAATTTTTTCTTTTTAAATTTTACTTTTCATTATAATGTTTAAACACACCTGGGGTAGCTTATTTATGGTACAAGGTATGGCTCCAACTTAATTTTCTTGAATTATATCAGTTTCCTAATGCCATCTACCAAACAATCTATCATTTTTGCACTCACTTATAGTTCAACATTATCATATAGAAAATTCATGTATGTGATTTATGTGTGTATATATATTCCTGAGCTTGCCATTGTGTTCTGTGGTCTTTCTATCTGTGATGAATTCCGCACTGGTTTTATTATCATCATATCATTATTATGGCTTTGTACTATGTCTTGTATCTAGCAGGATGTGTTCCCATTCTTTGCTTTTCTTTAGATAAAAATGACTAAATTATTCATGGACCTTTATTCTTCCATGTATATTTTTGAATATAATTGCTAAGTTCCTCCAAACCTGCATGATTGAATTTTGATTGAAAATAGGATAGCATCTCCTTGAAAATATTGACCATGCATATTTTAGACCCTTATTTTGCCTGGTCCCTTAATCCCGCTGACTTTAGGTTTTAGTTTATTGGCTTTCTTTTATAACACCGATATGACAGTTTCCTAATTTTTCCTGGGCATTGTATTGGAGAATCAGCTACCTTGACAAGTCATTTGTGCTCAGGGCAGGTTTGAAATTTAGGCCCTAACTTGCAATTGACTGATGAGTTTAGAAATGGGATGAGTACAGAGAGCTTGTGGTTTAACAATCAAGGCTCAACCATTCTATTTTAATTTGCACCCTTCTCCACACAGCACCAGTACGGCTTAAGGACAAGCTGGGGTCTCTGGTCTTTCTATACCTGGTATCATTCAGTGTCTACCAGGAGAGCTCCAGCACTGTCCTGTATCACTCTGCTGTGTTTAGTTAATACAGCTACTCTTCCATTCTGGGGTCAGCCTCCCCCGGACACTGTTAATGTTACCATTACAGGCCCTGCTTATTAGTTCAGATTATCCAGAAAACTTAATAGTTTGCAGCATTAATAAAACACATTTTTAGACTTCTAAGGTGTATATTTGAGGCCAGCCACAAAATTCGTGGCTTGCCAGATAACGCAGTAGAAGCAAGTTAGGAAACTTATCATGCTAGAAAAAAAACTACTTGCTCTCACAGTTCAGAGGATGACTGTAATAAAGTACACACACACAAAAAGAGATTGCCACCCATGAGGAAAGGTAGTGAGTATGTGTACAGTCTTGGAAGTAAAACTGACTGGATTTGAATCCAGTGATACCTTTGGGTTAGTACATGACCTTGCACTACTCAATTTAACCTCAGTTTCCCCCATCTACCAGATACCTATCTCATAGGGTTGTTGTGAAATTAAATGAGTTAATTTCATATATATATATTCACATTTCACATGTATATCTTAAAACTGGGCCTAGTACGTGGTAGGCACCTCATAAATGTTAACTGTTGTTATTATTACAGTTGTTTTCAGAGATTCCAGGAGCTTAAAAATTTTGATTGTAGAAACCCAATTATTTATCCTTTTCCCCCTGTTTTCTGCCCTCTAGTGGTAATTTTAAATATGAGTTCTTTGATTTTATATGAAATTCTTTTTATTGAATATAAACCTACTTTGTTTCCCTGATCTTATTAAACCCAAATTATTTCAAGTGCAATCTTATGTATGTATGACTACATGCAATTTGCAACCATCTTTTATGGATTTGGTAAGGAATAGTTTGGGGATTGTACTGCAAAAGAAATTTTCTCTTTAATGCTTTTTGGATTCGTTTCTCTAGGAAAGCTTTGTCTGAAAGTAATACCTTTCTCTAGAAACAAGAACTCTTCCTTTGGGAATTCCCTGGCGGTTTAGTGGTTAAGACTCTGTGTTCTCACCGCCTGCAAGGGCCTGCATTCAATCCCCAGTCAAGGAGCTAAGATCCCACAAGCCCGCATGGTGCCGCCAAACAAAACAAAACAAACCAAACTCTTCCTTTACCTGACATTCCCCTATAAGCTCTCACCCCATTTTAAGCCCTGTAAGAGTAGCAAGGCATTTTTACATTAAAGGTATTATTTCCCTGTTTCCTGAAAAATAAGCATTTATCTACAAAGGTAACAGTGTCCCAGAGATAAAATGGTAGCGTCCATAAGCTATTGGAAGCTTAATCAAATAATGATAAAATACTTACTTGAAGTTATTGGTTGCCTTGAAAAAATCTGTCAACTTCCTTCCCTTCTCTTCCTTTCCTTATTAAAACCTTTACTTATACTCACTCTGAATTTAGAGATGAAGCAGAGTATCCTTTCTTCCAGCTTTATTGAGATATAATTGAGATATAACTTCATATAAGTTTAAAGTGTACATGTGGCGATTTGATACACATATTTATTAAGAAATGATTGCCATAATAAGGTTAGTTAACATCTCCATCACGTCACATAATTCCCATTTGTGTGTGTGTGGTGAGAACACTTAAGATCTACTCTCTTGGCAACCTTCAAGTATATAATAAAGTATTGTTGACTCTAGTCACTATGCTGTACATGAGATGCCTAGAACTTACTCATCCTGTAACTGGAAGCTTCTACCCTTTGATCGACATCTCCCCATCTCCCCCATTTCCCAGCCCCTGGCAACCACTATTCTACTCTTTAAAACAGATTATTCTTAGCTGTTTTATGGTGAAGGAGATTATTGTCAATTGGTATAAACAACAACTGACCAGTTGCCTTCCTATTTCCCTTTCCGCACTATCAGAATATAAATAATAGCAAAGACCTAACTGGCACTTTTCTTTTTTACAGACAATTTTTTAAGGTGGTTTTAGTTTCACAGCAAGATTTAGAGAAAGTTACAGACATTCCCCATACGCCCCTCACAGGTATAACCTCCCCGCTAACTGGCATTCTTAAGAACAGATCTTAGGTGATTTTACAACATAGCTCTTTATATAGAATTTTAAAATATCGGGCTTCCCTGGTGACGCAGTGGTTGGGAGTCCGCCTGCCGATGCAGGGGACACGGGTTCGTGCCCCGGTCCGGGAAGATCCCACATGCCGCAGAGCGGCTGCAAAAAAAAAAAAGAAAAAAAAAAATATCATCTTCGACCATACAGCTTTAGCAAATAGACATATCATAAAGAGGGCTTTATTAAACTATAAGAAATTAATTGAATTATTTGAAAGCCCTTGTATTTTTATTTATAAACCAAAAAATGGAGTCAGAAAGGAGAATTGAAGAACTATACTCGTAATAAACTACACGATTTAGTGAGTGGATCAAATATTCAAAAAACAATCTTGAGCTACTTAATTTATTCATAGATTATTTTGTCCTTGATCGGGATAGGACAATAAATATAAGAGAAGGAAAGAACTTCCTGGCTTAACGAGTCTGTTCGGTTTGACTGATAACATTTATTTCAAGCTCCCTAAAACTTCCCTCTTTGAGCTTGGAGTGAAAAAACACTTACTATAAAGAAAGTTTTATTACCTGCCCTTTCTGAGTTAGTGAAATAACGAAGACATGTAGATGTCAGAAATGCAAGATGTAAGATTATAATCCTTACCGTAGAGTAAGAAAGATAAGAGCAGAAAAAATGGTAAGACTGACTACTCACTTCAGAAAAGAAATATGAGAGTCACTTTAGGAAAGGCCAGCAAGGGCTTTTCAGGAATAGACATAAACCAGATACATAAGCCGCTATTTTGGGGCAACAGCACCAGTATTAGAAATCAATTTTTAGTACCAGTTCTTTTCAACTTTCTCTCAATTCCAAATTCTACATGCATAATCAGTGTAAGCTAATATAGGTGTGTTAAATTTATATTAAATATTAAGATTTATTTAATACACTTAAGTTATTGTAATTCCATTGGATGGAAGAGTTAGCAAAAGCAAAATAAAATTAAAAAGAGGAGATTTTAAAAATTAGTCAAAGAAGAGACAAAGGTTGTCTCCTTGACCAAACTCTAGCCAAGCTCCTCCAAGCCCTCCTCTCTACTAAAGCTAAACCTTGGCCTTTAAAGGCTTAAACAGTAGCATATTCTCTAACAGCTCAAGACCAGAGAAAACTCACAGATGCCCCTCAAATTTACTGTATTCCAGCCAACACCTGAAGAGGGAGCCCCTGTCTCTCAGCATTGATGGAGGATAGGAGCTTAATTAACTTCAATAAGTAATAAACGCCAATTAGCAAACCCAGATGGCATTCACATGGACCAACCCTTCTACCTGCTTTTTGTAATTTTTCACTTCCTTGACTCTACTGAGCCCTCATTCACTTCCTTCCCTATTCACTCCTTCTTTTAAAACTCTGTGTAAAGCGTTCCTTTTAAAACCAGTCACTTCTATATAAATCGAAGTTGAGTTCAGTTCACATCAGACTCTTTTCACTGTGCAATAGTATATTACTGATTAAAGTCTGTCCTTACCACTTTACTGTCTGGCTTCGTTTATCTTTGACAGAGGAAGTGGAAGAAACAGAAAAAAATAAGAAGTGCCCCATACCCACAAAAAGCAGGTGCCCAATCTAGTAAAAATAATAAAACTAAAGGGAAATATATGAACTCACTGATTGAAACATGTTTTATTAGTGCTTATCATAGTAATGTACTACACTAGGTACTGGAGACAAAATAATGAACAAAAATTTCCTTCTAAAAAAATGGCAGTATGGTGGACTACCCACTTAAAAATAATGTGTAAGGACCATGAAGGGGTCGAGAATAGAGTTCTTCAGA